>NC_056725.1:1263805418-1263932918 GCF_019279795.1 Protopterus annectens | reverse complement strand
GGATGTCAGGCACTATAGGGATGTTACAGCTCCAAAACTCAGACACCAGTGTGAAAGTGCATACCCACAACCATTTCCACCACAGTCACTGTCACATACCGGTAGATCAGGTGAACAGTAGAGTATACGGACTGTGTGAAGGAATACATAATAGCTTTCCACTCACACACTACCCCTACATATAGTGGTCCAATTCTCAGTGTAGTCTGAATCCTGACTATGGTACAGGACACATCTCAGTCTGCCGCTACAAAGGCATACAGCCAATAGACCAGCAGACACTGGAGCAGCATGCACAGTCAGATAACAAAAGAGTGATAACACTTACATCTACCACCCTCCATACACAGCCCAAGTAACATGTACACATGACATGTGTACACAATCCTGACAGTCTGTCAACGATGGCCAGACATGCATAGACCTCTCAAATGTACAGTTCACCTCAGACTGTACAGACTCAGGACTATCTATATCCTCTTCCCTGTAACATGTCTGTGGGTCTACTACAGCACTGGGATGGTAGGAGGAATGAAGGCAAGAAATAATGCTACTAAATACATCTGAACCTCATAATGTATGACATCTGGACAAAGCCTGACATCATCTGGAGACAGAGGCACAAACACAGGCATAGATTGGACATACTGCTGTCAGACATTTAGACAGTTGCTGATGTTACTGGGTTTGTTGTAACATATCCTTTTTGAGAAACATGAATGCTGTAATACCATTGATTTTATTATTTGCTGACTGCATTCCCCAGAGTCTCTGACTGATTTTCCAAGGACAACAACTCTCTGGGGAACAGATAAAACATAGGCAAACATGTGGCCAGTCTGTGGACAGTATGCCAGTGAGAGGTATGTCAGAGAGATATCACTGTCAGACATGAAGTCACTCACTAAATGTATGTCCGCATAAACTCTGTCAACCTATCAGCCCACCATGTGTATAACAGCACTGATGATGACATAGAATCTGTTCACAATTCCTGAGATATGTCCCCCATGTTGTTGTACTGTCTCCAAATGTCCTGTCCTGTGATGTTTTCCCACCTACTGTCTGAGAATCTGTAGCCCACCACCTCTGTAATGTCCCTCACACAGGTAAGTAATAGGGCCAAGACCCACATTTAGGACGCCCCATTTGTTGGAGCTAGCAGCAGTGCCCAGGCCCACAGCACAAAATTACGTGGACACCTACATAGTTGTATGGCCTTAGCAGTACCTGACATCTGCACATCTGCACAGAGGACAGACAGGAAGTGGACAGCAAACATGTTATGCATTAGGATGAATGTCCTGAAGGGTATAAGTCTGAAACTGAATTGTATGCCATTACTACATGACAGCATTCCTCAATGACATGGGTAAAAACATAGTAGTCTACAGTTAATATAATACTATCATATTAATATCCAATAGGAGATACATAAAAACATACAGTTGAAACACCAAGAACAAGATTGTATAGTACTCACAGCTCTGCATGCAGAAGTGCGTGTTTGGAGTACTACAATAGGCAATCTAATTTTACATGGAAAACAGTGCTAATTTCATAATACAATATGTGTGGAATCATATTCATCAACCAATGTACTGTAGCTGGTGTAACATACAAGTGAGAGTGCATATAACATGTGATATTACCCATGTATAAAAAATAATAAATAAAAAAGTGATATTACCCATGTATACCCAAGTGTCCTGGACAGTATAATCACACCCCTTGCTATGGTAATGAGAGCACATAAAAGCATGTTATGTATAGGAAACTAAACAAACTTATTACATGATGGCATTACTCTGCTATTTTATGAGACCAGAATGTGAGCAATGGTTACCAGGGCTGAGCTATGCTTAGCAGGTTTACACATTGCTTAAATGTGAATGATAACTGGTAGTTAGCTCTGCTAACCATATTTGCGCACTGGCAAGCGTCAGTAATCAAAGCCTACACAGTTTAAGCACGTATTGTTTTAACCGTGTTTTAGCGCCACTTAGTGCCGCACAAACATGTTTATATCTGCTTAAAAGTGCCTCAATCACTCTGTATCCAGCAGCGCTTTTTCTGGCCAGCAACAAAATAATCAGCGATGCTCAGTCTTGAGCCCAAGCTGCTATACACCATACTCGCAGCAATTTACCACTAGGCCATCTTAGCTGTGAGATGTTAGGATGTTTTTCAAAACATATCTTGTAGTACAGTCAGTTTACAATAGGAAAGACATACTGTGCAATCAGGAATGATTGTAATCTACAAATATATGCATGAAAAAAAATATTTACATATATCTAGAGAAAGATATGTGTGGAGATACATATATATGTATAACAATATACAGATATATTACCTAGAAATACTGGTGTATATACATATATATATATATATATATATATATATATATATATATATATATATGTATAAATATATATATATATATATATATATATATATATATATATATATATGTGTGTGTGTGTGTGTGTGTGTGTGTGTATAAATATATATATATATATATATATATATATATATATATATGCATACATGTATCTAAATGCCCATACAAAAATATGCTACTGGTAGACCACCGATAAATGGGCCAGCATACACAGCTGGATATGAAATGACCCATGGCACTCACATCTGTCCCCCAGTCCAAATAATAAGTGAACAGTACACTGCTGCAAAACCATGATAGGCCATACACAATGGCCAGACATATACAGTGGCCTCTTGGCAACACAACTACAATGAGTGAAGATAGTAAACAAAAATACAAACAGTCAGTAATTCACACAAGTTCATTTTACTCTGATGTCTTTGCCAAAGCCTTCAAGGAGTAGCACATTACAAGAAATACTTGCTTAATTAGAAGAAGCATTTAACACTTGCGTACATTTAAATACACAGCCTCCATTTACACTCCTCAGTCAACCCCCTAGGGGATAAAGTATCACATTTAAAAACATACATTGATTTTGTATATATGAATTCTTATTTTATGAATGTATGACCAAACTGAGAAACAGACTTTTTCCAAAGCAGTACCTTGTAACCCACTACACTTACTTACATGTATATACACAGCCTCCACTTATATTACACATTTTGTCTCGTAAATATAAGACAACTATACAGAGCATGTGCTGAGTACAGTACTGCTGCAGATGTGTGTGTTGAACTGCATGTTATATACTAAGCTCATACCATTCAACTGCCCAGTGTTCTGCACACTGACCATATGTGTGCCTCATATTTGTAGTCATTTACCCTTAGAGTTGTGTTATGTCAGTCAAATCCTTGCCAAATCTGTGAAGACTGACATTACAACATCCCCCTTCATTGTCTGCTGGCTTTTCCCATTCGGGATTGCCACAGTGGATCATCTGTTAACATTTCTGCCTGTCCTCTGAATCCTGCTCTCTCACACCAACCACCTACATGTCCTCTCTCACCACATCCAGAAACCTTATCTGAGGCCTTCCTCTCTTCCTCTTACCTGGCAGCTACATCCTTACTATCCTTTTCACATTATACTCAGCACCCCTCCTCAGCACATGTCCAAACTGCTGTCATTCTACCTCTCCAGCACTGTCTTATATCTGTCCTACATGGCCTGAGCCTGTCATATACACATTGCTAAACTTGTGCACCCGTGTCACACCCAGTGCAAATCATAACATCTGTAACTCTGCCATGTGCAACTCTGAGCCCTGTCTTTTTGTCAATGCCACTGTCTCCAACCCATATAACAAAGGTAGTCTCACTACCCTCTCGTAGACCTTACATATCACGTTTACTGGTACTCGTCTGTCACATATCATTCCTGACACTCCACCCTCTCCATCCTGCCTGTACTCTCTTCTACACCTGTCCTCCATAGTCCTCATTACTCTGAAATGTTGATCCCAAACATTTGAACACATCCACCTTTGCCAACTGTACTCCATAGATCCTCAACATTCTGCTATCCTCCCTCTCATTCACACACAGATATTCTGTCCTAGTGCTGCTGACCTTCATTCCTCTCCCCTCTAAAGCATATGTCCACCTCTCCAGGGTCTCCAAAAGCTGTTCCCTACTCTCAATACAGATCACAGTGTCATCTGCAAACAACATAGTCAACGGGGACTCCCATATGATCTTGTCTATCAACTTGTCCATCACCACTGCAAATCAGAAAGGGCTCACAGCTCATCCCTGATGTCATCTCACCTCCACCTTAAACACATCCATCAATCTCAATGCAGACCTCAATGCTGTCACACCACCCTTGTACATATCCTGTACCATGCTTACATATATCTCTTCCACTCATGACTTAATCATACAATACCACAACTCCTGTCTAGGCACCCTGTCATATGTTTTCTGTACGTCCAGAGAGACACAGGGCAACTCCTGACCTTTTCTGTATTCCACCAGTAACAGTCTCCGACCAAACATCACATCAGTGATGTCCTTTCCACGCATGACACCATACTGCTGACCAGTACTCCTCACCTCCCTGCATAACCTAGCTTCCACTACTCTTACCCATAACTTTATGCTGTGACTGTTTACTGTTATTCCTCTGTAGTTATCACAGCTCTGCACATCAACCTCATTCTTAACATCGTACCCAAGCACTTTCTCTCCACTCCTCATGCAACCTCACACTTCCCAAGATATCAGTAAACTGTCTGGCTAACACACCACTGCCATTTCCCCTAAACAACCCCATGCTTCTACAGGTGTGTAATGTGGACTAACAGGCTTGCTAGTATTCATCCTCTTCATACGTATCCTTACATCCTCCTTGTTAAGCCATTACACTTCCTGATTCACCATACCTACATCATCCAACTGTCTCTGTCTCATTCTCTTCATTCATCAGCCTCTCAAAGTACACTGTCCATGTGCTCAACACACTCTCCTAGTTTTTAAGTACATATACCTTATCATCCTTTATCACCATTATCTGCTGCACATCTTTCCTAGCTCAGTGCATCTGTACAGCCAATCTGTACAATTCCTTTCATTCCTCCTTAGTGTCCAACCTGTTATTGAGCTCTTCATATGCCCATTTTCAGCCTTTGCCACCTCTCTCTTTGCCATGCATATTATCTCCTCATACTCCTGCCTACTTTCCTCATCTCTCTGACAATACCACTCCTTCTTCTCCAACCTCTGTCTCTGTATACTGCCTAGTACTTCCTCAGTTCACCAACAGGTGTCCTTGTACTGCTTCCTCCATTCACATCACCCCAAGCATCCATCTAGCTGTCTCTCTTACTAGCTCTGCTGTATTTAACCAGATATTTGTTAGATTGTCACTGTCACCCAGTGCCTGTCTTGAATCTTCCCTGAACTACACCTCACAAGCACACTTTTACAGTTCACACCATTTGATCCTTGCTGCTGCCCCCACACTCCTCCTCATCTCGATCACCAACATCATCTCACATACCAACATTCTCTGCTGCCTAAATACACTTTCCCCTGTCACCACTTTACAGTCTCCAATCTCCTTTAAACTGGCCCTCTTACATTGGATATATTCCACTTGTGTGCATCTTACTCCACTCTTGTATGTCACCCTATACTCCTCCCTCGTGTTATAGTTCGTATTCACCACAGCCATGTGCATCCTTTTTGCAAACTCCCCTACCATCTCACCATCTCCATGCCTTTTAACACCATACATACCAATCAATTCCCCATCCCCTCTGTTCATTTCACCAACATGCCCATTGACATCTGCTGCAATGACCAGTCTGTCAACTTTGGGTACAGTCATCACCACGTCATCCAACTGATGTCACATCTCTCTTTCTCATCCATCACAGAACCAACTTACATAGCATATGCACTAACAACAGTCATCATTACACCATCAGCTTACAGCTTCAGAAACACCATTCTATTGGACATTTATGTCATCCTCCAAAAACACTCTTGGCATACAATTCCTTCAGCAGAAGCCCTACCCCCTTCTACCTCCAGTCCACACCTTGATAGCACAGTTGTAACCTGCCTACCATACACCCAGCCATAACCCTGGGAACTATCGCCCCATTAGCCTGGCGAGTCTGATATGCAAAGCTATGGAACGCATCATCATGGACCTAATAAACAAGGATATAGGGAATCTCCAAACTCTGGATCCTACACAGTTTGGTTTTGTGAAGGGTAGACCATGCCTGCTCAACTTGGTAGACTTCTCTGTGTCAGTCACCAGAGCCGCGGATGAAGGCAAGGTGGTTCATACAGCCAACCTTGATCTGGCCAAGGCATGTGATACCATTCCTCACTCAGGAATCATATAAAGACTCACTAAGCTAGGCACCAACCCCTATATCATTAGATGGGTTGCAAACTGGCTCACAGCTATAACCCACAGTGTGAAAGTAGCTGACTCTAAGTCAGACTGCTGACTAGTCATGAGTGGAGTCCCACAGGGTTTGGTCTTGGGTCCTCTCCAATTTAGTATCTACTTCTCAGAAGTCCAGGCCAACACGAAGGGACTCTAGCTGACAAAGTTCACAGACAATTGCAAGTTGGGAGCTATTATTAACTCCCCAAGTTATGCTGAAATCCTACAGAATGGCCTTACTGAGACCACTGACTGGTGTCAGAACCATGGCCTTAAGCTCAATGCCAAAAAATGTGTCGTTATTCCCTTTGGGAAAAACCCAGTTCCCATGAATTACCACATTGATGGTAGTCCACTGAATGCAGAAGGCGTTATAAAAGATTTGGGAACACAGGTTGACAGCAACCTCTCTTTTGATCACCACATTGCCACTGTGGTCAGAAAGTCCTTCTATGTTACGCATCTCATTACTAAGAGTTTTCCATCCAGGAAGAGAGAGGTCATTGTTTCCGTCTACTCTTCCCTCATTAGGCCAATCATTGAGTACAATGTTCATTTGGCATGTATGTAACTAGACACCTACAGCAACTGGAGAGGCCGCAAAAGTACCTCACAAAGAGGATCCCAGGCCTTAAACACTAGTCCTATATGGACAGACTCAAAAAACTCCAACTATTCTCTGGCTCATATCACCTACTTAGATGTGATCTCTGCTTGACTTACAAAGCCATATCTGACCCAGCTCTGTTAGAAATGCTACATCTAAGAAATCCCAATCCCTCCACACCACATGCTCCAGAGATCTCAGTCTCATTACCATAATCAACAGAACATGCTGGAAGGACAGGTTCATAACCCAGAGACTGTCCATGCCATGGAATAGACTTGCCATACATGTCAAACAGAGCACTTCGCTGACCATCTTCAAGAGAATTCTTGTGAGTGGATG
Source organism: Protopterus annectens (assembly GCF_019279795.1). Taxonomy (NCBI): domain Eukaryota; kingdom Metazoa; phylum Chordata; order Ceratodontiformes; family Protopteridae; genus Protopterus; species Protopterus annectens. The sequence continues at coordinate 1,263,925,608 of NC_056725.1, read as the reverse complement.
GGAAATAGAAAATTCACCTCAGGGATAACTCCAGTGGCTCTACTCAACAGAGGCACTGGGAACTAAGGTCAGGTGGCACGATTCCAGGGTAATCCTATAGCTAGGCTTGTAAATGCTCCAGGGCCATTAGCCTAGTACACACCTATGAACCTATGAAACTATAATCCCCTTCCATGTAGTCTCTTCTACACACACAATATATCAACCCCCCTGGCCATCATATCAGCTAGCCTTTTCCCTATACTACTCATACTGCTAACATTAACAATTCCTGCCCTCAATACCACCCTCCTAGCCTTTCCGCTCTCTTCCTGCCATATGATTGTTGGACATCCTCCAGGGGATGCCTGTCAGTGCAAAGGCTACTGTGCTATTGAATGACTCAAGTATGTTACAGCAATATTGAGACACTGTCACTGATTTTGTCCAATTGCACCCATGCATGCATGGCATCCTAGAGATGTCTTGCTGTGGCAGGTTGAGAGGGATGACTGCACATAAAGAGTGTGAATTTAGTGTGCCATACTGACATAGAACAGACGTATGTGAGGTATTAGCTATGCACATGTCAGTATGAGTAGATGTATGTGTCCACCTCATGAGAAGAGACATGGGATGTAAAATGTCAGTTAAAACAGCTGTACATGTTGTACACATGTGTAATCTTAGTTACTGTGTACCCAAAAGAGTGGCATTTCTGCAGCTACTTGTCGATGATGCATTGCCCAGACACAGCCATGGTTAGTACAATAAACATGATTATCATTACTAATACAACTGTGTTATGATTTTGTAGCCATGCCCACTACAAACAACTGATTGAACACATACATGGCTGTATGGACTCAGCAATGCCTTACTTGTCATACCTGCCTCCACCAACATAAAGTAATCCCCTTTGCTGGAGAGCAGCATTACACAAACCACAGACTTGGTCCCTATAGTGGATGTACAGGGCAAACTAGGGGCAGGAACTAACCTGGCATCAAGACAGCTATTGTCTGAACAAGCACATGAGGTCACAAGTGGATTACTGTAAGGCCAGCTATGAGTACAAATTGGAGACATTCACCAGGGACAATCACATGACCATCTTCCCATATGTCTGAAATCTCGGAGAAAACATACCATCCCAACCTGTAATGGTGGCCAATCAGATCACATACACACACAACATAGCTACAGGCAACCTGTTGCAGATAGGTTTAGGGCAAACATCCCCCCTGGCTCAGCATCACTATAGGTGGATATGTACTGCACCCACACCCCTCTTCTCATCACCAGTGAGCAGGTAAATATTGCCTACTGAAAGGCAACAAATGCAAGTATCCATGGAACATCATATCATCCCTGTCTGCATACTACATGAACTCAGGCATGTGCTCCCAGCTGCATTACACACTGTAGTCACACCAAGCTGCAGCAGCATCCACACATCATCCACATGGAAGATGGCTAATGCCTTCCATTTACACAGACCTGAATGAGTAATGACAGATTATGCAAACAACTTGCCATCACTGCAGGCAATATGACTCACCAGGACCAGGAGTGCAATGCAAGCTGATACTGTGCTGATATATTACAGGGATATGGTGTGGTTGCGATTGGCGGTGAGTGGTATGGTTGTGAGTGTTGGCTACTGGTATTTAGGAACATGTGCAAGTACTGGACATACTGTTGCCAAATGTATGGGGTCCTGTGATATGTTTCCCTGTTAGTGTCTACCAGGTGCAATGTCACATCACTGGCAGGAGACCTTTTCAGCACTGGAATGCAACCTGATAATGGAAGCCATAATACAGAACCACACAGTACTGTTGGGACAAGGTCATCAACATCTGCAGGAATTGAGCACCCTGTGGGATGACCCTGTCCACAGGGTAAATTAGGTGGGCCTGCACGCTCGTATGTATGAGCAGGTGCGGCATCATGCCACCAAACTCATATGTCATGCCTGGTAAAGGGCTGCTGCCATGGCCAGGGACCCCACAACCACAGGTGGGAGCCCAGCCATGCAGCCCACACTGACACCAAATGAAGAGCTCCTTGCCAAGCTTGGGCCACCCATCACAGTACGACACCAGGGAACAAAGCCCCACTTTCTGGAGGTGGGTGACACCCACACAATGAACAAGGAGCATGCAGGTAAGGTCCCTGTTGGGATTAGTAGACTACTGTATGAGACATACTTGTATTTGTACAGTATCTACATGCATGTGCCAGGTCAGATTGCAGTTGTGGATGGGGATTTCTAATGCACAGAAGTGCAAATCTATGAAGGACAGAAAATTGTGTAGTATTGGGTGTTGTTCTGTAAATGTGAAGACATGCTGCATCCATCCTTTACCAAGGGTAAATGTGAGTCTGCTGACAATACCTCCCTCCCAAAACTACATAGGTCACTCTGGTCTGTATACGGGGCAGCAGCCTGAGGCTGGTGAGTATGGAACTGTTCAGTTGTGCTTTGGCAATACCCCAGGCATATGGAGGGCATGCAAGTTACCATGCACACAACTATGACTAATAGCCATATTGCTTTATATGCATGTTCATTTGTGGTGGGGTTAATTGTATTGCATTACAGTGGTCTCCACTGGGGCCTATCTGAAGAGAATGTAACATTCCTGTAGCATACCTCATAACCTGTCCATGCAAGACACCTGGACAGACACCAGTAAAATGCGTTGGACAAACTGACTAAGGTAGGGACATGTGTGAAACATTACTGCTATACAGTGAATATAAAATGTATACACACACCTGTTAAGATGCCATTTGTTTCTGATATATACTGATTGTGACCACAATATGTCAGGCCACACCTTTCCCAACCTTTAATGTGACCCATGACATGAACAATTCACTTGTAAAACTAAGCATATGGACTCATGTGTTGCAGCTACAAGCCTGGACAAGTTTGAGGGTAGCAGATGTTGTGTCAGTATGCTGTTTCAGTCAGGTATGATACCTGCTACTGCCATATGTGTCAGTACACTCACTGTGGCCTCTTTGGCAACTATATCACATACATGGGCATTGTTAAGGCAGACAGAGCACTAATAGGTTCCAAACATCTGAATGTTCCAGACACATCTGTACAGAGGACTGGTATGACCTGTACAATGGTTTCACATGCTGCATGTGAGGCAGATACCATTACCACACTATATAAAGTAATGGCATCAGGAGGTGGTCACCTGCCATGTACACACACACACACACACACAGACACACACACACACACACACACACACACACACACACACACACACGCACACATACACACACTAGTATTGAGATTAGAACTCCTACCTATCTATTTATGTTTACTATAGTGTTATGCAGTTATCAGATGCACCACAGAACTTACACAATTTCATCTCATCCAAAAGTCCTTGTAGGGTGAATGACATCAACAGGACTAGTGCCACAGAGCTTACACAATTTCACCCCATCCAAAGGTACTTGTAAGGTGAATGACATCAACAGGACTACTAAATTAGGATGAGTATGGTGGTACACAACTCAAAATTGTACAACCTTCACAGTACATGATTCTCACACAAACAGTTGCCAGTATTAGGATTAGAACTCCTGCCTATCTAGTTATTTGCATTATGATATTACACAGTGGATGTGCCACACAGCTTACACAATTTCACCTTGTCCAAACGTACTTCAAAGGTGAATGACAACAACAGCACTAGTGTAGGTGGGGGGGAAGTGTAATGAGTGGTACACAGTATTTGATTCACACACACACACACACACACACACACACACACACACACACACACACACACACACACACACACACACACACACACACACACACACACACACACACACACACACACACACACACACACACACACACACACACACACACACACACACACACACACACACACACACACACACACACACACACACACACACACACACACACACACACACACACACACACACACACACACACAGTGTTGCCAGTATTGGGATCAAAACTCATGCCTATCTAGTTATTTCTATTATAGTGTTATGCAGTTATCAGACTCACTAAAGAGCTTATACAATTTCATCTAATCCAAAGGTATTTCTAAGGTGAAATACATCAATAGGACTACTAAATTGGAGCAAGGGGAAGTGTAAAGGGTGGTACACAAGTCAAAAATGGTATAACCCACACAGTACATGATTCTCACATGCACACACACGTACCAGTATTGAGATTAGAACACCTGCCTATCCAATTATTTGTATTATAGTGTTACAAAGTTACTGCATGCACTACAGAGCTTATTGGACTTACAAATGGTCAAAGGTGCTGATAGCTGCAAAGCTGAGGTAAAGTATTACAGGTGGCAGGAAGTCTGTCTTCGGTTTCTCCCATACATCTTGCTAGTTCTTTTTGTCTTGCACTTTAAATAGCATTATAGCTTTGCACTTCAACAGGTTATTGTATCAATAAGTGTATCACACCTGGGAGCCATCAGCAGTACTTGTTCATAATGGAATTAGCCCTAGTACTTATTACTTATGACCACCCCTCATGGGCATGATTGAAGTGCAGTTTTCTGCACTTTCACCCATTAACCTGGTGCACTTGTCCATTCTGAGACACTGCTACAACTGCCTCATGTACACAGACAACCCTCTCCTCTAAACTTCAAACACTCAGACCAGTGAGATTTACCCCTATATCACCAAATATGGAAATATGCACTCTTCAGCAAAGACTGGACTAGCTGGTCAAGAGGATAAGATCAACATCTGTACCACACCATGTGGACCACATAGCTTAGGTTCATATGTTGGTACTAGGCTATCAGCCCTAGGGCGTATACAAGCCTAGCCATGACAATTCCCTGGCTATTTCTTCCCATAATATTAACTTCTCTGGACCCCTGCATAGCAGGGCAACTGATGTGATTCCTGGGGTGAATTTCCTATCTCCCACCCAATTGTCAAGGTTCCTTTTGAAGAGGACCAAACAGGTGCTTGACATGTACGGGCAGTCTATTCCAGAGTCTGGGGAGTCTCTGGGTCAGGAACCTATCCCTCCAGCATGTTTTGTTCATTGTGTCGACAAGTTTTAGATCCCTGGAGTGTGTGGCTCTGAGGGATTGGGATTTCTTTAAGTGTAGCATGTCCAGCAGCTCTGGGTTTGACATGGCCTTGTATGTTAAGCAGAGATCGCCTCTGAGTAGACTATATGCGACAGAGCATGGCTGGAGTTTTTTTAGATGGTCAGCATAGGGCATCTACCTTAGGCCTGTGATTCTTTTAGTAAGTTATTTCTGCGGCCTTTCCAGTTGTTGCAGATGTCTTGAGAGGTACATACCAAACAGGGTATTGTATTCTATAATGAGTCTAATGAGGTATGAGTACAGTGGGACAATGACCTCCTTTTTTCTGGATGAAAAGCCCTTAGTGATGAGGTGTGCCATATAAAAGTATTTCCTGACTGTTGTGGCAATGTGGTTATTGAAGGTGAGACCACTGTCCACCTGTGTCCCTAAGTCTCTTATCACACTTTTGGTGTTTAGTGTATTGCCACCTATGTGATAATTCATGTGTGCATGTTTTTTTCCCAAAGGGGATAACAATACATTTCTTGGCATTGAGCTTGAGCCCATGTCTCTGGCACCAAGCATCTGTTTCTGTAAGGTCCTTTTGTAAAGTATCAACATCATTTGTGGATTCAATAATGGCTCCCATTCTGCAGTTATCTACAAACTTTATTAACCAGAGTCCCTTAGTCTTGGCCTGTACTTTAGAGAAGTAGATGCCAAACAAGAGCGGTCCTAGGACTAAATCCTGAGGTACTCCATTTGTCACTTGTTTGGAGCTGGATTTAAAGTTGGCTATTTTTACAGTGTGGGTTCTGTCAGTAAGCCAGTTGGCAACTTATCAAGTGACATAGGGATTAATGCCCAGCTTAATAAGTTTATCTATGATTCCAGAGTGGGGGATGGTGTTGAAGGCCTTGGCGAGGTCCAGATAGGCTGTGTGGACCATCTTACCCTCATCCACAGCTGTGGAGACTGATTCGAAGAATCACCCACTATGACAGCCCTGACATACACTGAAAAGCCACACACCCTCCTTCACAGGGGCACTCAGTTGACATTTACACAAACAGCACAGACCAGCAAGACAGACACCCACTCAGAAACCATGACATAGCACATACCAAAGGACATATATGTCACCTACACAGTGTGCCCCTCAACCTAAGCTCCTAAAGCTGACCACCTTGCACAATACAGTGATCATGGGTGACTCAGTACTGCAGCAAACAGATGTCCCACTCACTATGTTGATTATGGAGTAGGAAACAACCAACTGTATATCATGTGCCAGCATCCAACACATGAAACATCAAGTCAGGCCACTCCACAACAGCTACAAGTATCACTCTGTCATCATCCCTGTGGCTGTGAATGACCTGAGACACACATCCCTGGGCTACATGACAAGAGACATGGTTGAACACTCAGATTATGTGGTGCAGGCAGGGGTGACAGAAGCCCTGAGCAGTATACTGCCATCACACAGAATGATGCTGGAGTACTATCAACAGATAATTGACTGCAACATTGGCTTACATGTTGTGTGTCATTCTCAGGGAATCCAGTATCTCTCTCCTTTGGGTAACATGATTGACTGACCTCAATGCCTTGCCACAGATGTCCTACATCTGTCAGCATTGGGTTTCCAGGTACAGGGTAAGTGTCTTGCCACCCCTATAGTGCCTTATTAGGCAGTGTTCCAAATCCAGTTACCACTGTAACAGCTAGACATGTATGCAATCTGAGGGTCAAGCTGTTCAACAGTAGAAATCTGACAAGATGCAGTCACTCAAAGCAATCCTCAGACTGGAGGGCATTGACATTTCTGCTGTAAGGGAAGAGGTGGTTCACAGTAGCAGACAGCAGCCCTGCATTAACAGGCTATGATGCATTCCACAGCTGTCAGTGCCAAAATATGGACCACACCTCCACAGGTGGTGTCGCCATATTCATAATGGATATGCACACCTCCAGACTAGTATCTCAGCATAATGCATCGGAGGAACTTCCAGTAAAACTGACTTTGGGAAATAGTGCAACCCACACCATAGCCTGCTATTGGTCCCCAGCTATGTCCCTAGACTGTCAATGCACATTCCTCAACACCCTGGCATCTATGAAGGTCTAACCCAAAACTGACATCGTAGGAGAAGTCAACTACCCCCTATCACCTGGGGAAAGTAGTCAAGCACCAGTACACTGGCCCAACGCTTCATGGAATTCATCAGTTCCAATGCCCTGGACCGGTTCATACTGACCCCAGTAGAGGATGCAACAACCTAGACCTGTGTTGATTACTTACATATGGGACTGTTGCTTGACCACAGTTGTCAATCCCTACCTGGTCAGATCCAAACATGATGTAATCAGCATGGAGCTCAACATCTCACCCACACCCCCCACAAAGGTAACTACCTTGCAAAACCTCTCCAATGCTGACATTGCAGTCATAAAAACAGGAGTGGATGACTCCACTGCACCCATGCTAATGAGAAATAGTTGCATGACTGTCTCATCATACACATATGCACTGCACAAACATGTACATAGATTCATGGTACTAGCCACAGCCAACAGAACACAGACACTGTCCTCCAAACACTGGAAGCCAATGTGATGGTCCCCTGCCATTACTAAAGTGTACAACAGAAGGAGGACACTGTTACAGAAAAAGGTGGTGTCCCAAGACTGGTGAACAACCTTATTAGCCTTAAACACAACTTGGGATCCCTCATGGTATCACCTACAGGCAACTATGAAGGCAGAATTGCAGCAGACACTGATGACAATTATCAAAGCCTTTGATAGTTATATCAACAACCTCCACACCAATAACCACAAGTGCTGTGAGTTACTGCATGATGCTAATTCCTATCCTGAGACAACAGATATTGGCCACAGTCTTGCCAACACATTCAGTGCCAGCTTTACCCCTCTCTCCCCCCAAGGGGACAATCACAATGGCAGATGAATGCCCAGCACCCAGCATTACTGCAGGCCAGGTTAGACTGTATTGTCCACAAGCAAGGATACAGCTTCCATGGGACCCCAACATATCCGTGGCTGTGTTCTGCATGACATACAAAGAGACCTCGCACCACATCTGTGATCCCTGGTCAGTCACAGCCTCACTTCAGGCTTTGTTCTTTCAAAATGGCACACTGCTACAGTCATCCCTGTCCATAAAGGGGTAGCATCTACAGACCCTGGGGATTATTGGGCCCTTAGCCTGACAAGTCTACTATGTACGGGTATGGGCACATCATCAGGGATTTGATTGACCAAGATATGGATGATCTCCTAACTCTGGAACCCACACAGTGTGGCTTTGTGAATGGCAGATGATGCACGCTCAACTTGGTTGATGTCTTTCAGTAAGGCACTGCATACAGCCTCCCTCAAACTGGCCAAGGCTTCTGATACCATTCCTCAGTTAGGGATTATTGATAAACCTAACAAACTAGGCATCAACCCCTATATCAGTGGGTGGTTTGCAAATTGTTTCACAGAACACACAGTGTGACAATAGCAAACTCCGAGTCAGACTGGCAAGCAGTCACAAGTGGAGTGCCACAGGACTCAGTACTGGATAGCATCCTGTCCAGCATCTACTTCTCAGAAGTCCAGCCCAACTCAGAGGAACTCTGGCTGACCAAGTTCACAGAAGACTGCAAGCTGGGAGCTATCATGAACTCCACAAGTGATGCAGACATCCTACAGAAAGGCATCACTGAGACCAATGAGTGGTGTGGAAACCAAGGCCAGCAGCTTAACACCACAAAATGCATTATCATCCCCTTTGGTAAAACACTCAGTTCCCAGTAAGTTCCACATCAATGGGAGTCAAATAAACACTGTAGGCATTATAAAAGATCTGGGGACACAAGTTGACTGCAACTTTTCCTTCAAGCACCACATTGCCACTGTGGTCAGGAAGTCCTTTATATTGCACATTGCATTACCAAGGGTTTTGCATCCAGGAAGACAGAGGTAATGTTCTCTGTCTACTATTCCCTCACTAGACCACTCCCCAAGTATTTATGGCCCATTTGCCATGTACTTCATTAGACACGTGCTACAGCTGGAGAAGCCACATAAGCACCTTATAAAGGGGTTCCTAGGCATTAAACACACATCCTACACAGACAGACTCAGAAGACCCAAGCTAATCTCTGTGTCATATCAGCTAATTAGCAGCTATCTGTGCTTGACTTACAAAGCCATGTCTGACCCAGCTGGTTTAGAAATGCTACATATAAATCCATCCACACCACACACTGTAGAGACCTCTACCTCAGTACCACAATCACCACAACATGCTGGTAGGACAGGTCCCTCACCAAGAGACTGCACACTATGGAATACACTTCCCATACATGTCATGCAGAACACCTAGCTCACCCTGTTCCAGAGAAATCTTGATGAGTGGATGCGTAATAGACAGTTCAACCCAAGGATCACTGCAGTGGCTATACTTGATACAGGCACTGGGATGCAACATTGGGTGGCACAATGGCAGGGCCCTTCTATGTGCTAAGCTTGTTAAGACTCCTGGGCCATTACCTATTACACACGTGTGAACCTATAAAGGGAATGACATCATCAGGACCGCTAAAGTAGTGCAGTGGGTGTTAAAATTATCAAAATACTTTGTCCTACAAACAGACACATACATACTTGCCAGAAGTGAGAGGAGAACCCTGACCTAGCTAGTAATTTGTACCACAGTGTTACGCAGTTACCGCATGCACTACAGAGCTCACTGGGCTGAGAGCTGGCCAAAGGTGCTGATATGAGGAATGACATCAGCAGGACTGATAGAGTAGGGCAGTGGGTGGGAAACTTATCAAAATACTTCTGATTACAAAGATACATACACACACACACACACACACACACACATTTGCTGGATACAAGAGTAGAACCACTGCCAAACTAATCATTTGTACTATAGTGTTAAGCATTTATCACATGCACTACTGAGCTGATAGGGCTAACAGCTGGCCAAGGATGCTGATAAGGGACTGCCATCATCTGGACAGATAAGGTGGGGCACTGTGAAGTGTTGTGGGTGGGAATGGCATAAAACTGTTTAACCCATAAACAAACACACAACTCATTCAGTCTTGTACACACAACTGTAATACACAAACACACACACACACACACACACACACACACACACACACACACACACACACACACACACACACACACACACACTTTTACATTTGCCAGGACTGAGATTAGAACTCCTACCTAACTAGTTTTTTTGTACTGTCATGTTATGCAGTTCTTGCACACACCACAGAGCTTATGAGGCTGAGGTTTGATGGAAGGCACTTCTAAGATGACTGATATCTGCAGGACTGCTAGAGTAGGGAAAGGGGAAGTGTACTTGGTTTGAATGGACCCAAAAGCTTTTAGTTGTGAACACACAGACACACACACAAACACACACACACACACACACACACACACACACACACACACACACACACACACACACACACACACACACACACACACACACACACACACACAATTTACATTTGCCAGGACTGAGAGCAGAATACCTACCTAACTAGTTATTTGTACTATAGTGTTATGCAGTTATCGCATGTGCCACAGAGCTTTTAGGGCTGGGTCTAACAAAAGTGACTTCTGTGGTGACAGACATCTTCAGGACTGCTAAGGTGGAGCAATGGGAAGTGCACTGGGTAGCGAAGTCCTGTTCATACCTAGATCCTACTGACATTTCTCAAAGTGTGTGAGCATGCCCAGTGTGTCCTTCTATAGTACATGTGGGACTCCATTCCAGGGATTGTTGTACTCCAATCCAGTTTGTTTTGTGCTACAGCCATACCTCTCAACCTGTTGGTGTAGGATATCTGAGGATAGTCTATCAAAATGTGGGGACAATAGGCCATACAATGATTGTGACAATCGTATGGCCCATACAATAATTGTGACATTTTCTCTCAGTAATATATGGGTTTCTAGGGATACAGGGCTTGTTTTAGCAGATATCTGTCATATATGTTACATGACACTGTTGTGTATTGTTTTAGTACCTCATGACATACCTTCTCAGATCATACCAGAGGAATACAGGATGGATGATGCACACACAAGGTTTATGGGCCAAATGGTATACATTCTTGCACAATCCAGCCTGTTGAGGGTGTGCCTACAAGCAATTGACTACTGGTGCTGTGGAAATGGTCCAGCACCTTGGTGATATATTACAGTGGTGGAATCTCTGTGCATTTATGTTCTGCCCTGGTCAGATTTCCAGTCCACACTTGGGTAATATAAGCCAGACAGGATCAGGGTGACTGGCAGACTCCAGACAGATTTGTAGGGGATAGGATATGTGGGATGTGTGTGTCCTGGGCAGATATGTTTGCCTATAGCTACCAGTGCTTTGCATTGGGCTCTCCTCAATGGTTGACTGCACTTGGAGGGTCTTGTGTGTGTCAGACTGTTTGACCAGCTTGGAGGTGTGTGTTTGTCACACATATATGTATGGCCCACCTCATTTTGCTTTGATTGACACATGTTGGGGTCAGGATGTTGCATCGGATGAGTGATCAGGGAGGGGTGTGTTACTCCCCATGGCTGTTGTCCAGGGTTCTGTGGGTGCAGACATGTCACCATCTTCCAGGGTTAGGCCTGCCTGCAGTGAGTGCATTCCCATGTTTAAACTCTTAGACCTGCCTGTCGACTGTACAGAGTATCATCGAATGTCTACATCCATGACTCATATATCTTTTCGGTTACCCAAACAAGTGTGGTTTTCCAGCAAAAGTGTTTTGCAAGTCACTCAGGGTTGAAGTCAGATATTACTGACAGATGACATTGCCATTTCAAACTTCATACCCATCAGACATTCCATGCTACTACAAATCATTTCATCAACTTTATAACATTATTAGAGCAATATTTAACATGTGTCCTTCTAATTGGACCTTCATGACCCCATTATTCATGGCTTTGTCCCAATTTCTGGCTCCCTGAGCCTGGCAGGTTTGTTCTTAGCAGTTATCAGCGTGGCCTTTCTTTGCATTTTGTGGACTGTGTTATGTTGGTGTTGTGAACCCCATGACACTCCCTAAAGGGCACTATGGGTGAGGCATAGACATTTTCCAGAGGCCTGTAGGCCAGGTGTGACAGATGCAGGCCATCTGTAGCAGGGCAGTGCATTCTGATGATCATATGTTCCCAGGCTGCTGGCAGGAGACACCCCTGGGATGACACCAGTAAATTGACTGTGAGTGTTTCTATCAATTGCTTTCTGTTACTATAGTGCCATCACTTTGAGTGACAGCTGGATGCGCCTTAAGTCTAGAAACATGTTACTGCATTTCTATGGGACTGGCGGGGGGGTGACACAAATGTACACGATACACGTCTGCACAGACTGTGCTGATATTTGCTTAGCAATTTGGTCCCATGTAGCATAATGGTGTGCACTATCTTTCAGACTACAGGCATAACAGTATCAACCAAAGGTCAAATTGTTCTGGCATAGACATTTGTAGTTTCAGATATCCTATCAGAACATTCCACTCTATTAGTTTATTTTGTTACAGAAACTGGCTTACTTTGTGCCTCTAGCTTTTGTGAGGGTAGTGCTTGAGGGCTGACTATGTTGGATGCATGCAATACACTGCCTATACGTGGTCAGGTATAGGTGGTGTGATGTTTGGCATCCATTTTACTGTGTGTGCCAGTCAGACAGAGAGAGATCAGTCCCTGAGGCCCTACAGTGTCAGTGTATGTGCTATGCATTGCCTCATTGCCAAGGCCAGGGCATACTGGGCATGCCTTCATCTGCCTACAAGGGCAGGATCAGGATGTTCCACCTCCAAGTCACTCTGTGCCTGTGGAGGCCTTGGCAATGGTGGGGGGCTGTGTGGCCCTTCCCCATTTTGTTCCTGCTGCAGCTGTTTCCGCAGGATCATATTGTGTAGCATGGCACATACTATGACCATGTGTGCACATGTGGCTGGACAGTACTGCAAGGCTCCACTGGATATGTCAAAGCAGTGGAACCATGACTTGAGCATCCCAAACACACACTCTATAATGATTCTGGTTTGTGAGTGTGCCTCATTATGGCATTCTTGTGTGGGTATGTGTGCATTTCTGATGGGTGTCATCATCCATGGCTCCAGTGAGTAGCCAGCTTCCCCCACTAAATGGCCATACAGGATGTCCCCCCTGGCAAACCACTGATACAGCTGTGAGAAATGCCAGATGTGAGAGTCATGATAGCTTCCAGGGCAGCCAGCACACACATTCATGATAATGCCCAGGGCATTGCACACAACCTGGCAGTTGATGGAGTGGAACCCCTTGTGGTTTATGTAGACCCTACCCTGGTCACCAGGTGGTGGTTTGATGTGGATGTGTGTTCAGTCTATGGCAGCCAGTAGCTCTGGGTAGTCTGCTGCACGGTGGAAGAGACGCATATTGTGGGTCCTCTCCTCACGGTTGGTGGGGAATTTAATGTGCTCCTCAGCATGTAGTCGCATGGCATCCAGGAACTGGTGGAGTATCCTGGAAGCAGATACCAGTGAGACCCCCATGATATCCTCAGTTGGTGTTTGGAAAGTACCTGTAGCTAGTATTCTTAGAGCTACACATACCTTGGCATCTACTGGGACGGGTTCCCCTCTGTTTGTTCTGGATGTGAGGTGAGGCCGGCACAGCTCCACAATTTGCTGCAGTATGTCCCTGTTCACCCTGTAGCACTCTACTATCTCTAGATAATGTAGCCCCTAGTAAGTCACCCTGGGCCTAAACACTCTTCTCATCCTCATCATAAGTCTGGGGCAGTTGTCAGCATTGTCCTCTTCATCACACTCAGGTTCTTGCATATACTGATGTATGAGAGGGTTTAGCAGCCCCTAACATTTTGTTAGTTTTGTCAGGTAAAATTTCCCCATCTGTGTACACCGGTGGTACAGAGTTTGTGGGAAAAAGACTGAAAGTTGTTTGCATAGTTTATAGTGGTGTGCTGCAGATGCTGCTTGTGTGATTGGCTGAATATGATACATTCTACCTGTCAGCTCTATTACTTGTATTTGTGCCTATATTCTGCTATTTCCCTTTTTTTCTTGTTCCACTTGCCATTTCTTGTATTTTTATATTTTTGTCGTTTATATCCAGGTGTGCGCCACTCACACCCATTTAGGCAAGGTAAACAAGGCTATACAGAGTTGGGCATACCCCCTTGCTTACATTTACATAGTGCTGCCATTTCCTGTGGGTTTTTTTTGTTTAAGACCTGGTGTGCACCGCGCACACATGTTTAGCTGGAGTAAACAAAGTTATACAGCTTCAGGCACACCCCCTTGCTTAGCTGGGCTTAGCTAAATGCAAACCCAGGCAACAGTGCTCCAATGTGCTTACAGCAAGCATGACACACCCCAGTTTCATGTTAGTTGCTTCTCCTGCCTACACGATCCTGTTCTAGCACCTACATGTTTAGGTGTAGTTTTGAGCATAGACTATTTTGTGATTCAGTAAATTTCCCCTCATTTGCATACCCCACTGCCTTATCCCATAGATACTGCACTGACATGGAACCTTTCCCCTTGACAACCACTATCGGCTGGTATTGTTTTGATTCTGCATGCCATAATGGCAAACTTGGGTTTTCGCATTTTTTTTTATTTTTGGCATAATTGTTTTTGCGCACTGCTGTTCTACTCTTAAACGTTCGAGATATTATTTTTATTAATATTAAACATTTATTCATGCCAATGGCCATATATTTGGCCATTGCCATGTCTACAGATGTGAATACATGCTTTTAATTGTGCTGTCGTGCCTGTGTTTTCTTTTTTGCAGAAATGTGTTTAGTTAGTAACTGAACACATTTCTGCACACACTGTTCCTGCACGGAGACATGACAGCTTCCTGAATCACTAATTCACCTCAATTGCATGGTTTTCACCAGCAAATGGGGTGATTAGCATGCCACATGGTCTTCCATTCAGGAACAGTGTAGACAGGCTCGTGCTCATTGGATCTGCTGTTTGCTGAATCACTCAGTGGCCGAACTCCATGCAGAAGCTGCTACACTGTCCTTGCATGGAGTTTTAGCTTTCATGAATCACAGGGAATGAATCTATGCAGATTCTTTATACTAGGTGGGGGGTTAACTTGAAGCTGAGAGTTGAGTGAAAAAATAAAGACACAAATCATACCAGCATGCAAGTTCATACATGCATGTTGGTAGATTAAATAAATAGACAGACATACAGACAGGATCATGTTGTCTACAAGGCAGATCAGCATGAAGACATTAGAGGCTTGACAGTACTCATCTTGATATGGCACCTTCTGCCTCAAGTAGTGTGACATGAACAGTTGGGGTAAATTTTGTGGGTATCCATCCAGTTGTCAAGATTCGCAATAAAGATCATGAGAGTTTCACTCTTTTTAATTTGAATAGGTAGTTTATTCCACAGAAGCATTATGCATTGGGAGATGATGCTATCCTACCAACATGGTCTGTCCATATGGTGGTGAAAATTTAAATCCTTATTACAGGTGTATGAACCACTGATAGTTTTGTGAAGGTGTAGGAGATCATGGTGGGTAGGGTCCTTCATAGTCCTCAATGCTAAACATAAACAACCATGGAGGAGTTTTTATGGTGGGCAGGGTCCTTCATAGTCCTCAGTGCTAAACATAACCATGGATGAGTCTACAAGGTACAGCATATTAGGACAAGGAAAATCACCATGGATGAGTCTATAAGACATGCATCAGTGGGGCAGAGATTTGAGTTTTAGTAGTTAAAGGTCTTCAGGCCTGTGATCTTTTTACTTAGGAATTTCTGGGGTCTTTTGAGTTTTATAATGTATTTAGATAGATACATGCCAAAGGGAATGTTGTGTTCAATAATTTGTCTTATAAGCAGTAGGTACAGAGATATGATAACTTATTTTGATCTAGATGAGAGGCCTTTAGACCTTAGCTGATCTGATAGAAAGATTTTCTTACTGCTGCTATAATGTGGGGATCAAAAGAAATGGAATTGTCAATGAAGTTATCAAGATCCCTAATGACTGAATCAGTCTTGAGAGAGCTATTGTCTATGCTTTTAGGTTGTAAAATAGCTTTGTTTTCTAAATTAAACTTGCTCCATTTTTTAGCAACTAGTCTAAGCCTGTTTTCTTTACATCATTTATTTGTAAGGTCTTGACCAAGATGTAGTGAAGTAGTATCAGATGTTGAGCAGACACCACCATCTTGATTGTAATATATGATGGTTGGTGTGTTTTCACCTCACAATATAAGGGTTTATAGTAAGGCTGCAAGTTTCTTGATACCAACAGCATGGGGGCTCATGTTAAAGGCTTTAGGGATATTAAGGTGTGCTAAGTAAACTGCATGCTGCCATCAACAACTTCCATGATGTTTGGATGTTGTTTACTATTCACACCTATCTTTATGATGAAGCCAAATTTATGAGAGTCTAGAACAATAAGGTTTTCAATATTTAAGTGTATTAAATCTGATATGATGCTTTCCATGACCTTGCAAAACACTAGTTAGACTAATGAATCTGTACTTAAAAAGATGAGTAGCTTAAGTTGAAAACATTTAGGAGAGGCACTGCTAGCGTATATTTAACACTAGTGAATAGGTACCCAGGAATGTTGTTAGGACCCAAAAACCTGGTGTTTTTGGCTTCATATATGGTGGTCAGCGGTAGCCATTGGAAGAAGTTAGGATTAAGGAATTTGTGGAAATTACATGACTGCAGCTGCTTTCTTTCCAAAATGCTCTTATTCTGTCCATAAATAACTGTAAACACCATAATGTCTTGAATAATGAATTCTGTAGACAAAAATGTTCATCTATGTCCTATTTATTCTTTTGATCAAAATGAGATTTTATCTAAATGCTGTACATAGTCATAATCAAACTTTTGTAATGTGAAAAAGAGATTCTTTGCAAACAATGCATGTGGTAATATTTAGGGTCATAGGGGCATACTAGGCTAATGGCCCTGGGGCCTTTACAAGCCTAGGGCCATAGGATTACCCTGGCATCATGTCACCCGATCTTAGTTCCCAGTGCCTCTGTCGAGTAAAGCCACTGGAGTGATCCCTGGGATGAATTTTCTATTTCCCATCCTCTCATCCACTTTTCTCTTGAAGAGGGCCAGTGAGGTGCTCTGCTTGACATGTATGGGAAGTCTATTCCATAGCATGGGCATTCTCTGGGTTATGAAGCTGTCAAAAAATAAAAAAGCAAAGCAAAACAGAACAGAAGAACTGCAAAATTCTTTAATGTGTTCTGGTACCTCAGCTAAAAAGCCTTCCTCTGAATTCTGCATTCCATAGCTTTGCATATCAGACTCATCAGGCTAATGGGGCAATAGTTCCCAGGGTCTATAGTTGCTCCTCCTTTCTGGAGAGGGATGACTGTAGCAGTGCACCATTCAGTAAGGACAAAGCCTGAGGTGAGGCTGTGATTGAACAGGGCACATAGGTGAGGTGCCAGTTCACTCTGTAGTTCATGTAGAACACAGCCAGGGATATTGTCAGGTCCCATAGAAGCTGCATTCTTGGCCTTGGACAGTGCTGTTTTAACCTGTGCAGCAGTAATACTGGGTACATGGCAATCTACTGGTACTGTGACTGGTCCCTTGGGGGTGGCAGGTAAAGTTGGCAATGAATCTGTCGGCCAGTATACTGGCAATATCTGTTGACTCGGTATAGGAGGTACCATTGTGCAGTAGCTCATAGCAAATCTGGGTATTGCCGTAAAGATTCTTTACATAACTGTAGAAGGCCTTGTGGTTATCTTTACTATCTGCTGCAATTCTGTTTTCATAGCTAGCTTTAGAGGATTTAATGAGTGATCTCAACTTTTTGTTGAGGTTGATAAGAGAGTTTTTCCAGTCTTGGGACTTCACCTTATTCCACATCAGTTTCCTCCTTCTGTTGTAGAGTTTGTTTATGGCAGGGGACCACCAGATTGGCTTCCCTTTTTTGGAGGAGATTGTCTTTGTTCTATTGGGTATGGCAAGATCCATGCATTCGTGTATGTGTTCGTAGAGTGCATTGGTATATGACTCGGTGATCATGCAACTGATCTTCATTTGCATGGGTGCTGTGAAGTTAGCCACCTCTGTTTTTAGGAGCCCAAATTTAGCTTTGGAGAAGTTTGTATGTGTTGTTTCACTTCTGTACTAATCCCACTAAAGGCTGTTATAGTAATATTGTCTCTTCCTGTCTTTGTGAAGTATGTGTATCTCTCAGTTTTCCTCTCAAACCTGTGACTCAGAGAGATTACTTGTTTAAACATTTCCAGTGAGTGGTCAGACTTTTGAGCTTAGAGCAACAGAGAATTACAATACTGGGAACCTGTTCTATCTGCCTTTGTGTATACGCCGTGATGCCTACTACTTATGCAAAACTAACTAAAGGTTAAAAGAATGTATTAGTAACCATATATCAGAAATGAAAAGACAGGTATTGATGAATGCCCTGTGTAAACATAAAGTTGTTAATGGTATTGAACATAACTTCAAATTCTGTATTTTACAAGTAGTCCATGAAAACTTGCATGGCTGTAATATTGTACATAAATACTGAGTTTTACTGGATACTACATCTGCGAGCACATGTGCATCCAGCCTGAATGGACAGGGTTCTTTAAAACTGCTTCTTAATGACACGCATATGAAAGTATGATGTGCTTATATAGAAAAATGTTAATAATTTTGAAATGTATTTTTATTCCCTTTTTACATGCTCGTTGTATGCTTATTTATTATATAAACTATGTTTTAAACAGTTTTAAACTAATTTGACATGCTTGTGTTGATTTTGAAATGTATCATGTGACTACAATAGATC
Organism: Protopterus annectens; assembly: GCF_019279795.1. Classification (NCBI taxonomy): domain Eukaryota; kingdom Metazoa; phylum Chordata; order Ceratodontiformes; family Protopteridae; genus Protopterus; species Protopterus annectens. Next base: position 1,263,906,641 of record NC_056725.1, on the reverse strand, counting down.
ATGTGACTATGTTAGAAAGTATGTAAGGAAGTGTTTGTTTGTGCTGATTTTAGATATGCCTGAGGAAACCACTTTGTGTTGAAAGTTTTAGAACTTAGTTTTAGATCTTACAACTTGTCAAATAAATGGAATTTTGGTACTGTAAATGCTTGGCATGTTTACTTAGTGGTTTTTGTTTCTGTACCATTTTGGACTTTGAAACCACCTACTTTTTGGTGTTGTTTATATTTTTATATTGCTGGAAACAGATATGCATAAACCAAGTACCTTGCCTTCCACTATTAATGCACCTATGCAATCCATTTTTACTCTGGTTGAACTGGTAGAGATCTCTTCAAACCCTTTGCTTGGTCCATTGGATGTAGAATGGCAGCAACCAAATATTCATATTACTCAAGGTACTGCTTCTTTTGAACAATTTAAGGTCAAATTGAAACAATTTGAAGACTGGGCTTGTCAATTTAAGAAGCTGCAATGGCAAGGATTAAGTTTTAATACATATTTGCAGCATAAAGTAATTCCAGTGTAGTGCCACTTACTGAATAAGAAACAGCGCACTACTGTGATGTGCACAAGGTCTTAGAACACTGTGGAGGCTTTATTGAATCCAACCATATGAGCAAAAATATAGACTGGTAAATCAAGTCACCACAATACAAAAATAAGACTTTTCAGACAGAAATACCTGAATACTCATGAAAACCAAACACTGCTTTTATTGACTTCTGGGAGCCAAAGTACAGCAAGGAGTACTTTTTGACAATGATGGCTACTCAGGATTTCCATTGTTTGAACATGGACATTCTATGGCATCACAAGCAGTAGTTTCCGCTCTTGGCAGAATACTTAGTATATCGGGGTATTAGAACGCTTACGCAGTGACAAAAGTTTACTATTTTACATGCCTGTTTATATTCCACTGCTGGGAGTCAGCTCCATTGCTGGGAGTCAGCTATCACCCTCTCTCTAATCTCCTCTGTGTTTCAGTCTTTGCATATTAGTGTATCATTTTATTTTTCTAAACAAATTGTTTGCATTCTGGTAATCTTTTTTCTTCAGGCATGTTACCAAAGAACTATATACTGCTCCACTGTTCATCTGCAGGATTATCATAAGTTAAAAGCTTTCAACCTATCAATGTCTGAGTTCATCAGACCTAACATAAAATATTTCAAACTTCTTTATATATATATATATATATATATATATATATATATATATATATATGGGTTTAGGACTGTTCACTGAAAACACATTTCACTGAAAGTCAAATGGCTGTGCACAAATCACTGAAAGCTCAATTCACTGAAAACAAAATTAATTGAAACACATTTCACTGAAAGTTATATATGGCCTTTTCCCCACTGTTGTGCGACCCTGGAGTTAGTATATATAGTAAGGGGGAGATGTGGGGGGTGCTGCCCCCCACATCGGGGGTGTGTGGGGGCATAGCCCACCTCATAGTTTGGATATATATTAAGTTCAGAAAAGAGCAATTTATTGGAATTGCAAGTATCCATGTACATAGATCAAAATATTTAAAATAGGTTGGGGGGGCTACGCCCCACCCCCCCCGATATGGGGGCAATGTCCCCACCTTACTATATATACTAACTCCAGGGTCACACAACAGTGGGGAAAAGGCCAGATAACTTTCAGTGAAATGTGTTTCAGTGAATTGTGTTTTCAGTGAATTGAGCTTTCAGTGAATTATGCACAGTCAAATGTGTTTCAGTGAAGTGTGCTTTCAGTGACTAGTACTAGGCCCATATATATATATATATATATATATATATATATATATATATATACTGACATACATATGGTTGTGTATCATTTCATCGAAGGCAGCTTTGACTGAAAGATAAAACAGTTGTTACTTTTGACTGCATAGACATTTAATTGAAAAACCTCTACATAGTACATATACCATAAATGCTTTTTTGCAAGATGGCAAACCCCTGCACCTCCCTTAATTATATACTTGTTTTCACACTGGATAAAATATGAAATCACCACACACTGTGTCATTGCTGATGCACAAACACAATCATCTATAAATCTTGGGGTACATTATGGTGGTGGATATTGTCAGTCCACACAAAATCTTGTAAATTACATCCCAAAACAACTTCTATGAACCAAAATGACACAGAAATATCACTCATATACTACTATAGTTTTTTCAGTCAAAATAAGTATCTAAACTGTTTCTTCTTTCAGTTAAAGCTAACTTAATTGAAATGATATATGACCATATCTATGTATGCCTGAATACATTTTTTTGTGTATTCTCTCTCGGCACTTGTGTGGCAATGTATCAATGTTCTTTTTGTCAACCTTTTGCTGTCAATGTTTCTGAGGTCAACATATGGGCTGCACAAGAAAAGTGTGTAGCCCCTTATATGTCTTTGCACACACATATATATATATATATATATATATATATATATATATATATATATATATATATATACACATTCTAAAGACATGCTTCTGGAGCATTTCTCCCCGGGCCTCCACTGAAAACAGGATCTGTGGAACCTATTCGGACTTTCCCAGTCAACAAATGTTAAATAAATAAAATAAAATAAAAATAAATATATATAAACAATCATATCCCTTATTAAATGAATTGTTTAACAAATAATTTCATGCAAAAATCATTAGATGTTAATTAATAAAAAATCAACAACAATTGATTTAAAACCATTTACAAAGAGGCTCCTCTGCACCACCTCAGCAATATGTGCTAACTCTAACCCTAATTCTGCCATGTACCTAATCCTTACCTTCAAAAAAAGTTTCTATAAAACTACCATCAAGCAAGACAGTCTCAGATACACATACACTGACAAACACATACATATACCATTAACTCTGTCCCTTATCTAACCCTTACTCTAACCACAAAATGCACACACACACACACACATACACACACACACACACACACACACACACACACACACACACACACACAAAACAATGCTTACCTGTTATGATACAACACACTTCTAACAACTTATTTATTTATTATCTTTTATTTATTATATTTGTTTACTGCGAAAGTCCACTGGGCCTAAAAGAGCCCATTTTCTGTGGAGGCCCGGGGAGAAAAGCTCCGAAAAAAATATAGATGAAGAAAATATTAAACATTAATTGGTACAAAAAATAGATTCACTGTTACCATATATACGGGATATATACATAAAAGCAGGAATTTTTTTGGTTGCCAGACAATTATTATTACTCAGCATTATTGTACCAGTATCAACAAGTGATGAAAAATAATAATTATGGAGAATGTATCATCAGTCAGCAGTATCAAAAAGCATAGGAGTTTAGTTATCATATAAGGAGAAGGAGGAGGTTAGGTTATAGAGCAGGTACATAGCCAGGAAGAGCTGAGTATTAGGCAAGTAGTGTCGAGAGAGAGCAGGACAGTCTTTGGGTCTGTAGATTATTTTGTGTGCTGTAGTTAGCTGGGTGAATGAGAGATGGTGGGGTAGTTCCAGCCAGCCCAATTATGTCAGTGAGTTACAGTGGCTGGATGAGAATTTGGCCTTGGTGGCAAATTTAGCTATTCTGTAGTAATACATATCAAGTTTGGATTTTGCAGAATTTTGGGTATTAGTGAAGAGAGGGGTGCCATAAAGGAGAGAAGGTAATAAAAAGGTGGTTGCAAGGGTTTGTCTAGTAGAGAGGCTAAGAAAGTGTTGGTAACTGTGGAACATACCGAGCTCCGGTGTGTTTTTTTGATGTTATTGTTTATGTGTAGATCAAAGTTGAGGTTTTTATCTATAATAATGCCTAGTAATTTAGTATGTGAGACAACTTCTATAGTGGTATTGTCTTGGGCTTGTACAGTGAATAGTTTTTTTTATCTATGGGAGTGCTTTTCTTAGGGGCAAAACTACTAGTTTATTTATTTATTTATTTATGTGTTTATGTATTTATTTATTTAGGGCAAGATGATTGCTAAGCATCCAAGCTTCAGTAGAGGTGAGGGCATTATGGGTGATTTTCTGGAGTTCAAAACTGGAATTTGCAGTGCATATTATTGTAGAGTCATCAGCATACTGGATTATTGAGTATTGTGAGAGAGTGGAGTAAAAGTTGTTAGTACAGATACTAAATAATAGAGGACCAAGTATGGAGCCTTGGGGTACCTCTGTGGAAGTATTGAGGAAGGGAGAGTAAGACTGTTGCCATTTGGTAGATTGTTGCCTATTGGAGTTATAGCTATTAAACCATTGTAGGGTATGTGGGGAAATGTGAAGGGTGGATAGTTTGGAGAGGAGGATGGTGTGGGAAATTATTGTGGTGGTGGGTATGTGGGAGAATTTTAAGTTGGAGTCAATGGTAGGATTATTTTCTGGGATGATTTGGTCCTCAGTTGTCTTGGTGGTGTTGGTGCTAACTGTAGGAAAGGTGGTTGTTAGGTTAGCTATGGTGCCAATGAATTAGGAAATGAAGAGGGTGGCAAGTTTGGCAAGGGTTTTCTCTGGGTCAGGGAGTGGGTTGCTTTGAGAACCTGAGTGTAATAGTTAATGGAGGACCAGAATTTTGGGAGATTATCTTTATGTTAGCTTTGTAGGTGGAGGTAGTGGGCTTTTTTATTTCTGGTTATTAGTTGTTTTGCCTGGTTACTGAGTTGCTTGTGTTGTAGTAGAGTTGAGGTGTCTTTGTTTTTCTGCCATGATTTCCACATTTTATCCCTTGTGGACATAACTTCTTTGATGGATTTTGAGGGCCAGCTTGCATGATTAGTTGTAGCTTTCCCTTGTGGGCACTATGTCTGGAATGGGAGAGGGTGCCTGCTTTCGACCACAGCACTGGGGAATCCAGGAGTCCAGAGTCATGGCAGGACTCCTTGTGAGAGACCATGAGCAGAGACTGCTGCAGGGCCAGTACGAGGGTTCCCAATATAAAGTGGAAGCCTGGGACTGTCTCACCCGTGACCTCACCTGTGCCACTGACATACTTCGAACTGGTGAGCAGGTCAGGCATCACTATGCCGACCTGAAGTGATGAAAGGGGGATCTCCTGGATCCGTGGATCCAAGAGCCTAGGACAGGGGAGGTCCCACCTGTGTGTAAGTATCACTCCACTACCTGTTTAATAATTGCCAGCTTATGTATATAATGGATAGGTATGGCTAAATATTCCTCTTTTGTCCTTCACAATGGCAAGTGAGTGGGCTGAGAACCAGGAGACCCATGGATGTTGCTTGGAGTGGTTGCGATGTGAGGCAGGTTAGTAATACTCTTGCATGTACTGTCATAGGAAATAAATCTAAAAGTGTTAGTAAGTTAATTGCCTGTATAAAATCTGTATTGTTTAAGGCAAGTACTGCATACACCAGAGAATATGGCAGGAAGAGTCTCATATAGGTTGTATGTAAATAAAAGCATAATAGCCTGACAATAAAGGTCTAACTGTTGGACTGCATGAGTTTACTCTGGTATCATATGGTAATGTAGATTTGCAATCACTTAATAGTATTGTTGTATTAAGAACTGGTACCCACACTGTGCAACATAAATAAAATGTGTAGGAATGTCTGTATATGACTGGTGTGATCCCAAGGGGTCATTTAGTACAACTGAGAGAGACACAGATAGAACACAGTGAAACGACAGACAACAAAATCCAAATCGCACACGCAGCTGAGACATGGAACTGTTGTATTTTTAGCACACAGAGCCATGGTTCAAATCCTGGGAGTGGTAGTAGGCCGCATACAAAATCATACCCCACAACTGTACAGATATGTCCAAAATGTCCAATAAATCAGCCCATATCTGCTGCCTGTCACCCTGTCCCCTGGGAAATCAGTGGGATGATCCCAGATGTTTAGGCAGCAAACAAGAAATACAACTGATTGTCACACATCTATAAGAACAAACCTGTTACTCTAGCAACTCCCCAAACTGTTATGAGAGTAATAAGCCAAGAATGTCCCCTCTACACCCCCATGTTGTCAAGCTGTGACCACAGTGTGTACAGTAACAGAGTGAGATGTATGTGCATAATACCAATGTGGAATCTGGTAATCTGTGTGGCAACATTCAGGTAGTGCTAACAAACATTGCTCCCACAGGTCCATCAGATACAAACACTATGCCTAGAAATAAAAGCTTGATACTCTTTACTGGTACTGTTTACTCTGGTATTGTATGGCATTGTGAGTGCTGCAGTTGCTCTGAATAATAAGGTATCACTCATCACTGTCACCCACACTGTGCTACATAATATAACTGTCTAGGAAATCCTGTATAAGAGTGTTGTAAGTCACTAAAGGTTTAAGAGGGCAATAGTCTAACTATGTCACAGTTCATCTGCATGTGGTCAAGACATGCCCAGAGTCTGTGCAAAAGGAGATGGACAGGTATGTGCATAACACTGACCTGGAATCTGGGAGTATGTGTAGAAACAGTTAGTGTTAACAAACAATTCCTCCACAGGTATACCAAGTAAGAGGTGTATACTGCAGGTAAAACCAGTTCATGTATATAGTTGTCGACAGTCATACCACTGTCCAAAGTAAGGCAATAGAGTAGTGCACTAATACTTGTAAGGTACAGATAACAGCCCTAACTAGGAAATTAATGTGAGCTACAGGAATATACTAGTTGTTAATTAACATCTTTCTCTTCCCCCCACCATATCTGCAACAATAAACTAAATACCCAACTCAGTTGGTGTGTGCTGACTTAACTGTAATGTTGGGACATATGTCCTATTGTTTGATAATTATTTAAATCTGTTTCTATGCATGTGCTATGTTGAAATATTCCAACATTGGTGGCATGGTGCCATCAATGTACCTGCATGCTGTTGTAATAACCACTGTGTTCCCATATATGCATGTGTTCTGTTTGCTATGTAACTGTTCCATATCTGGTGTCTGGGTTAATGGAAATATCTATGCATGCTGTTATACCTAATCCTGGAATGTGTTGACTATTACTAACCCACATATGTTGATAAAACATAAACACCATAGCACATATGGAAATGCGGGTCCCAGCAGACCCACCTGTCCCACCTCAACTGGCTGTGGCACCGGGCGCCAGCAAATCTGTGGCCCAACCCGGGACCTCTTCATCTGTTGTTCCTGCACCACCTTTGGGTGAAACCGCCTCAGCGGATGAGGCTCTCCCCCCCAGGAGCGGGTGCGGACAGGAACACCTGTCGCCCCTCGCCAGGTCCAGGTTGTGGTCCATAGCGAGCTCAACCAGCAGTTTGGAGATCTACTACACCAGTTTGAGGGCTGCATGTCGTGACTAGAGAGTCGGCCTGGCTCTCTGACTCAACCCCCAGCACAGCCACCTTAGACGCTGTGAGGGTGCAGTGGTGACTGCCCATGGATAGAGACCTCAGTCCCACTGTTTCCACTAGGGAGCTCATGGGCTTCCGATTTCCCAACACACCTCCCCATCAAGGTGTTTACCCCCCACATGTGTCATACACCACCCCTGTATGCATCTTGTTTGTCTTGTCTGTTAACCTACCCATTCTACCTCCCCAAATATACCTACCATCCCTCCCCAACATCCCACTCTCACCTGAAAAAAAGGGCAATCTGTTCCCAAAAAAAATCTCGCTCCATACATAGCTGTCCATTTCACACACATGTCCACTGGACACATGTAATCTGGTCTAATTGGCTTCACAACATATTATTGTTGTCCTCACCCCTCTCTCAAGGGTTTGAGTGTCCAAATCTACCTCCAAATTCAGTGTATATGCACAGCTCTTGCTGTAGAAGAAATGGGCAGCTATGGAACTTCCCTAAATCCTTCCTGCACATCCCTAGCTATTTTCCATACTGTCTTTCCCTCTTTGTGCCAATTTTTTACCACTTTCCTATCAACCCTTTTTTCTTTACTTTTAAAGAAATTAGTGCGGGGGTAAGCGGGAGTAAGCACTTTTACGCAGCAGTAAGCAGGTTTAAGTCTGTTTGCACGGGGGTAAGCAATGCCCACACAGGTTAAGAAATTTAGAAGCTGAGTGTAAGAAACTGTAACCAGATGTTAGCAGTGCTTACCTCCTTGCAAACCCACACAAACCCGCTTACAACTGCTTAAAAGTGCCTTAACCACTCTGTATCTACTGGCCCTTGTTCTGCCCAGCAACAAAACAAACCGCCTCTGCAAGTCTCGAACCCAGGACCCTGCACACCATAGCCAAAGTGATTTCCCACTAAGACATATCAGATCTATATAATCCTCATGTTTTCACAAACATATCATCCAGCACAGTCACTCAACAGTACAGGAAATGTATTTAAACATGTAGATGTATGTGTGTCTGTGTATATATTTATATCTAAATAGATATATCCATACACACATATGCATACATCTATAGATGTATATGCCTACATATATATGTATATATATATATATATATATATATATATATATATATATATATATATATATAAGCATGAATATATATATATAAGCATAACAAAAACACATATGACACATGCACCATTAATGGGGGTGAGGGGGCCCAAGCAACATATGTCTTGTACGTAGTGATATCCCCCCCACAGCCAAACAGGTCTGCCCTGCAATACAGTACCAACTGTTGAAAATCCCATAACCAGGACCTAACACAACATGGGCACAAGATGTTAACAGTACTCCATCCCACCTGTATGATGTCAGGCTGGTATCAGTAATATATCACGCAGTACAGTCTGGCTACCATAGGGAATGTACAATGTGGAAGCAATCAACATTCCTAAGATACATATACACAGACACATATATGCAGATACACACACACACACACACACACACACACACACACACACACACACACACACACACATATATATATATATATATATATATATATATATATATATATATATATGTGTAACTACACATACACACGCAGAGATATGTATAGGAAGATACATATGTAGAGGGTGCACATTATACGGAACAGCCAGTATGCCTACAGTTGCCACCTTACCAACCAGACACTATATGAGTCCCCATACAAATGACAATTGTTGCCTGCAACATATACCCACAGAGAGGTCAAAGGATATGACACCACACGCAGGTTTGCATACATGGGAAAACTTTATTTGTGTACTATTACAGTTGTATATGCCATGTCATATAGCTGTTTATAATCTGAAATACATATAAACAGACTAATGCAACTGTCAAACAGATAAATTAATATAGTATTCTGGAAAGGATTACATATGTTGCTGTCCAGGCCAAGGCCTTCAAGTAGTCCAACAGTAAAGACAGGCTGGGCCACAGGATAACAATCAATCAACAGTAAGTAATGCAGATGTATAGTCCAGCAGCCTCTATCTACACTCTGTACACAATCCCTAGGGGTAAAGACCTCAGTTGACACAATGGGATATATCTGTTACATAACAAGGCATAACTGAAACCAATACAATCACACTGACAAACAGAACAGTCTGTATGGCAGGAAACAGTAGGCCTGCATTTACCCAAGGAGAATTGTATGGTAATGTACATCCAAATACCTTAAGGCAGCTTACCCCTGATAGCCCCACATGTTGTAATAGCCTAGATTAGTTATGGTGCATCTCCCCCATAGACTGACATACAGGACCATATACCACTGTTACATACACTGGCCTCTGGACTGCATAAGGGCACACATGTATTGTGCAGATGAAGCTCACACATATATTGACCCAACCCCACAATATGTTTGGGGTCACAACAGTAGTGGAATGATGGCAGGAATGGCAGTATGACATACTCACAGGCCACTACATAACAAGCCCTGTCAGCATGTCATATGGACAAACCCCAGTATGTAGGTGGAGGACAGAGGCTGAAACACAGGCCCATATGTGAAATAGTGTTGTCATACACTAAGCAAGTCACTGGTGTTACAGGATAGTTAGGAATATGAAGTCAGAAACACAAATGGATGTAGCCATGTACTGATAGCACTCAACACACACACAGCCAGTAATATATCCAAAACTAAACCTGTATGGTGGACAGGCAAAAACATAACACACATACCTCTGGCCATCAAGTGGATATACACACAGCTGAGAGCTATGCAGACAGACTGCAGTCTGTGGTAAACTAGTATGTACACACAAACCCTGTAACAATGGTGCTATACAATGCTTACAACAACAGTACTCACACTCTCTGTTTGTAGTTCCAGAACCTCATACAAATATGTAGCTGGCCTGAGTGTGCAAGTCCTCTTGTAAGAGGCATTGCTACCTGCTGTCTGTAACACTGCTGCCCACACACAGGAAGGATGCCCACCATGCAGGAAAGGTAAAGGGACCAAGCCCATATGATGTAGGGATTTATAGTAGTGGGTTGCTATGACAGTGGTAATTGGAAGTACTACACAGCTGGCTGCATGTAGGTAGCAAGTGGAGGACACTGATTGGTGCAGAGGCCATCACCTGATCATGTGCATTACCCACAAAAGCTATGCTGCAGTCTATTCCAGGCAGCTCAGTCCATTTACTGGAGAGAGAAAGAGAGAGAGAGAGAGAGATGGAGAGAACTAAAGTGAAAGAGAAAAAAAAATGAAAAATGAAAATCACTTGGCACCACAGGACCCGGAAGCACGTAGACAACGGCTATCAAAATAAGCAGATGAAGAAATCAAACAGCTGCTAGGTCGCCAAAAAGATCCTTTAATGTAACCAGGCAAAGTAAAAATCCACAATATCATCCAAGCGCTTTCACTCGACCACATGCGAGCTTTCTCAAGGCAAACAACATTGCTGGAAGTTCATTCACATTAAATACTTCCAGAATCATCACATGACTTCCTGTGAACCATTCCCAACAGGAAAATCACCATATAAGGAAATTCTAAAATACATTCTTATTATCATTAAAAATAATTCATTTTCTAAAAATAATTCATTTTCTAAAAATGTCTTGGCGACTGAATAGCATAATGAACTTAAAATTGAATACAAACTATTAAAATATGTCATAAAACAATTCTGTAAAATATTTTTATAGTTATATAATACAAATAAGTGCAGTAACCCCTTTTAACCATCGGAAAATTGTCTGTAATTTTTTTAGTTTACTTTCCAAGGGTTTTCATTATGTTCCTCTTAGGCCTTCCCCCATGGTCACAACCTTGATTGATTTAAAGCTTTTTATGAGGCAGCTCAATTTTAACTTATTGTTTAAAGATGAACAAAACTTTGAAAAGACTCTTACAAGAAAAAGTACCTTCAACCCGCCTGTCTACCCCACCATTAACATTTTTGAGGAGTTGGTTGAGACTGACATTAGGAAACTTAAGGAGAAAGATTATTTTAAAACAACTGACAATATTACTGAGGATGAGTTGACTTTAATTAAAAAGTTCAAAATGGAGGGGTGTAGGATTATGAAACCGGACAAGGGGGGAGGTGCTGTCTTGATGTACACCTGGGACTATGAGGCTGCCTTACACACTGTGTTACAGGATACTGAACAATATGAACTTGTCTCAAGAAATGAGATCAATATAGCTCAAGCTAAAATAAATTATTCATTATATGACCATTTAATGCAAAATGCCATTAATGAAAAGTTATATAACTATTTATTAGTAAAAAAACCCAAGGTTGCCCAGATTTTTGGAATTCCAAAGACACATAAGAATTTGAACCCCCTGAAATTTAGACCTATAGTTTCAGGGGGTGGAAGTATCACAGAACCCTTAGCCAAATTTATCGACTTCTCCTTAAAACAACATGTAGAGAAAATTAAACACATATGTAAAGATTCATGGGACTACCTCAAAGGAGTGGATCAGAGTTTATTTTTACCTGAAATATTTATGGTCACTGTGGATGTGGTCGACTTATTTCCTAGTATTCCACACAACACAGGCCTGGAGTGGTTAGAAACTTACTTATCTAATGAAGTCCAACTGGGGGCCAAGTTTACTAATTTAATTCTTGAATTTATGGAATTAGTTCTAGAAAATAACTTCATTCACTTTAAGGGGGAATTTTATCGTCAGAAAAAAGGTGTGGCAATGGGTGCCTCTTGTGCCTCCATGTACGCAAATTTGGTATTATACCAATGGGAAAAGAAATATATTTTTACCAGTACATGGTATCAGGACATCTTATACTATGGAAGATTTCTGGACGATATCTCCTTTATGTGGATGGGAAACAAACAAAGTTTAATGGAATTCATAGATTACATCAACAGGACGACCACATTTTTTAGTTTTACTTATAACATCAGTAAACACCAACTCGATTATTTAGATATTTCACTAGTGAAGGATTATTCAAATAGTTGTTTTCAGTCTAAGATTTACAGGAAAAGCACTTTTTCAAATGCATTCCTGAATTACCACAGTGGACACCCCTTCTATCAAAAGAAGGTGATAGTGAAGGGTCAACTAATTAGGGCTTCACGAATGTCCAGCACAGACGAACTTTTCAATGAGGAAGTTTCCATTTTAAAGGGATTCTTAATGGACAAACAATATCCGGAAGCCCTGGTAGAAGCACTAGTTGTAGAAATTTCTGAGAAGAGGGCAAATAAATATCCTCCTTTATTGGGGGTGGGGGTTAATGAGATGTCCCCAAACCCTTCAAAACACATTTTACAAGGAAAAAATAGTTTTAAACACACTTTCTCCAACAACTCAGATCAAATCGAGAAGATTATCAAGAAATATTGGCCCATTCTCAGACTTCAGGAAGATCTTAAGAATTCTATGCCCAGTTACCCCTCTTTTGTTAGGAAAAGGGGCAGGAATTTGAAAGAACTTTTAGATATTAGGTTAGAGGATCCACAGAATCACAATAGAAAGAAATTAGGCACTTATCCCTGTGGGATGTGCAAGCAATGTCACGCTATGCTAAATTCGGGGTCCTACTACCTTCCCTCTAGAAGATTTAAGTTCCGTTCCAACAAACATTTTAACTGTGGATCCAAGGCTGTGGTCTATCTTGGTTCCTGTGTTACGTGCCATGCTTTTTACATTGGGAAAACTGAAAGGGTGTTTAGGAGAAGGGTTTACGAACACTTCAATGACATTAATGTAAGAAAGGAAAGTAATGCCTTTTATAAACACTCCTTGACGTGTAAGGACATGGACATAAAGTTTATGGTGTTGGAACAGGTACAACCGGATATAAGAGGGGGTAGTTTGGAGTCAAAATTAGAATACCGTGAGCTATTTTGGCAGCTCCGGTTAGACGCTATTAGATACCCAGGTCTGAATGACACCCTCAACATCACTAGTGTTTTGAAATTGAGACAAGCTCATCTATAACACAGTTTAGCAGAACATGACATTTATTGTTTTATTCACTTTTGAATCCATAAGATTTTATAATATGATATATGGAATGTTTTACATTGGCAACTCATATAACAAATGTTTTACAATGCCAGTTAGTAACTCTAGGTTTTAAATTGGAGTTTTGATTTCACCCCCGATGGTTAAAAGGGGTTACTGCACTTATTTGTATTATATAACTATAAAAATATTTTACAGAATTGTTTTATGACATATTTTAATAGTTTGTATTCAATTTTAAGTTCATTATGCTATTCAGTCGCCAAGACATTTTTAGAAAATGAATTATTTTTAGAAAATGAATTATTTTTAATGATAATAAGAATGTATTTTAGAATTTCCTTATATGGTAATTTTCCTGTTGGGAAAGGTTCACAGGAAGTCATGTGATGATTCTGGAAGTATTTAATGTGAATGAACTTCCAGCAATGTTGTTTGCCTTGAGAAAGCTCGCATGTGGTCGAGTGAAAGCGCTTGGATGATATTGTGGATTTTTACTTTGCCTGGTTACATTAAAGGATCTTTTTGGAGACCTAGCAGCTGTTTGATTTCTTCATTTGCTTATTTTGATAGCCTTTGTCTACGTGCTTCCGGGTCCTGTGGTGCCAAGTGATTTTCATTCTTGGTCTGATGTTGCTTTTAGTTTTGGTAAAAAAAATGAAAACTTACAACAGCTCCTGAACCAAAACAATGCCAGGAAATACAACAAAGGAACCAGGAAAAGGAGTGAAGAAAAAAAAAATCTACCTACTACAAGGATACTATCCACGACAGACCTCATCCCCACAACAGGTATGTGAAGAATATATGCATGTAATTGACTGTAGTTCCCGGTCCATAATACTGGGGTAGATGATGTGGAATGATATACATGTGCCATCGGGTGTTGCTGTTGTAATGATCTTCAGCTGAACAACTGCTATGGACATTAGAGTCTGTCCCTGTGAGTAGTGGGCCATATCCATCAGCTGTGTAGAGCAGCACCGACTGACAAAATGTATGCCAATATAGTGTGTGGTGTGTAATGGAAGGTATGTATATTACTGTGGCCAATAGCTGGTGGTGGACATAATGCCATAGTGATGGACAAATGGGTTCCACAACCCACCACTTGCAGGACACTCAAGTTAACCTGTATTGTAGCATGCTGAAATGCCATAGGTGTGTAATAGGGTTACCCGCAAATTGGCCCTACAATTACCCCCCTAATGTTAGGCTGTGTCCATATGTCGCACCTGTCTGTGTTGTAGCAAGGCAGAACAGTGCAGTTGTACAGGAAGGAGTTTTGAGATTGTGGACCTGATGTCTGAATGCACCCGATATATAGGTATGCATATGTGTACATATATCTATATATATATATATATATATATGTACATACATATATATATATATATATATATATATATATATATATATATATATATATACATGTATGTCCACAGATATACAGATACCCATATGTAGACATATATATAATATACATCATATATATCTACACATGTATAGATATATATCTATATGCACATGTCTGCATATATACAAACACACACACATATATGTATGTAAATACATGTCCCTATATTACCACTACAGTGCTGCATGCTATGTGTGAGGGAACAGCATGCATAGCAATATACACAGATATATATACAGCTGTAAGTGTGTGCAACATGGACGGATATGTCACATGTGAACCCCTTGTTGGGACCACATTGCCCTTCTCTTTGAAGTAGGGAATGGGAATATAAGGAAGTATGGCAGGTATATTTGTGGAGGTGCTCCGGGTTGCTAGATACAGAGTTGCTTGGTTTCACAACAAATTACATGGACTATTTCGAGTTGGGTGTTTTTAACATCAACAGTGTGCAACACATTGTCTTGGCGCCCTTATTTGTTTCTCCAGCGAACCTTTTATTTGGTTTTGGTTTTGGTTCGTTTTCCATCTCTTGGATTGCCAGATATAGAGGACAGCCTACAGGGGTGGTATATGACACATGTGGTGGGTAGACACCCTGGATGGTGTGTGTGGTCTGCGATGCGGAAGCCCCATGGGCCCCAATATGGAAACAAAGGGAACAAGCCTCCCACACACTGCTACTCACAACAGCAGTCCATGTCCTGAAGGTGCCTGGCCTGGAGGCCGAGCAGAAGGAGCATGTGGACCCTGTGAATGTGTACTTTTAGACACCACAACCCCGCACACTGTTTCAGTGCCTATAATACCCCATCACCAGTGGCCATAGTGGAGGGACAGCTGGCGGTTGGTGGCAGTGCATAGGAGTGTGTGGTATTCATGCCTACTGTGTCTGGTCACAGCAGGCATAGCTGGATGTCCGGCAGTGCACCACATAGGCATATGTCCCAGGGTGCTCATGGTAGGTCCGCTGGACATCATGCCCCTGATAGACGCGCCACAACTGGTACCACCAGACGCATGTTTCAGGCTGTCATGGGGGTTCAGGCACATATGGAACTGTACACCAGACAGGGCCTGAGGCTGCAGAGGGCTGCTCTCACATTTGCAAGCGACAACTTCCATGAACTGTCTGTTGCCCTCTGTGCTTATATCGAGCTCGTGGGTAGATGGTTTGGTGAGATGATGGGCCTCATCAACCATGGTTTGTCTGTGGTTGAATATGTGGTGGGAGTGTGGCAACAACTACATGGATGTAGGCCAGCAACACCAACAGCTAGCGGTCAACATGGAAGTGCTAAGACACCAAGTTGCTCCCGTAGTGGCAGTACCAGCCTCAGCACTGCAGGGGGGGTGCTGTAAACACCACAACACAGCAGGCCATGAGCACATGGTCCTGGCCAGTCCAAGAAGGGACCTGGTTCCAGAGGACATCTGTCATTGTCAGGGGAGAGTAGCACATCAAGGCCTGTACCCGAACATGCCCATGGAACCACTGGCAGGCACAGTCCATGTGTCTGTGGCAGTGAACTGCACACCCTGACAGTTATGGTCTGCAGCTGTCCATAAATACCTGTATAGGGCAGCCACATGGCAGCACTGTGTGCATGCATACCCACACACTATACAAACACACCTAGGGCAACCCCATACCTACACACACCACATCACCATGCCCAGTTCTACTCATTATACCCCTCATCCAAAAACATGGTGTCAAATGTAGGCCCACCCTTGGCCTCTGGCAAACCAACAACACACCCTGTGCATATGATGATGCCTGTGCCACATCCCTGTCATCCATAACATTGATGCAGGGACAGGCTAATATGGTTCTGATGCACATGGTGAGTGTACTACAGTTTACCAAAGTACTGCAGTATAACAAATTGTCAGGAGTAATGTTTAATGCATACATGTCAGGTAGTGCAGCCATCCAGCAATGATGCATTATAGCTGTTAGTAACATTGGTTGATTGTGGTCTCCATAATGCTATCCATTTGTATTGTAGGTGTACATGTGTCAGCAGGAGAATGGTCTGCAGTCATATATAAAAAAAAATGGTGAAACTTTTTGGTGTTCATTTTGCTGTGGAATTAAACAGATTTTAACTCAAGAAGAAGGTGTCACTGGTCTGCTGGGATGTGGTATATATATTTACTTTTTACAAGTGTGGTTCAACTATATCTGGGGTACAGTTGAACACATGTCACAGGTTTGTATAACAGTTATTGCCTGTGCCACATGGGCAGGTGACCTGCTGGAACATGTATAATCTGCAATCTGATGTCGACACATCCACATACACACACTCGTATTGGCAACACTGGGACTAGACCCCTACCTAGGTATGTAGTGCTACTGAAGTGTGTGGCTTTCATTGCACACACCACACAGCGTTTAGGGTGAGGTGTGTTCCAGGTTACATGTTACATGCAGAACATCCCCGGACATGTACAGTATACTAATGGGGGATGTAATGGTTGTATATGGATAATAAATAGTGTGACATACCATCATATACACATTAACAGACACATAACAGGCAGACACACATCCAAGAGACCTGGGCCTATCACTGCTAACTAACTTAACCATGTGTCCAATGTGTTACAGGTAGGCTGCACACAGCCCATGCATAACTGGGCTGGATTGTGGTATCAGTTACCTGTATGTTTGATGGTGACAGTGGTCACCATAAAGTGGTACATGGGACATATACTGGGTGTAACTTGGTGTAATGATAGTGTACACAGCACCCACATCCTTCACTGGATATTGTACTCCCTGAAACCCATGATGACACTCTGACATACCCACCATCAAACATTGCCCATGACTGCAATGCAATCCATTGTATATCCCAACAGTAGTACTACAGGGATATGCATCTAATGCACATGCCACAGGCATAGTTGGGTATTGCATTGTTAGGCCTCACCTATGGGCAGCAACAACACTATCTGTACTACTGTGTGGCAATGGGTATTTGTAATAGGAGTATGTGGCCTTGGAATGCTGTACCCTACAGATATACAGACATGCACACATACACACACTTGCCAGAACTCAATGGCTATCCCATGCCTATCGACCCATTTGTACAACACTGTTGTGCTGGTATTGCAAGGTTCATGCAGCTGGTAGGGAGAGGAGCATAACAGGGTACATGTAATGTCCCATTCAGCAGCAGCCACAACTGACTATGGCAATGGATGTTGCGGTGGTTGTGAAGGCCCTCATGGAATTCCGAAGTACAGGTGTACTAACACACAGACACTGCTATCTTTAGTAATGAACATGCACACATGTCAGTACTGGGGTGCATCGCTGCAGGTGGTCATAGCTGTGTAATTAGCTATTGTCCATGGAGAGATGGGTTGTGTAGGGGATGTGTGTACAGTGGTATCCTGCCACCTGCAAATGCCAGCAGGCAATCTATCGACATACATGACTGTGGTGACCCTCAGGGTGGCATGCATCAGCCAGTCCTCTGTGTGTCTCCTGCACATGGCCACTGAGGTGATCCAGTTGACATGTATGCAACATGTATTACAACACATGTTTAGTGTCTGTGATGGAGACCTGTACCCAAGCACATTCTGTTGATTGTGCTAGTGTAGTGGAGGTACCTGTGGCATGTGGTGCATAGAGGGTGTTGTCTCCTATATGTGCCAGTTCTTACACAGCTGGGCAGACATGCCAGTGTCAATCAAGCATAGGTTGCCTGTACATATCCCAGCTGGATACCTGCCATCTGCACATCTGTACATGGGCTAACAGTCATTACCTTGGCAAGTAGCTATGCAGTAGGATGAATGTGTCAACAGATAGATGTTTGACAACAATATGTATGCCATAACTACATGTTGGAAGCCCTCACTAGCACCTGCTGTACAGAAGGTTGTCTACAGTTACATTCCACATGTCAGATCATTATCCAGTAGGGGATATATACTGTGACACATCTCACACACCAGGGACACAACAGGGGGGGCTGCAGAGTCCAGCTATGCCAGCAGGTGTGCTTGTTGTCAGTACTACATTTAGCACTCTACTCTTGTCTGGGAAAGCACTGTCAACAGTAGTACCGCCATGATAAACTACATGCCACCACCACCCCCTATTAGGGAAACCACCGTAAAACATTTCTCCAAAGCCAACTTCACGCTTCTTAAGACAGAAGTGGCAAACTTCACGACACCCATGCTCACGGACAATAGACGTACAATTGCTGAATCCTACACAAATACTCTTTAAAAGCACTTACACAAGTGCATGATCATGCAATCCCTAACAGAACCAAGATGCTATCCTCCAAAAAAAGGAAGCCAATCTGGTGGTTCCCTGCCATAAACAAACTCTACAACAGAAGAAAGAAACTACAGAAAAAATGAGTAAAATCCCTTGATTGGAGGAACTCCCTGGTCAGCCTCATTAAGAAGCTGAGATCCCTCATAAAATCCTCCAAAGCTAGTTATGAAAACAAAATCGCCACTGATTCTAAAGACAACCACAAAGAATTCTATAGCTATGTCAAGAATCTCAATGGCAACACTCAGATCTGCTCTTAGTTACAGCACAATGGCACTAAATATACGGAACCAACTGATATTGCCAACATCCTGGCAGATAGGTTCAGGGCTAACTTTATACCCCCTTCTCATCCGCTAAAGGGCCCATCTCTGTACTAGAAGAATGCAAAGTTCCTGTAATCACAGCTGCACAAGTAAAAAACACACTCTTCAAAGCCAAGAACACAGCATCCATGGGACCTGACAACATCCCAGTCTGCATTCTACACGAACTACAGAATGAACTGGCACCCCACCTAAGTACCATGTTCAATCATAGTATCACCTCAGGCTTTGTGCCTACTGAATGGTGCACAGCAGCAGTTATCCCACTCCACAAAGGGGAGCCACCACGGAACCTGGGAACTACCACCCCATTAGCCTGACGAGCCTGGTCTGCAAGGCTATAGAACATATCATCATGGAACTTATAAACAATGACATTGGTAATCTCCAAACTCTGGTCCCCACCCAGTTCATGTTTGTAAAAGGCAGATCATGTCTCCTAAACCTGATAGACTTCTTTGAAGCAGTCACCGAAGCCGTAGATCAGGGTAAGGTGGTTCACACAGCCTAACTAGATCTCGCCAAGGCTTTTGCCACCATCCCCCACTCTGGAATTATAGATAAACTTACTAAACTAGGTATAAATCCCTATGTCGCAAGTCGGGTTGCCTACTGGCTCACTGACAGACCCCATACTGTGAAAGTAGCAGACTCCAAATCCAACTTCAGACAAGTGACAAATGGAGTACAACAGGGTTCAGTCCTCAGTCTTCTCCTGTTTGGTATATACTTCTCTAAAGTATAGGCTAACACAGAAGGTCTTTGGCTAATGACGTTCACAGATGACTGCAAACTAGGAGCCATAATCAAAACTCCTAATGATGTGGACATCCTACAAAAGGGCCTCATTGAGGCAGATGCCTGGTGTCAAAGTCATGGTCTCAAGCTCAATGCCAAAAAGTGCATTGTCATCCCTTTTGGTAAAATCTCTGTACCCATGAACTACCACATAGGTGGTAGTCTACTTAACACCAAAGTGTGATAAGAGACCTTGGGACACAGGTGGACAATAGTCTCTATTTTGATAATCACATCACCACAGTAGTCAGGAAATCCTAGGTGGCACACCTCATCACAAAAGGTTTCTCATCCAGGAAAAAAGAGGTCATTGTTCACCTCTACTCATCACTCATTAGACCCATTATAGAATACAACGCCCCTTTTGGTATGTACCTCAAAAGACATCTACAACAACTGGAAAGGCTACAGAAATACCTCACAAAGAGGATTACTGGCCTCAAACAGATGCCCTACGCAGACTGTCTCAAAAAACTCCAGCTTTACTCCATCACATATCGTCTATTCAGAGACAATCTCTGCCTAACATACAAAGCTATGTCCAACCCAGAGCTGTTGGACATGCTCCACTTAAAGAAATCCCAATACCTCCAAGCTACATGCTCTAGGGACCTAAACCTTGTCACCACAATAAACAGAACATGCTGGAGGAATAGAGTTCTGTCCCAGAGACTTCCCATACTCTGGAACGAACTACCTATCTATAGCAAACAAAGTTCCTCATTAGCACTCTTCAAGAAAAATCTTGATGATTGGATAGGAGATAGGAAATTCACCCCAGTGATCACTTTTGTGGCTCTGCTTGATTGGGGCACAGGAAAATCATTTTCTTGGGTGGTGAAAGCCAGGGTACCATTTGGCTAAGCTTATATAGGCCCGAGGGCCAATAGCCTAGTACCCACCCATGAACCTATAAACCAATGCCAGTGTGACAGCATGTACCCTGGGTTACCACCCCTGTATGTAACACATTCACATGGATAACAGTTCTGTACAGGCCTCATACACTTGTGTGTCCCAGACATGACACTCACACCCCTTGCTACTGTAATGACAGCACATAGGCGCATGTATTGTACATGGCATTACATACACTTATTACATATGTCATTACCCTGCTATGTTATTGGACTGGGTGGTGAGAACTGGTTACCAGGGCTAAGCCATGCTTAGCAGGTATCAACATTGCTCCAATATAACAACTAAGCTGATTTGCACACTGGTAAGTAAAGCCTACATGGTGTAAGGGCCCATACATTTACCAGTAGCGTAGCACTGCTTAGCAATGTGCAAACCCATGCAAACACACTTAAAGCTGCTCAAAACTGCCTTAACTACTCTGTACCCAACAGCCCTTGTTCTTCCCAGCAACAAAATAAACAGCCTTTGCAGAACTTGAACCCAGGACCCTGTACACTACAGTCACAACAGTTAACCACTACGCCATGACCACTGTGAAGACAGCTGTTGTCTTTGCAATATATCTGTCAATACACATATTGGTTAGTATTGAACAATTGCCTTTACTTCCACAATTGTGTAGTACTTGTTATTGATATTACTGTTGCTTCACATATGTTGTTATATCATAATGTACACATATCAGAAGCATATGGTGAGATACATCTGGGAAGGTATACACAACCGTGATGTTTACACAGGAATATGGATATATACATATACATATGTTGATATATGTCTACATGTACATACACATGTATATTCATACATATGTCTGTCTACACATTTGTATAGTACATCTCTTTGTGTGTGTATATATATATATATATATATATATATATATATATATATATATATATATATGTATATGTATATATATATATATATATATATATATTCATACATATATATTTATATGTATGTATATATAGATATATGTATCTATAGATATAAATGCATGCACATCCTATGTGTACAGATATACCTATTTATGTAGATATCTATAACTATATGTGCATACATATCTATTCAGATATACCTATTACTGTTGAGGGAAGTAAATAGTGTGGGAAGAAATAGCCAGGGAATTGTTATGGCTAGGCTTGTATAGGCCCTATGGCTGATAGCCTAGTACCAACCTATGAACCTATATGTAGATATCCATAAGTATATGTGCATATGTATCTATATTTGTATGTGTGTAGACATATATTGCAGTGTGTATGTATATATTTGAGTGTTTATATACATGTATATATATATATATATATATATATATATATATATATATATATATATATATGTGTGTGTATACACATCTATGTATGTCAATATGTATATGGACTGGAGTCCTACCTCAGCCCCAATAGTCCCAACCTCTTAGTGCAAGGGGATGTCATGTATGTATTGCAGGTATATATGTAGACTGCTGCTATTGTAATAGGGGTTGTCTTAACAGACATGTTGTGTGTGGGAGGTCACATCTGCTTTTAACTTGTGCGCCATTGGCTACTGACAGACATCATAAGGACATCATAGTACAGTACCACTGCTAGTACAGTAATGATCCTGTGGACTATCACAGAGATATGACCAATATATGTGGACAGTCTGGCACTCTGTGGTCAGTCCAGAGGTGTACACATATCCCCTTCATTCAAGATATGTGGACCATGCCTCCCAATGTGGATGTTAATAGCCATGTACATGGGTATATCACGTAAATACTGGACTACATATGCCCACACAGTTTATGCATGCACACATGCCAGTCTGTCCTGAAATATAATACCTGGTGGTGCAGGGGTCACATGGTCCCATACTACCCAGTAGTTAGTGACATACATCTGTACAGAATCCCACTGCTTTATCAGAAATACACAACAGTTATGGTGGCCTGGCAGCAGTATGTCTTGCAAATAACTGGACATATCAGCACACTGGGTAATTACACTAGGCTGTTAGGCATGTCACAAAGCACTGTGCAGACTAAAGGCAGACTGGAACAACACTAGACTACATTTTGCATGGGTGAATACACATGTACCTGTGATTATAGCAGGCTCTACATGCAGGTCACAGCACAGAGTAACAAACACCTGTGTGAAAGTGCATACCCACAGCCAATGTAAACACAGACACAGCCACATATGGTACACATGCTTATTATGACACTATATAGACAGTCTGATAAACACCATCCTCATATGTGCCACTCACACATTGACCCTACATACACTGGGTCATGGCACTGTGTAGTCCGATGGCTGTCTGTGGTATGGGGCACATGTGAGTCTGGCCTTACAGACATGTTAGCTAATAGGGTCCCATACACTGGAGCAGCATTTAACATCAGATAGAACAGGACAGACAACAATGGCATATACCACAGTCTGTGCACAGCCCAAGGTACATATGTGCAATACACATACTGTCGACAATCACCCTAGGTACACAGACCTCAGTACTGTACACACAACCACAGAATGGCCAAGCTATGTCCTCATAAACAACCCCTACTATACATAACATGTCTAGCAGTCTGATATCTGACAGGCTTGTTATCAGGTATGATGTCAATAAATAATGGTGTACAGGACATATGCACCTCTTACTACAGGACATATGTACAAATGTTGACAGACTTGCGGCTGGAGCTATGAACACTGCCCAAGTATTGGCATGTTACTGTGATGACCTCATACATTTACTGTTGTACCACGGTTTGTTGTGACATATGTCCTATGTGGGATTTGAAGTCAGTAACTCTCATGGCTGTCACCATGTACTGACTGCAATCCTCACACTATGCTTCTGCAGTTCTCAGATAGGTGTTCTGTGAGTAACACAAGAAACAAAAGGCTACACACACTGCCCCGTATGCAGGTGACCCTACAGATGGGGGTTCCCTCAAAAACATAGCACTGTCATGACAGGTATTAAAACATATAGACCAGCCATATCCACACATACCCTGTTAAACCGACATTACTCCAAATGCAGAATAGCAACACATACATTCTGTAGTCTTGTCATGCAAATCCCCCTCCTGTGTGTTGTCTGTTTCCACAGTGCATGTTGTTGGAGGAAAATCCCAAATCCATCTGTGATGCTGTTTGCCAAACACCAGCTCTAGGACCAGCTCACAGTGAATGAAAAGGCCCAACACCAACCTGATGTTCCTAGATATTGGAGTGTGTTTCCATGCAATTGGCTATGGAAAATGTTACCACAGCTGTTCCACATGTAATCAGCTAGAGGAGGGCTGCAATTTTTGCAGAGGCCATCAACTTATCATGAACATCACTTACAAAACACAAGCTGCTGCCTAAGCAAAGCTGGTGTGGTTCTCCACATCCATCAGAGAGGGAGGGAGTGAGAGAGGCAGACAGAGACAAAGTAAATCAAGGAGGGGGAGGGAGAGTAAAACCTAAGCATGTTTGTGTCACACACCTACCAGTACAGGGTTTCAAACACCTGACTAACTATGTATTGCTAGCACATGTCTATGCAGTTTATTGCATGCGCCACATAGCTTACATGTTGAGGAGTTGTCCAAACGTATATGTGATGGTGAGTGACATCTGCAACGGTGATATGGAATCGATATGGTACACATGAACAGGTGTCAGCATCAACACAGTCACACTCTCTCAGGGACTCACACACATTGACACACTTGGCACGGTCAGGAATACACTTCCTAACTAGTTAGTTTGCCACAATGCAGTAATGTGCAGGTATCACATGCACCACAGGAGCTATCTGGAGGTTATATGGGCAAAGGTTATGTAAAGGTGTCTGACATCAGACAACATGCTTTAGTATGCCAATGGGGGTTGTAGTAAGTGTGACTGTGTTCAAAAGGATCATACACCACACACACAGACACTGGCTGCCAGTATTGACATGCATGCATTGCTTCACGAGTGTGTAGTGGTTGACTGTGCCAGAAGGCTATACAAGGCTAGGTGAAGGGTATACCTTGGCATCAGGCCAAATGCCAATGGTCTGCAATGTGGCTCAGGGGTGTAGTGTCTGGATTGGCCCACACAGGTGGGTATTGTATTCACCATCCAGTCACCTGGGTAACTATTGTGTGTGGCCATTGCTGTGCAATGTTTGCCATGTATGTGTTCTTTTGTCCATGACATAGATGCTGTCTGGGATGTGCAAACATCCCATATGCATGTACAGTGACATGTGGAACTGTACCTGGGGTGTCTGGCCCATGTTGTGTACACCGATTGTTATCATCAGATGTGCCAGTCCTGGCCTCACGTGGTGGGAACTGGTAATGGACAACAGGTTGACCCTACACCTACATTGATCGCATGATACAGGAATTCCCTGGTGTCAGTGGCATCTGTCCATGCAGGGCATGTGTTTAAGGCATGGTATGTCCTTTGTGGGACACATTTGATGGCACCACAGGTGCTGCAGGTGTCCAGTGGAGAACATCGTGAAGGCACACTGTTTTCATGTACATGCAGATTCTACTGATGGACAGGGTGCCATGCCCTCTGTAGTCCACTGCAATCACACCATGGTTACTATTTGTGGGCAATATGCAGGGTACTAGCAACATAGCAGTTGTTGCCTAGGACTAGCCTAAAAAGCACTGGTCTCTACACAGACAAAGAAACACACACACCAACATCCACACTTGCCATGTGTGGGAAGAGAACCCATACCAAAGTAGTATATCACACTACAGCATTATGCTGTTATAGGATGCACCAGGAAGATTATTGGGCTATTCTTTTCCAAAGGTGTATATCACAGTGAATGACATCAGCAGCCTTGCCAAAG
The DNA here is from genome assembly GCF_019279795.1 of Protopterus annectens. Taxonomy (NCBI): domain Eukaryota; kingdom Metazoa; phylum Chordata; order Ceratodontiformes; family Protopteridae; genus Protopterus; species Protopterus annectens. The sequence goes on along the minus strand of NC_056725.1, from coordinate 1,263,880,681 downwards.
TAGGGCATTTGAAATGTAGTGAGTGTGACTAGCCAACAAAGCATTGCTCCGTACAGACAGGGACACACACAGTTGCCTTATCTGGGATTAGAACTCCTATCTAATTAGTTTATCACACTAGAGCATTATGCAGTTATAGGACACGCCACAGAGATTACTGGGCTACTCCTTTCTCAAAAGTGTATTTCAAGGTGAATGACAGCAGGTTTGCCAAAGCAGGTGATTTGAATAGTAGTGAGTGTGACTAACCTAAAAAGCATTGCTCCCTACACAGACAGAGACATACACAGTTGCCTTTTCTGGGATTAGAACTCTTACCTATCTAGTTTAGCATACTACAGCATTACACAGTTATAGGATGTGCTATGGATATTACTGAACTGCTCTTTTCCCAAAGGTGTATTTCAAAGGGAATGACATCAGCAGGCTTGCCAAAGTAGGGCATTTGAATAGTAGTGAATGTGACTAGCCTGAAAAGCATTGCTTCCTACACAAACAGACACACACACACACACAAATATGCCATGTCTGGGATTAGAACTCCTGCCTAATTAGTTTATCACACTACAGCAATACACAGTTATAGGACATGCCATGGAGATTACTGGACTACTCTTTTCCCAAAGGAGTATTTCAAAGTGGATGACGTTAGCAGGCTGGCCAAAGTAGGGCATTTGAATAGTAGTGAGTATGATTAGCCTAAAACACATTGTGGCCTACACAGACAGAGACACAGATGCACAAACAGTTGTCATGTCTGGGATTAGAACTCCTACTTAACTAGTTTATCACACTACAGCATTATGCAGTTATAGGATGTGCCATGTTGATTATTGGGATGGTCTTTTTCCAGTGGTGTATTTCATAGTGAATGACATCAGCATGCTTGCCATAGTAGGGCTATGGGGAGGGCAGTGTGTGTGCATGGGCCATAACCCATGCATCTAGAGGTGGACACACCACACCCAGGAACACGCAGGTTTATATTCCACAGGTACGTGTATACAACTGCTAGATGACTACTGCCTTGTACAGTCATGTTGCACAGCTAGCACTAACATCACAGCGTATTTAATGCTGAGAGATGCCAGTGGCCAATTTCTACAGTGAGTGACATTTACACATCATGTGGTTTTAGCCATTTGGATGTGTGCTGGGTGGTGGGGCATGCCTCATGATGGAAGGCTCTTTGTCATTGTCACTCTCTTCCACACATCTATGTATGTGTACATTTGGCATATTATAGTGTGTTGTTCTTGGATATATGTCTGTATTCCTATCCAATGTGTGCAAAGGATGACTGGTACATACTGAGGAGTGTATGCACTAACATCAGCAACTGTCAGATATGTATGGTCCACTGTTGTTGGGAGACATAGGCTTAATTTCTTTAAATGTGTGACCATGCCCAGTATGACCTTTCAGTATGTTGTTGTCTGACATTGCCTTCATTTCTCCAAGTGTGTGAGCATGCCCAGTATGCCCCTCTGTATTGAAAGTGTGGATCCATTAAAGAAAGTTTCTACTCCAGTGCAGACCTTTCTGTTCTAAACCTACAGCTAGCAAACTGTTTCTGCAGGATATCTGTAGATCAGCTGGCAATATGGGGTCAAACTGTACAAGGGATAGTGTGTACTGTAGGTGAATGTGTCTGTGCTGTTTCTGCTACATGATACTGGTGTTAACAGAGATATTCAGATGTGTACTGTTATACACTGTGATGTTTTATGTCCTCAAGTACTGTCAGGTGGATGTTATCACTCGCAGTGATGTCCTGGGGAACACAGGGTGAATGCAGCCATGTCCAGTATTGTGGTCAAACATCTACATAGTCATGGAAAGTTATGCCATTCTGGAGGGGGAGCTGCAGACACTTGCTACTGGGTCTGTGTATCCAGTTCAGCACCTTGGTACAGTGATGGCAGAGGATCCCATACTTGTACATCCATCGACATGACAGTATGGCCTTATCTTGCTGAGGCAATACCTCACAGCTGTACAGATTCACACAGGTTACCCAGGTCATAAGTCAGGACATTACCCCTATTGTGGTGTTCGGGCAGGTTTCTAGCCACCCATTTTTGTGTTTGCAGCCAGAGATAGTATGTGCATACAGCTGTGTTTCAGAATTTGCACATTCCATGCTGCCCATGCTCCTATAGTTATCACCTCATCACAGCTGTGTTTTGGTGTTGGTGCACAGTTCATGCAGTGGGACATGGTGGACTTGTTACAGTGGTTTGCCCACATGGCCTTACATGTGGCTTATGTGGAGTATGTTATGTTGTTATTTAGGTGTCCATGACATAACATGCATTGGCAGCACGGGAGAGATACAGGCCTTTGGCAGAGGCCTGTAGGCCATTTGGTGGTGATGCAGGCCAGCTGTAGCAGGCCATTGCATTCTGTCAGTCCTACAATCCCAGACTGCCAGACAGTATATTCCCCTGGGGTGACAGGGTAGGCGTGCTAAGTAGTATGCAGAAGAAAGACTGCACAGTTCTATTTTTCGTAAAAAAACCTTTAATAATGGTTACTTGCATTATAAAAGCGGTCACCCTAAGTCCATTACCAATAATATTCCAAGGGGGCAATATATACGGGCAAGCCGTATGACTTCCAAGGAGTCTGATCTGGAAGCTGAGTTTTTATTTATTTCATCCCTTTTTATTAATAGGGGCTATGTTTCAAATAATTTGGACAGAACTATGAAGGAAGTTTGGTCCAAAAGGGATAGTAAATATTTTCCTTTGTTAAATCTCCGGAATAATGTAACTGACAGTGTTGGTACTGAGAAGCCTGCAAATGAATTGGACATCAATTTGTTTTGTTCGTTGGAAATGAGCTCTGACAATAGAGAGATACAAAATATTATTAGGAGAAATTGGGGTATTATAAAAGGTAATAAGGACATTTATCAGACATTGGGGAAGAAGCCGGTTTTTATTTCAAAGAGTGGTTTTAATTTAAGGAGCATTTTTGAGGCACGACGGAATAGTGACCCTAATCCAGTTATTCAGAGAAGGGGAATGTTTCAGTGTAGCAACTGTAATTTTTGTCGTTTTATTTCCACCGGACCTTATATTCTTGTTAGTACCATTAGAAGAACTTTGGAGGTTCCGGGTTATGTTAATTGTGGAACCAAAGGTGTCGTTTTTCTCTTGTCTGCAGACGTTATTTTCTTCTAGTGGCTTTGGTTTTGTTACACTTTTATTCTGCTTCCCCTGGACATATTGGTTTACTAGTAGTGAGTGTGACTAACCTAAAAAGCATTGCTCCCTACACAGACAGAGACATACACAGTTGCCTTTTCTGGGATTAGAACTCTTACCTATCTAGTTTAGCATACTACAGCATTACACAGTTATAGGATGTGCTATGGATATTACTGAACTGCTCTTTTCCCAAAGGTGTATTTCAAAGGGAATGACATCAGCAGGCTTGCCAAAGTAGGGCATTTGAATAGTAGTGAATGTGACTAGCCTGAAAAGCATTGCTCCCTACACAAACAGACACACACACACACACACACACACAAATATGCCATGTCTGGGATTAGAACTCCTGCCTAATTAGTTTATCACACTACAGCAATACACAGTTATAGGACATGCCATGGAGATTACTGGACTACTCTTTTCCCAAAGGAGTATTTCAAAGTGGATGACGTTAGCAGGCTGGCCAAAGTAGGGCATTTGAATAGTAGTGAGTATGATTAGCCTAAAACACATTGTGGCCTACACAGACAGAGACACAGATGCACAAACAGTTGTCATGTCTGGGATTAGAACTCCTACTTAACTAGTTTATCACACTACAGCATTATGCAGTTATAGGATGTGCCATGTTGATTATTGGGATGGTCTTTTTCCAGTGGTGTATTTCATAGTGAATGACATCAGCATGCTTGCCATAGTAGGGCTATGGGGAGGGCAGTGTGTGTGCATGGGCCATAACCCATGCATCTAGAGGTGGACACACCACACCCAGGAACACGCAGGTTTATATTCCACAGGTACGTGTATACAACTGCTAGATGACTACTGCCTTGTACAGTCATGTTGCACAGCTAGCACTAACATCACAGCGTATTTAATGCTGAGAGATGCCAGTGGCCAATTTCTACAGTGAGTGACATTTACACATCATGTGGTTTTAGCCATTTGGATGTGTGCTGGGTGGTGGGGCATGCCTCATGATGGAAGGCTCTTTGTCATTGTCACTCTCTTCCACACATCTATGTATGTGTACATTTGGCATATTATAGTGTGTTGTTCTTGGATATATGTCTGTATTCCTATCCAATGTGTGTGCAAAGGATGACTGGTACATACTGAGGAGTGTATGCACTAACATCAGCAACTGTCAGATATGTATGGTCCACTGTTGTTGGGAGACATAGGCTTAATTTCTTTAAATGTGTGACCATGCCCAGTATGACCTTTCAGTATGTTGTTGTCTGACATTGCCTTCATTTCTCCAAGTGTGTGAGCATGCCCAGTATGCCCCTCTGTATTGAAAGTGTGGATCCATTAAAGAAAGTTTCTACTCCAGTGCAGACCTTTCTGTTCTAAACCTACAGCTAGCAAACTGTTTCTGCAGGATATCTGTAGATCAGCTGGCAATATGGGGTCAAACTGTACAAGGGATAGTGTGTACTGTAGGTGAATGTGTCTGTGCTGTTTCTGCTACATGGTACTGGTGTTAACAGAGATATTCAAATGTGTACTGTTATACACTGTGATGTTTTATGTCCTCAAGTACTGTCAGGTGGATGTTATCACTCGCAGTGATGTCCTGGGGAACACAGGGTGAATGCAGCCATGTCCAGTATTGTGGTCAAACATCTACATAGTCATGGAAAGTTATGCCATTCTGGAGGGGGAGCTGCAGACACTTGCTACTGGGTCTGTGTATCCAGTTCAGCACCTTGGTACAGTGATGGCAGAGGATCCCATACTTGTACATCCATCGACATGACAGTATGGCCTTATCTTGCTGAGGCAATACCTCACAGCTGTACAGATTCACACAGGTTACCCAGGTCATAAGTCAGGACATTACCCCTATTGTGGTGTTCGGGCAGGTTTCTAGCCACCCATTTTTGTGTTTGCAGCCAGAGATAGTATGTGCATACAGCTGTGTTTCAGAATTTGCACATTCCATGCTGCCCATGCTCCTATAGTTATCACCTCATCACAGCTGTGTTTTGGTGTTGGTGCACAGTTCATGCAGTGGGACATGGTGGACTTGTTACAGTGGTTTGCCCACATGGCCTTACATGTGGCTTATGTGGAGTATGTTATGTTGTTATTTAGGTGTCCATGACATAACATGCATTGGCAGCACGGGTGAGATACAGGCCTTTGGCAGAGGCCTGTAGGCCATTTGGTGGTGATGCAGGCCAGCTGTAGCAGGCCATTGCATTCTGTCAGTCCTACAATCCCAGACTGCCAGACAGTATATTCCCCTGGGGTGACAGGGTAGGCGTGCTAAGTATTCATGCCAAAACTTTCTATCAGTATTGCCCAGGTGGTGTGGATGCTAGCAGGTTGCTGCTTACAGCTAGGGACACACCTGCATAGGACACCAGCACTGCATGCTGCATTCTTTCGCTATTGCCATACACAGGTGCAGGTCATATTGTACCCATTCCCAACAGCAGGGATAAGACTGGAGAAGTACCTGTGGGTGTTGTTTGGGTGAGCTGGGTGCATGAGTGCTATGGACACTACTTGCATCTGACTCACAGAAATGCATGGGGCATTCCAGTTATGCTGGCTTGTGCAGGGACATCAGCCATTTCACAATACATCAGACCTATCATGTTTGTGATCTGCAAGTGTTTGGCCAGACAACATCGTTATTCCCTACTACAAGCCCAGATAATGTGAGGCATACCTGTATGTACAATTCCAAGGTTGTGTCCATTTCACAGTTACACGTTATATACTGTATCTGGGGTACGTTTCCCTGTGTACTGCTTGTATATCTAGCCCAACAGTCATGCCATGTCCATCTTTCAGATGGTGACACATATTACTGCCAGAAATTTACAATGGCTTACAGCTAGCATGTGTTATTCTGGGGAGCATTGTCTTTGGCACTGCAGTTGTGAGGACTTGGCCTGGCATCAACAGTAGTGGGCAATGGCCACCAGGTCAAACCTCAACATGCATGCATACTGACCACTCTCACACAATATGAAACACACACCTACCTAACACACGCATACCTGCATATTTTACAAATGCTACAATCTATCCTGCTACTTGGCCACTTCAGGTCATCTGTGCTCCACTGCTTTTATAACTACACATACATGTTACTACATGTCTACATTGGATTGGAGGGGAGGCACACCTGAATGTTACTACATTTCTACATAGGATTACGGGGGCACACTTGGCTGTTACAATGTGTCTACATCGGATTGGGGGGGGCACACCAGACTGTTACTACATCTCTACATAGGATTGGGGGTGGGGTACACCTGACTGTTTCTACCTTTCTACATAAGATTGGGGGGGACACACCTGACTGTTTCTACATTTCTACATAGGCTTGGGAGGAACACCTGACTGTTTCAACATTTCTACATAGGACTGGGGGGCACACCTGACTGTTACTACATTTCTACATTGGACTGGGAGGCACACCTGAGTGTTTCTACATTTCTACATGGGATTTGGGGTGCACACCTGACTGTTTCTACATTTCTACATAGGATAGGGGGGGCACACCTGGCACTTGTACACATTTGCTATGACTGTACTGGTATGTCAGGTACTCCATTTCATTCTGTATTCTAACCTATCAAGCTGACTAGAGGCATATCAGTGTACTACAGGTCTTAGATTTGATTGACCTACATACCAGCTTCTGATGTCTTACCCATCAGAATTAACATTCCACTGCCTGACGTGATGTAGTCTGTTTGTGTAGGCCAGGGGGCGAGGTTACCCATAGCCATCATTCAGAGGCCTTAGCAGAGCCTTTGTTTGTGTTTGCCTATACCTGTCCTGCTGGCTGAGACTGTTGTTGGGTATGTGAACCTCACTGACTGGCATGTGTGTGTCATTTAGACATGCATGTGGCCCAGCACATTTCCTGCAGTGTGGTTTGTCATCATGGGTAGTACTGACTATTATGGTGACACCAGTATTTGTTACAGATCTCATGCTGCCACTATAGGTGTCTACTGTCTGCTGGAATCCCATTCAGCCACCTGATTCCCTTGCATGCTCACATCTATACCATAGATACTAGTAACAACACATACTATTCCATTTGGCAATTGGTAAGGGGAGTGACTTACCTTGTGGGTGTGCCAGTATTGAGGATGGTGCTGGAGAGCTGCCTATGCTGGATGCACATAGTACACTCCTTATATATGGTTGAGCACAGGTAGTGTCATGTTTGGCATCCCTTTTACTGTATGTGGGAGTCAGAAAGAGGTGTCATTCCCTGGGTCCCTATTGTGTCAGTGGATGTGCTATGCGTTGCCTTTTTGCCAAGGTCAGGGCATAATGGGCATGCCTCCATCTGCCTACTGGGGCAGACTCAGGTTGTTTCTCCTCTGAGTCACTCTGTGCCTGTGCAGGCCTTGGCATTGGTGGGGGGCTGTGTGGCCCTACCCCATGCTGTTCCTGCTGCAGCTGTTTCCGCAGGATCATATTGTGTAGCATGTCATATACCACAACAATTTGGGTACATGTAGCTGGTGAGTACTGCAAGGCTCCACCAGATGTGTCCAGACACTGGAACCATGACTTGAGCATCCCAGACACATGGTCTGTTATGATTCTAGTCTGTTCATGTGCCTCATTATGGAGTTCTTGTTCATGTGTGTGTGTCCATTTCTGAGGGGTTTCATCAGCCAATATTCCAGTGTGTAACCAGCATCCCCAACTAGGTGACCATAAGGGATGTCCCCATTGGCAAATCTCTGGTACAGCTGTGTCAGATGCCAGATGTGGGAATCATGATACCTTCCAGGGCAGCCAGCACACACATTCATTATAATGCCCTGGGCATCACACACAACCTGGCAGTTGATGGAGGGGAAGCCCTTGCAGTTGATGTAAACCCTACCCTGCTCACCGGGTGGTGCTTTGATGTGTATGTGCAAGCAGTCTATAGCACCCACTACCTCAGGGTATTCTGCTATTTGATGGAAGAGACGCATATTGCAGGCCAACACCTCACATGTGTTGTGGAAATATATATGCTCACCAGCATGTGCTGACATGGCATCCAGGAACTGATGGAATACCCTGGATGCTGATGACTGTGAGATCCCTATGATATCCCCAGTTGGCCTTTGGCAGGTACCTGTGGCTGTCAGTTTTGTGTTTCGGGTGTAGCTGGCACAGGTCAACAATTTGCTGTAGAAGGCCTCTGTCCACCCTATAGCACTCCATTATCTCCAGTTCATGTAGGCCCTGATAGGTTACCCTGGGTCTGTACACCCTTCTACATTTCCTCACTGTGGGTTGTTCAACAGCATTCTCATCCTCACCACCCACAGCCTCTTCCACATGTTGATTTCTGATAGCTGCTGCAAGCCCTATCATTTTGTTGTTTTTATTTGTTAAAAGTTCCCCGCTTGTATACACTGGTGGTGTAGAGTATGTGGGAAAAACTAGAGGGAATGGTGCTTGCATAGTTTATAATAGTGTTCTGTGCTGGGCTGGTCTGCTGTCTGTGTAACTGGTTGATTCAGCCACATTTCACCTGTCAGCTATGCTAATTCATCTAGATTGCCTTCTTACTGCTGTTTTCCCTTCCCATTGCCTTCCTGTTTAAGCCCAGGGGCACGCCATGCAAGCACAGTGCTCAAATGTGCACAGAGCTGCTATTTCCTGGTTTACTTGTTTATTTTTCCTTTAAAACCCGGTGTGCAGCATGCACACCAGCTTATGCAATGTAAAGAGGGCTAGGCAGCCACAGACACACCCCCTTGCTTAGGTCTGCTAAGCTAAGGGCAAATTCAAGCCACAGGGCTCTAATCCACTTACAGTATGCCTGGCACTCCCCCCATGATGTCAGCTAACTCATAGGCTTGTGCCAAGCTATTCCTGCTCTTACACTGTTGGGTGCTGACTAGCATGCAGGGGAAATCTAGGATTCAGTATCATTCCCCTCATTTACATAGGATTGCCTGCTGATGCATAGTTACAGGTCACACACTGAGCCTCCCCCCTTAGCAACCACTATTCACTGGCCATGTTATCTTCTGCCTGCCATTGAGTATAATTGCAAAATAGTGATTTTGGTTATAATGCTTATTTTAGTTTTTTTTTTTGCCCGATCTTGTTTGTTTGCTGCTGCCCTATGCTTAAACAGCTGAGATCGGCTAAAAAAAATAAAAGTTAATTTTTTTATTTTTGCAACTGATTTCCATGTCAATGGCCATATATTATGTGCACATCCCTAAACTATTAAAAATTAAACAAATAAGTAATTTTTTTCCATCCCCACTAAAGTTTAAGCGTAGCTCAGTGGGTGTGCATGTCGTTCAGCTGTGTATAGCAAAACTTAAAGATCCAAAGGAGCTAAATAGAAATATACAGCCAAAATAGGCAAAGTGAAATAGTGTAGTGGGTACAGCTTTCACTTAGTATACAGTCATTCACGGTTTGAGTCCCAATGCAGTCCATTCATTTTTATATGTTAAAACAGTACTAAAAGTACCTTTTGTCATAAATAGGTAGTGAATTACATGCATTTGTTAACCAGGGTAGTGTATCAGGTCCAAATTTGAGGTGTCATTGTAGTACAGATGTGAAACCCCTATATAAACACAAGTGTCCTATACAGTATAGTCACAAAAGAATATAATGTAATGAAAGCACATAGGAGGATGTTATGGAAGGGAAACATACATATCATAAGATGTCATTAAGAAGGAATCAACCCCACAATCCTGATAGTCCATAAAATGAAAGCTAAGCAACACTAAATTGTGCTCAGCTATGCTTAGCCGGAGTAAGCATTGCTTAAATGTGTATGCTTAGCAATAATTAGTGTAGCTAAGTGGATTTGCACACTGGTAAGCAGTGCTTAGCATCTACCCCTTTAAGCAATGCTTATCTGTGCTAAGCGGGTTTGCCCGTCACTTAGCTTAGCTCAGCATATTCAAACAGCCTATCAGGGCAAAGGGTGGGAATTTGGCTCTATTTAAACCCCACAGGTGGGAATACAACCATAACCAGTTGTAGCTGATCACTGCAGGCACTATGGCTGGCTGGTGTTGGTGAAGGTGTGCGCTTTTGGGTGCAGCGTTGGGGCATTCAGGAATCCAGGGTCATGGTTGGACTCCTTGTAAAACACCATGAAGGTAGACTGCTGCAAGACCAGTACCAGGGCTCCCAATACAAAATGGAGGCCTGGGACCATCTCAAATGTGACCTCACCAATGCTACTGGTATCCCTCAGACTGGTGAGCAGGTCCGGCACCAATATGCTGACCTGAAGCATAGGAAGAGGGGCCTCTTGGACCAGTGGATCCAAGATGCTTGGACACAGAATGTCCCAGCAGTGTGTAAGTATCAGTATCAATTATTGTGTAACAAAGTCCAGCTTAAGTATGAGATAGATAGGTATGCATAAATGTTTCTCTAGAATGTATTCTTGAATTTTTGGTTGATAATACTGACTTATCAGCATGTAAAATAGCTACTTTATGTGACTTGATTGATGTCATTTTGACTAATAATATTTTTCTTTTCAGTAGAAAAACATACTTACAACTTGCTTTGCTAGCCATGGGCACCCCAATGGATAATGTGTATGCAAACCTGGTTTTATACTAATGGGAAAGTAAATATATTTATACAGAGGCTGGTTATTGCAACTCAAAATTATTGTTTTATAAGAGGTTCTAAGATGACTGCTTTCTTTTGTGGAAGGGAACAGCAGGTGAGTTCCAGAAATTTGTATTATCTTTAGAAGGAACTGCCGATTTCCTACACTTTAAATCATGTTATCTCTGATACTAGTATAGCATTTCTAGATATTGATATATCCTTGTTAAATGGTGAACTAAATAATAGTGTACATAGAAAAGAGGTATAAATATACGCACAGTTGTAGTATGCATGCCCCTCACACATTTAAGGGCATTGTTAAGAGTCAGCTATGTCGCATGAGTAGGTTAAATGCCAAGGACCATATGTGCAATGAACAGATGGAGCATATGGAACAAGACTTTATTGAGAGGGAGTATGATAAAGATGTCATTGACTCCATGATTACAGAAGTAAAGGAAAGATAGTCTGGTGCTATGGCACCTTACTTTAGTGAAGCTACCTGTACAATAAATAATCATACAATGGAGGAGCATAAAACTAGGTATGTTACATCATATAATACTAAAACGAATGAGGTTGAGCAAGTTGTGCAAAAAAATTGGAACATTTTGCTATCTATGCCAGAATTTAAACAAATTTTTACTGAAAAAACACGTTTTGCATACAGAAATGAAAAACATTTGAGACAAAGGTTATGTTTCAAAGATTTTAAGTTGAACGGAAGTAAGGTTAGTGTAATGACCAACAACAAGGGCACAAACCCATGTTGCAACTGTAACTGTTGTGATGATGTGATTACAGATATCAAATTTATTCACCCAAATACTAAGAAAGTATTTGAATTTAGTTATTATGCAAACTGTAATACCACGTTTATAGTTTATTTGGCTACATATAATAAATGCCCATCATTTTATGTAGGCAACAGTACTAGGAAGTTAAAGCATCATGTAATAGAACACAAATCCAAGATTAGGAGAAATATACATACAAATGCACTAGTTAAGCACATATCAGAAAACATTGATCATAGGTTTAAATTTAGAGTTATTAGAACAATATATAAAAATAGGAGGGGGTGTGATATCAACAACTTGATTGAAAATCCTGAATACTCTTGGATAATTAGACTGCAGGCAGATACATATTCGGGTATTAATAATCAGGTTAGTCTAAAACTTGTCTTAATAAAGAGACAACATAAATTGTAGTAATACTGATGAAGGTTTTTATTTAGATGCTTATTGAACATATTTTCATGTATTTTGGTGTGTGTGTGTGTGTGGGGGGGGTGCATACATCAATTGTTTTCTAGGAGAAGTGTTATTAATTGATATCAATTGAAGTTGATTAGTGTTGTTGTTCTATTTGTTGGCTGTACCATATGACTTTTAACATTTTGTACTTAAATGAAATTAAATGGTTTTAGTTTTTATGCACTGAGGAAGGGGAAACCCGAAAGCTTTGCTGATTATCCTTTTAATAAAAGGTTGAATGCACTGTGCTCTTTTTCTCTTTTGTTTGTATTGGATTTTATAGAAGCACAGTTTACAGCAGTGGTATTCTTTGTTTTTGCTGCTGATTTCATGGCTGTCACCATGTGGGGGCCTTTGCCAGACATTTATGTATGGTTTTCTACAGCTGATCTGCTGGGTGAGGCTGGGGGTGGATATGGGACCCCCATTTTGACATCCATGCATGTGACCTATGATCCACAGTTATTTGGCTCACCAGATATACTGCAGTGGTATTTGTCAACTAGGGTAGTACTGCATAGTGTGGGTGGACCAGTACTGGGAATACACTTCCTGCTGTCCTACAGAGCTGTCAGATGTCTGCTGCTGTCTCAGTAAGCCACCCCATTCCCTTGTATGCTTGAATCAATACCATAGATCACATTCCAACTGGTTCCTGATGTGACCCTTCAGCCTTCTAAAATGGTTTTAACAGTCAAGCTTTTAGTTCTGCACAGAGGACGGGGCATACAGATCATCCACCATTGCCTTTGAACACAGGAAATCTTAATCAGGAATTTTTGGAAGACATTTCCGGTAATTAGTACTCAGTTTGTACAAAAATGAATTTTAACATATGGTTGAATGAACCAGAATTATATGGAACTGAGACTGAGGACAGATACAATTCTTACAGAGGTACATTATACAAACTAAAGACTAAAATGTCAAAATGTTGAGCTTTGGTTTTAGACAATGTGTTCTTAAGAGAAAGCATTATTAAAAAACAAGTCCCTAGGGGACTAAGAGTATTGAAATACCTAAATAATGTTGAAACAGGTTCAGAGTTTCATAAAGAACTTATTGAAATGTTTAACAATTGTGGACTTAATATGAAAGTTATTATCAAAAATAACGAGAAATGTTTAGAAGTCTTATATGGTGAATTTAACGTATTAAACACTGTCATACAGGATGATCTGTTATCTACTATGAATGACTATAGGAATAAATATTACTCTATTCTGAAAGAAATAGATGAGAAAGTAATTAACATTAAAAAATGGAAGACAGCTAAACTTGAGAGAGACAGAAAAGATTACTTTGAAGAGCGAGCCTATCGGGCAATGAAAAGTAAGGTTCTCAAAGTTTCACACGACATGCATACTAGGGTACAAGGAAACTGATACTCATGATCATAATTTTGAAACTAGATATGTTAACATAGGTGGTAAATTTAATGTCTGTGAATTACCTTGCAATGTTGATGGCCCTTTAGACTTTACCCCTTTAATGAGTTCCAACTGGTTGAAAGAGAGAGTGAACCCCAATTATCAAGAAATAATGTCCATGAGGTGGGATTATCAGTTTCCCAAAGGGAAGGGCAAAGAGGAAGACGAAGGAGAAATTAAACCACATAATTAAAGAACCCAACTGTGGTTGACTAGGAAATGTCATTACTACAGATGGGGTGGTATGTACTTTATGTCAACTTAAAGTTTTCAATTATAGTAGCCTGGAACTAAATTTCAACAATTTCTCTATCTTTCAAAAGGGATTTTCCTTTGTACCATCTTCCTGTATTGCGACTGGGTGATTTTTCATTGACCTTAAGCTGTTTCTAAGGAAAGTTAATTTAGAACTTATTTTTGGATAAAATATGCCTTGCCAGAAAACATCTAGGTTTAGTAAGAAAAGTACCTTCAACCCCCACCCCTCATTACACCTCATATTAGCAATTTTTCAATCTCTAGTTGAAAAGTAAATTAGACAATATGCTAACAAGAAACCATTGATGTTTTTTAATCTTACTTCAGAAGAAAGGACAGTTTTGAATGAGTTGTGTAAGAATAAGGATGTCTTGAACCAGATAAGGGGGTGGTTGTGATGATAATTATGGAATACCTGGATATATGCAGCCAAAATGTTAGCACTGTTAAACAGTGATGCCACCTATTCCCAGGTATGATAAAATGAAATTCAGATGGTATATAGGAATATAGATATGATATTGTGGGACAATCTTTTGCAGGGTTACATTGACAAGGGTTTATATGAATTTCTTACAGTTTCAAAGCCAATTATTCTAGCCATTTTGGGATATCCAAGGTACACAAGAGTATCTTTGATCCCATTCTTAGACTTATAGTGGCCATTTCCCAACTCTAAAATATATTCTGTGATGTTTGTTGACAGAAAATGTAAATTGGTGTTAAAGTAATATAAACATGAATCAACTGATTCATGGAATTCTTTTAGCAAAGTTAACCCATGGCTATTACCATCCCCACCATTTGTTTATGATCATTGCTATTAAAGATCTTGACACTGTTTTTCTCCACACTTTGGGTTTACAGTGGTGAGAAAACATATGGACTGGATGTGAATCTTTAAATACCTATGATTTTAGATTAGTTATGGAATGGCTGGAACTAGTTTTGACCAACAACTTCTTGTATTTTGAGGGGAAATATTATAAGTAAATGAGTGGGGTTACTATGGGGACCACCTGCACCCCCATCTTTGCTAATATGGTATTATTAAATTGGGGACAAGAGTGTGTTTTCATTTTGCAGTATTCTCAGTTAATTGCTTTGTATTTACAGTTTCTAGATGATATCTTTCTCCTTTGGAGTGTGAGAAAAGAAGAAGTGAGTGAATTGATTCTTTATATCAGTTCAGCTACTGACTTTTTGAAATTTAAAAGCAATATAAGGAATGACGAGATCCACTATTTGGATGTAACACTTTTTAAAGACTTGGAGAATGGGTGTTTTAGATTCAGAATTTATAGAAAAGAAATGTTTTCTAATTCCTATTTGTATTTCAATAGTGACCACCCTACCCAAGAAGAACATTGTGAAGGGACAGATGGTCAGAGCAGCTCGTATGATCTCTGTATATGAAGATTTTTTTTCAAAGAATTAGATTACACAGATGAACATTTCCTTGAACAGAGATATGTAAGTGCCTAGTTAAGAATTTGAAAAGTGAGGTGCTAAAGGGGTAGGAAAATAAGTTTGTGCCCCTTTTGGGGAACCATACATCCAAAAACAATGAATTAAGGGAGATTAGATGTTCTATGCTAGAGGAAGTAAGGATAAAAGGGCTGGATGTAATGAATTACAATAGGTCATTCCTTAGGAAATTTAATAATGATATGGTGATAATTCAGAAAATAGTGATCCAATTTTGGGATCTATTTTCTAAAATGCCTTACGGTTTACTAGTATTTTCTCAACCTCTTTTATACAATTATAAAATAGGTTATAATATTAAGAACATGCTTGAGAAAGGAACAATAGTAAAAACATTCACTGACAACCACAGCCAAAAGGTTCATAGGTTCATAGGTTGATATAAGGCTATCAACCCTAGGGCCTATACAAGCCTAGCCATAACAATTCCCTGGCTATTTCTTCCACACTATTTACTTTCCTGGACCCCTGTCTAGCAGGGCGACTGACGTGATCCCCGTGGTGAATTTCCTTTCTCCCATCCAATCGTCAAGGTTCCTTTTGAAGAAGGCCAAAGAGGCACTCTGCTTGACATGTATGGGCAATCTATTCCAGAGTCTGGGGAGTCTTTGGGTCAGGAACCTATCCCTCCAGCATGTTTTGTTTATTGTGATGACAAGGTTTAGATCCCTGGAGCGTGTGGCTCTGAGGAATTGGGATTTCTTTAAGTGTAGCATGTCCAATAGCATTGGGTTTGACATGGCCTTGTATGTTAAGCAAAGATTGCCTCTGAGTAGACGATATGTGACAGTGTATAGCTGGAGTTTTTTAAGGCGGTCAGCGTAGAGCATCTGCTTTAGGCCTGTGATTCTTTTAGTGAGGTATTTCTGTGGCCTTTCCAGTTGTTGCAGATATCTTGAGAGGTACATACCAAACGGGGCGTTGTATTCTATAATGGGTCTAATGAGGGATGAGTACAGTGGGACAATGACCTCCTTTTTTCTGGATAAAAAGCCCTTACTGATGAGGTGTGCCACATAGAAGCATTTCCTGACTGTTGTGGCGATGTGGCTATCGAAGGTGAGACCACTGTCCACCTGTGTCCCTAAGTCTCTTATCACACTTTTGGTGTTTAGTGTACTGCCACCTATATGGTAATTCACGGATACATGTTTTTTAACCAAAGGGGATAACTATACATTTCTTGGCATTGAGCTTGAGCCCATGGCTCTGGCACCAAGCATCTGTTTCTGTAAGGCCCTTTTGTAGAGTATCCACATTATTTGGGGATTCAATAATGGCTCCCAGTTTGCAGTCATCTGCAAACTTTGTTATCCAGAGTCCCTTAGTGTTGGCCAGTACTTCAGAGAAGTAGATGCCAAACAAGAGCGGTCCCAGGACTGAACCCTGAGGTACTCCACTTGTCACTTGTCTGGAGCTGGATTTGGAGTCGGCTACTTTTACAGTGTGGGTTCTATCAGTAGGCCAGTTAGCAACCCATTGGGTGATGTAGGGATTAATGCCCAGCTTAGTAAGTTTATCTATGATTCCAGAGTGGGGGATGGTGTCAAAGGCCTTGACAAGTTCTAGATAAGCTGTGTGGACCACCTTACCCTTGTCCATGGCTCTGGAGACTGATTCAAAGAAGTCAATCAGGTTCAGGAGACAAGATCGGCCCTTCACAAACCCAAACTGGGTGGGGGTCCAGTGTTTGAAGGTTGCCAATGTCTTTGTTTATAGGTTCCATGATTATATGCTCCATGACCTTGCAGATAAGGCTTGTCAGACTGATGGGACGGTAGTTTCCGGGATCCAAGGTGGATACCTCCTTGTGGAGTGGGATAACTGTAGCTCTGCTCCACTCAGTGGGCACGAAACCTGAGGTGAGGCTATGATTAAACATGACACTTAGGTGAGGTGCCAGTTCATATTGTAGTTCATGTAGTACACAGCCCGGGATGTCATCTGGTCCCATGGATGCTGTATTCTTAGTTTTGGAGAGTGCATTTTGTACCTGTGTGGCCTTTATTACTGGAATTTGGCAATCTTCCAGTATTGAGATGGGCCATTTAGGGGGTGAGAGGGGGGTGAAGTTGGCACTGAATCGATTTGCCAGGATATTGGCAATATCCTTGGGATCAGTATATTTAATGCCATTCTGTTTTAGCTCAGAGCAGATCTGAGCATTGCCATTTAGATTCTTGACATAGTTATAGAATGTCTTGTGGTTGTCTTTGGAATCTTTGGCAATTTTATTTTCGTAACTAGCTTTGGAGGATTTTATGAGGGATCTCAGTTTTTTACTGAGGCTGGTAAGGAAGTTTTTTGCATCCTGGGATTTTCCTCTTTTCTGCAACAGTCTCTTCCTTTTGTTGTAAAGTTTGTTTATGGCAGGGGACCACCAGATTGGCTTCTTTTTTTTGGATGAGAGCATCTTGGCTCTATTTGGGATGGCACGATTTATGCATGAGTGGATGTGCTCGTACAGTGCCTTAGTGTAGGATTCAGCAGTTGAACTTTCAGCTCCTGTCTGCATGGGTGTCATGAAGTTTGTCACTTTTGACTTGAGTAGCATGAAGTTGGCTTTGGAGAAGTTTTTTATGGAGGTTTCCTTACTGGGGGGTGGAGGTGGGATATGTATGTTAAGGGTGATTAGCTTATGGTCAGACCTGACTAACGAGGGGGTGACCATAGGTGTGGAGGATCGATTTCCCATGTTGGAAATGACCAGGTCTAGGATACTGGAGCCCCTCATGGGACTATGGATTAGTTGATCCAGGGCATTGGAATTTATGAATTCCAAGAACCGTTGGGCAAAGGTATTGGTACATGAGTAGTTTTCCCAGTTAATAGCAGGGTAGTTAAAATCACCCAGTATTAGGGTGTTTGGTTCTATCTTAATATTTTCCAGTATGTTTAGAAAGGTGTAGTGAGAATCTTGGGGTATGGTGGGGGATCTGTAGCAAGCTACAATTTGGATTGCAGTCTTGCCTAGTGTTAGTTGCACCTGGAGAATTTCAGAAGCATTGTGTTGGGCAACTAGCCTGGTGGTGTGAATATCCTTGGTGAATATTGACACTCCTCCACCTTTAGTGTTTCAGTCCTGCTTTGGTGGCCGAAAAGTGTGGTAAGAGTTGTAGCCTGGTATTGCAGCGGTGCTGTCTGGAGCCTTGAACCAGGTCTCAGTTACTGCACAGATATCAATGTTCTCCATTTTTAGGAGTGCCTCGAGAGAGTGCATTTTGAGGTTTAGACGTCTAGCATTGAGTAGCATTACCTTCAGATTTTGCATGCTTGTACCTGTTACAGTGGTGGTTTTGTCCTTTGAACTTTGCCTAAAAAAGGCACTATAGGGGTAGCAAGAGCCTTAGCCAGTAACCTGAATCCCAGGGGCGCAGGTGCAGACCATCTCTGGCAAAGCATTGTGGTCTGTCAATCATGTCGTCCCAGGCAGACAGATACTGGATCCCCTTTGAATGACACCAGAAGCTTAGCCAATTGCTTGAAGTCAATCATTTTGTCCTTATATTGTGGTATCATTCTGGGCGAAGGCAGGATGCTACTCAGGGCTAGGGTCATGCCTGCCTGGGCCACATGATCCGAGAGCTCTTCCATGTCTCTTTTCATGTAGTCCAGGGAGGTACATCTCAAGTCATTCACTCCAACATGGACAATGATAGAGTCATATTTGTACTTGTTGTGGAGTGACTTAAGTGCATGCCTTATGTGGCGGATCCTGGCACCCAACAGGCAGCTGACTGTAATTTTCTCCTTGTTCAACCTGGTGAGAGGGACATCAGTGTGCTGGACTATAGAATCACCTATGACTAAAGTGTTAGGTACATTGTCTTGCCTTAGGGGCTGTTGCTGGGTGGCACACAGGTGTTGTGAACTATGTGACACTTTGGTTGTGATTGGTGTTTGTTTGCATTTCAGCTTCAGAGGTCCTTGTTGCTTGGGCAGGTTACAGTTAAGGGCCTCTGCATATGTGGATTTAGTGTTGCTATACGTGGGTGTTGGTGGTGTGGGTTTAGAAGGGCTATGTGTTGCTTGAGGTGTAGTGTGGGTGTTAACCTTCTCCTCTTGACTGTCTAGCACAATCTTGGGTACTTACAAGTGTGGTATGTGCCATCAATGTGTATATATGCCACATTGTGGTACATTGTTTCTTCTTAGCATTGGTGAAACCTTCAGAGTGAATAGATATTTTAAGTGAACCACTAAGAGAGTTGTACATCTTGGCTTTTGCCATGTATGTTATTCCTACTATGTAGGGAAGACTGAATGTGTTCTGAAGAATAAAGTTTACGAGCATATGTATGAGGTTAAGAAAAATTTTAAAACCAGTGCCCTTTATAGGCATTCAGCCACATGTCTGAACAGGTCAATATTAATCCAAGGGGGAGGTCATGGGAACTCTTCTTGAATATCGTGAAATATTGTGGCAGCTGCAATTAAATGCCTGTATTTTACTGGGACTCAATGATCAGACATCCTTAGTTCTGGTTCTCAAAATGCGAGCAACCAGATTATAATTTATTTTGTTTATTTAACATTTGTTTACTGGGAAAATCTGACTGGGCACAGAGCCCATTTTCAGCAGAAGCCTGGGGAGAAAGGCTCCAGATGCATGTTTTTTGAATATAGGAGAAAATCTACATGAGTGCAGGGGGGACATGCAGTCTCTGCACAAAAAAACACCCCACCTGAAAATCGAACTGGAGAGCCTCTTGCTGTGAGGGGACAACAATAACTACTGCACCACTGCAGTTATCATAACAAGGTGCAGTAATCTAAGTGTGTCCTGTACCCTTTAGGTAAAATATCAGTGTGATTTTTTTCGTATATATTTTATAAACATACCATTTGAGCAAGGGATTTTACAACAACGTATTTCAAAAAATGGTTTTATTAAATCCAACTGTTTATTTGGAAGTTGTTTATTTGGTTCCTTTGTACTTGGACGGGGAAGTAC
The DNA here is from genome assembly GCF_019279795.1 of Protopterus annectens. Taxonomy (NCBI): domain Eukaryota; kingdom Metazoa; phylum Chordata; order Ceratodontiformes; family Protopteridae; genus Protopterus; species Protopterus annectens. The sequence goes on along the minus strand of NC_056725.1, from coordinate 1,263,860,481 downwards.
GAGGTTTTACATTTTTGTGTTCTATATATTAAAATGCTGATCTGCCTTTTTAAATTTTCTATGGGTTAATGAGCTCTAGAAAATGCCGTAATACTCTTTCCCTGATGAATGTATGAAATTTTGTTTATATAAATTTTTTTTCAGAAGAGCTGTTTATTCTGATGAAATATTTTTAAAGATGAAAGCTCTCAATAAATTGTGGTGATTTTGTATATTTTGCTTATGGTGTGGTGTCTCTTCTGAGTGTGATTGTTGGAGTTGTTTTTTTTTTGTTATAAAAACTAAGTGGGCAGTAAGCATAAGTACATATGCTAACATACACTTATAAGCACTTTTAAAAGTGCACCTCATACCAGGTAGTCTGGGTGATAGATGGCAAAGTGCCTGCGCATACCAGATACACAGTTAAGGTCTCTTACTTGAACTTGAGAAGTATTTATCCATACTGGCTACAGTAGACACATCTAACAGATGGTGTTCATAAATAGTTCATATTGGAAATGTTGTGTCATAAATTGTCTAACCTTAAAAAAGTATTTATACTGCTTTCCCCATTTGCCTTTAGTTAAATGATGGGCAAACATGGACCTCTGCTTCATTATTTTTATTTATTTATTGACATTTGTTGGCCAGGAAAGTCCACTGGGTCAAATAACACATTTTCAGTGGAGGCAAGGGGAGAAAAGCTCCACAAATAATTATAGTTTCAACAAGACAGTACAGATGTTACATATGTTACAGGAAACATGCAAGTTTTGAGTTAAAAGAAAGGGTACAAATATAATATAATATAACATAATAATGTTAGTATGCAAACAATTGCTTATGTACAGGATAAATTCAGCTGTTTTGAGTTAAAGGGGAAAAAAAATTGGACAGTATACTTTAAGACAGTGAGTTTGTCTAATAAGTGCAGAGATATATTATAGTATGTGTTGAAGGATACATTAAGTTGTACAGAGATCTGACTACCATTTAGTATGTGGTTTGCCATTCATGAGAGTTTTATTAGTTTGCGTTCCTCACTGCAAACATGTTAAGCAGAGAGGCATGGCAGTCAGCACTGTGGATATTACTGAGTGTAAGAAACACAGCTGCTGCTTAACTGACTTTGTGGCAGCCAGTGTAACTGCATTGAGATACTGTGGCATCTGCCAGGGTAATGCTACCTAATGTGGAGGGCCCAGGTAGTGTAGGGGCAGCAGAGGCAGCACTGCCAGATTGGGTCCCAGATGTGCTGGGCATCGGTGTAGGACCTGGTAGAGCAAGGGCAGACTGAACCACAGTGGTTTATCTATATCCCTGTGGTGTAAAGCATTTGTGAGTTGTCAGAAATGGATGATATGAAAATGTTGTGACCACACATATAAAACTAAAAAAAGAGAGATAATGGTTGGGGGTAAGAGAAAAAAAAGAGATAATTAGTACCATCATATGTGACATACAGTAAATTAACACAATGTAAATAATTAAATTTTACTTTTATATTATGTATACTTTTTAACAAAAACAAACTATGACTGATGATTGCTCCAAGTAAGACTTACAATATACATATATTGTATATATGCTTGAGCAAATAATACTGAATAGTTAAATAGTATGGCATGTATGCCAATGTTGCTGTCATTATTATGTAATCTTAAACAAATGAACCAGCCAGTAATCCTTTGAAATAATTGTATGATATATTTGTTACCTGTGGCATTTGAACCCACAACATCTGAATTCAGTATTACAATTGGCTCCTACAGATTGCTTGAGCTACAGACTGAAGCATGCATGCTTGATTTTGCAGTTAAGATCTACATGCTTAATTTACTACTACTGTATAGAAAAACAATACATTAGCTAAAATGATATTTATATTGTGCTGCATGCATGCCCCTTGTTTCACTCAGTCTTTCTAAACACTTAGCATGGGCTTCCTTGTTCACCATTATCTCCTGGTTGGCTGTAGAGTAAAAGGAGAGAACAAGAGAAGAGCATTATGCATACTGGTCTTACCTATATGCAGCTTTCTATCTAGTCTAAATTCTCTTTATCTATATACTCTCACAACTTTGAGATGTCAGCAGTCCTAAATCCATCCAGCCCCTGGTTGAGTGTATCCTGCTTGCTCCTTTTGAGGTCATTATTGTGGCGCCTACACTGTTCTCCAGTGCATGGAATGCCAGTCACACTGGCGATAGTTTTGGCAGGACAAATCCATGCCTCAGACTTGTACTGGGATAGTCCTGCTGCAACAACCTGTGACTGTGGCTCTTTACAAGGAGTCAAGTAAAGCTTCTGGACTCCTCCATATCCCATCTTTGAGCCCTAAGTTGGGCACTTTCTTTTCTTGCTAAAGATGTGCCCACTCAGGGCAAACAGCAAAGTTAAGAGTGTTTTCCTGCCAATTCATGTTATCGCATTTAATGCTAGTGTGCAAACCCGAACAACTATGCCAGCCAAGTTTTCATGATGATTAGTGCAGAGCAACAGTGCCTAACACAGAGAAGGTTTGCTATCGTAAGGTCAAACTGGACCCCATTAACTCCACGTGGGCCAGCAGAGTAATCCAGGCTGCAGAGAGCTGAATAAGCGACTTTTCTTGATACTAAGTATATTTTTTGTTGCTTTCCACATCTGAATACCTAGCAACTGTATTTCGCCTGCCTTTCTGTTACATTGAAGCTGTTTTTACTGCATTTAACTTAATATTGCACTTGGAATCCTTGTTTGTTACTATTTGACTGTATTTGTAGCAAATTCTTCTGTGTAAGCTGTAGTAGCTGATTCATAGCATTTATAAGTGTTTGCTGTACCTGTTTCTGCCTGTTTTGTGAAAAAAAAAAAAAGAAAAAATATCTCTTGTTTTTCCTGCTTTACTAGTTTAGTCCAGTTTCAGAGTTGCTGATTCCTGGGCTTTGGTTGTAGTTCCTGTGTACTGTTTCCTTGCCTTATTTAGGGGAAGGGAAGCTACCTTGCTTACCAGTGGGAGTGGGAAGCATTGAGCTGCCTTTTGTCCAGTTTTGTGAGGTTTCAGCCAGTAACTAGTAGTTTATTGGTCGTTTTGGGCCAGTTTCTAGCTTTTTCCAGCCCCCTGGTATAAAACTTTCAGCTTGTACCTACTCAGCACAGACTCCACGTGGGCCAGCAGAGTAATCCAGGCTGCAGAGAGCTGAATAAGCGACTTTTCTTGATACTAAGTATATTTTTTGTTGCTTTCCACATCTGAATACCTAGCAACTGTATTTCGCCTGCCTTTCTGTTACATTGAAGCTGTTTTTATTGCATTTAACTTAATATTGCACTTGGAATCCTTGTTTGTTACTATTTGACTGTATTTGTAGAGAATTCTTCTGTGTAAGCTGTAGTAGCTGATTCATAGCATTTATAAGTGTTTGCTGTACCTGTTTCTGCCTGTTTTGTGAAAAAAAAGAAAAAAAGAAAAAATATCTCTTGTTTTTCCTGCTTTACTAGTTTAGTCCAGTTTCAGAGTTGCTGATTCCTGGGCTTTGGTTGTAGTTCCTGTGTACTGTTTCCTTGCCTTATTTGGGGGAAGAAGCTACCTTGCTTACCAGTGGGAGTGGGAAGCATTGAGCTGCCTTTTGTCCAGTTTTGTGAGGTTTCAGCCAGTAACTAGTAGTTTATTGGTCGTTTTGGGCCAGTTTCTAGCTTTTTCCAGCCCCCTGGTATAAAACTTTCAGCTTGTACCTACTCAGCACAGACTCCACGTGGGCCAGCAGAGTAATCCAGGCTGCAGAGAGCTGAATAAGCAACTTTTCTTGATACTAAGTATATTTTTGTTGCTTTCCACATCTGAATACCTAGCAACTGTATTTCGCCTGCCTTTCTGTTACATTGAAGCTGTTTTACTGCATTTAACTTAATATTGCACTTGGAATCCTTGTTTGTTACTATTTGACTGTATTTGTAGCAAATTCTTCTGTGTAAGCTGTAGTAGCTGATTCATAGCATTTATAAGTGTTTGCTGTACCTGTTTCTGCCTGTTTTGTGAAAAAAAAAAGAAAAAAGAAAAAATATCTCTTGTTTTTCCTGCTTTACTAGTTTAGTCCAGTTTCAGAGTTGCTGATTCCTGGGCTTTGGTTGTAGTTCCTGTGTACTGTTTCCTTGCCTTATTTGGGGGAAGGGAAGCTACCTTGCTTACCAGTGGGAGTGGGAAGCATTGAGCTGCCTTTTGTCCAGTTTTGTGAGGTTTCAGCCAGTAACTAGTAGTTTATTGGTCGTTTTGGGCCAGTTTCTAGCTTTTTCCAGCCCCTTGGTATAAAACGCGCGTTAGCGCGATTTAGAGCGGAGCTGCCACTGTTGCACACTAGGGCAGTGCCGGTTAAGCAGGTTTAAACTATTCGGGCTACCTAAAGTCCACTCTTCAAATTTTCCCTTAAAACTGCCTTCCTCGAACTATACTACTGATCAAATCAGCATATCCTATAACTAAAAAGATCATCTCTACTTGACTCCAAGTAGACTATTCTCTATCTATTAAACCTAGCACTTGCTCCTACAGTACTTATTACCTTGATACGGCACTCTTGTCATAGATAGTACCCCAAAAGCACAACCCCCATTTCTCGGTCACCCACGTCCCCCGGAATTTTTTTTTAAAGTTTTTCGTCTACCCTTCTAGCATGTCGAGGGATCAGTTGCTAGTGTCCCCTCCTGCTCAGCTGGTGAACCTGGGAATATTGAGGCAATGTTTCAATTGCCTCATGTACACAGACAACCCTCTCCTCCTCCCACAAAACACAAATACATGCGAGAGATGCAACTATACGGCCAAACTGGAGGCTGAGCTCTCTCAACATAGGACTGGCAAGACCAGTCAGGAGGAGAAGGTTACCACACACACTATAGACCCAGTCTCACATAGTACCATTACAATCTCAAATCATACACATAAACACACAAAGACATACTCGGAGGCTCTGATCAAAAATCTACCAAAACAGCAGAGGCCACCAAAGCAGACACCCAAACAACCACCACCTCAGAACACAACACCCGCAACACATAGACCTCACAGTCAGAGTGTGAAACAGTCACAGCCCTTAAGGCCAAACACAATGCCAGACACACTAGTCATTGGTGACTCCATAGTCAGACACACTGATGTCCCGCTCACCAGACTGAGTAAGGAGAAGGTCACAGTAAGCTGCCTGTCGGGCGCTAGAATCCGTCACATAACGCAAGCACTCAGGTCTCTCAACAGCAGGTACAAATATGACTCAGTCATTGTCCACGCTGGTGTAAACGACCTGAGACGTACCTCCTTGGACTACATGAAAAGAGACATTGAGGAGCTCTCTGATTATGTAGCCCAGGCAGGTATGACCCTGACCTTGAGCAGTATCCTACCTTCACCAAGAATGATGCCACAATACAGAGATAAGATGATCAGCTTTAACAATTGGCTTAAACACTGGTGTCATTCAAAGGGGATCCAGTATCTGTCTGCCTGGGATGACATGCTGGACAAGCCACGCTGCTTCGCAAGGGACGGCTTGCACCTGTCACTCCTGGGATTCAGGATATTGGCAAAGGCTCTTGCCACCCCCATAGTGCCTTTTTTAGGCAAGGCTAAAATTCTAAACCTACCACCCTAGAACACAAAAAAGGATAAAACTAAGGGTAATGCTGCTCAATGCCAGAAGTCTAAATCTCAAAATGCACGCACTCGAGGCCCTTCTCAGTATGGAGAACATTGATGTCTGTGCTGTGACAGAAACCTGGTTCAAGGCTCCTGAGAGCACCCCAGCTATCAGGTTTTACCTCATATCATGCGTTCCGGCCCCAAAATCCGGACAATACCAAGAAAGGAGGGGGTATCCATATTCATCAAGGACACCCACACCTCAAGACTGGTGGCAACGCATGATGCATCGGAGACCATCCAGGTGCAATTAACCATAGGCAAGACTGCTCTGCAAATTGTAGCATGTTACAGGCCACCCTCACAAACTCAGGAAACTCACATGGCCTTCCTGAAAACACTAGAGGGATAAATGTATCACCAAACACCATCATACTAGGTGACTTCAATTACCCTAATATAGACTGGGAACACTACTCAAGCCCAAACACCCTAGCCCAAAAGTTCCTGGAATTCATAAACTCAAATGCCATGGAACAACTAGTCACCATCCCCACAAGAGGAGATAACATACTTGATCTCATCATCACGAACATGGGAGCACAATGTTCAACACCGGAAGTATACCCCTCACTGGTGAGATCAGATCACAAACTAATCTCGCTGGAGGTCCTCATCCCACCCCACCTGAAATAAAAAGACCACAGTAAAGAACTTCTCAAAAGCCGACTTCACACTTCTAAAGACTAGTGTGGTCTCCTTTCAGGCCCCGAGCGCGGAAAACAATACTCAAGCCACTGAATCACTTACAAACGCCTTCTACCAGCACCTGCAGGACTGCATGGATAAGGCAATCCCAAGCAAAACAAAGACTCTTTGTACCAAAGGCAAGCATCCAGTCTGGTGGACCCCAGCCATAAACAAACTCTACAACAAAAGGAGGAAGCTACTACAAGATCGAGCAAAATCCTTAAAAGGTAAGACACCCTTGATCACTATAAGTAAAAAACTAAGAGCTCTCATAAAATCATCCAAAGCAAATTTCGAGAGAAAAATAGCTAAAGACTCAAAAGACAATCATAAGGCCTTCTTTAGCTATGTTAGAAACCTAGGAGGAAACTCCCAGATATGCTCAGAACTAGTTCAAAATGATGTGAAGATTACTGATCCTACAGACATTGCCAACATACTGGCTGACAGGTTCAGTGCAAACTCCCCCCTCCCTCCCCCCCAAAAGGAGAGATATCTATACCAAATGAGTGCAGCCCCCAAACATCTCCAACGCCCAAGTGAGAACTGCTCTCTCCAAAGCAAAAAACACAGCATCCATGGGACCCGATGGTGTCCCCGGCTGTGTGCTCCACGAACTCAATGAGGAATTAAACCCACAGCTACGACAGCTGTTTAATCAAAGTCTTACCTCTGGATACGTACCCAGGGAGTGGCGCACTGCAACTGTGGTCCCACTTCACAAAGGCGGTGCCTCCACAAACCCTGGAAATTACCGCCCATTAGCTTGACAAGCCTTATCTGCAAAGCCATGGAGAGGATCATAATGGACCTCATAAATAAAGACATAGGGAATTTGCAGACTTTGGATCCAACCCAGTTTGGCTTTGTCAAAGGCAGATCATGCCTTTTAAACTTGGTTGACTTTTTGAAACAGTCACCAAAGCCATTGATGAGGGAAAGGCAGTCCATACAGCCTACCTCGATCTGGCTAAGGCCTTCGATACAATACCCCACTCGGGTATCATTGAAAAACTCATCAGCTTAAATGTTAACCCATACATCACAAGATGGGTTGCAAACTGGCTGAGTGACAGAACCCACAGGGTCAGAGTTGCTGGCGCCATGTCAGACTCAAAGCCTGTCACAAGTGGTGTCCCACAGGGCTCAGTCCTGGGCCCACTCTTGTTTGGCATCTACTTTTCCGAAGTACAAGCAAACACAGGAGGGTTATGGCTGACAAAGTTTGCAGATGACTGCAAACTGGGCGCCATAGTAGAAAACACATCTGACACAGATATCCTTCAGAAGGGTCTCACAGAAACGGATAACTGGTGCCAGAGCCACGGCCTAAAGTTAAATGCCAAAAAATGCATAGTCATACCCTTCGGGAAAAACAAGGTTACCCCTAGCTACCAAATAGGTGGCAATCCACTGAGCACAGAAGAAGTTATCAGGGACCTGGGGACCCAGGTTGATAGTAGTCTGTCATTCGACACCCATGTAGCTAAAGAAGTTAGGAAGTCCTTCTACATTGCCCACCTTATCATGAAGGGATTCTCATCTAGATCAAGGGAGGTCATAGTCTACCTTTACTCATCACTCATCAGACCAATGATTGAGTACAATGCCCCATTCGGAATGTATCTGACCCGACACTTGCAGCAGCTGGAGAGGACACAAAAGTTCCTCACCAAAAGGATAAAGGGTCTCAAAAATCTGTCCTATGCTGCCCGACTGAAAGAACCCCAGCTCTATTCAGTCGCTTACCGCTTGCTCAGAGGTGACCTTTGCCTAACATACAAGGCCATGTCAAACCCAGATTTGATGAATATGCTTCACCTCAAAAAATCTAGATCCATCAGAGCCACAAGGGCGGGAGACTTAAACCTCGACACGGCTATTAATAGGACGTGCTGGAGGGATAGATTCATCACCCAAAGACTCCCTATGCTGTGGAACAAAATCCCGGTACATGTGAGGCAGAGCACCTCGCTGGCCTTGTTCAAGAGAAATCTTGACCAATGGATGGGAGATCACAGATATACCCCAGGAATTACCTCAGTGTCACTGCTCGACAGAGGCACAGCAAAATAATGGGTATAGTTCCCCATACTAAACGGGTGGCGTAAGCCACAAAACGATGGGCTAGGCTTATAAATGCCCTCGGGCAGATAGCCTAGTATGAACCTATGAACCTATGAACCTATGATGGGATCATCGACCCACATCTGTAAAAGTGACAATGTAGAATTCTGACATTGTTGAAATATGACTCAATGTTCACCTTGGAATGAGCTTTAACATGGGTCGAGATAGGGCGAGATTCGTACTTTGACAATGCCGGGTTTGACATTGTCACTGTTCAGCCTCCGGACTTTGACTGAAGTGGGTTTGACCAAACCCACTTCAACTTTAAGATAGCAAACCCACAGAGAAAGGCAGTTTCTGAACTAAGAAGGGTTATGTGACAGTTGACATTAGTTTTTGACTTGGATGCTGCTGCACCTGTCAGCTGATTTAACTTTGCAGACATGTATTGGGGGTATAAATGTTATGACCCGACACATTTTTGTGTGGTTTTACACACTCATAAAATTAATTTGTACAATATGGGATTCAAACCTATGCAACATAGATAAAACATATTCTTCCATATAGCTGATTTATCATCCTTGCCATAGAAGGAGTACTTGGCAGACAAGTTCATTAATTATATTTAAATACACATGACAGAGTGAGAGGTTAACCATGTATGTGTGTGACCTGCCAAGGTCTGGTTTATACATTTATGTGTGTGAATAAGTATCAGTGAAGTCTGAAGTCCATCCAAGGCTAGAAAAGACAATTATAATTACAGAAACATAATTGTGAGTATACCCTCAGTCACACATTAATTTATATGCGCTCCAGTGCTACACATACTTATTGTTATTTAAAATGATGTTTACATTGTTTTACATTTAATAAAAGTGAATGGACAAGCATTACTCTGTCTTTGTACAAGCATAATTGTACTGATAATCACAGTTACACATGTAATATATCTTTGATATCCTGTGTATGCTCAATGCCCATGCTATAAATAGTCATTTCTATGTGTAAGTATTTTTCTACTGTTAATTTTTATATAAATTAAAGTAGAACATCAGTAAGAAAAGTTTGGCCTTAGCTGGATTAGAATCCAGGCTAACCCTTAACTTACAACTGCTGCCACAGGAACAACTAGGCAGCAGTTGTATATTTTAACATTTTGAATGTGTGCTGACTGCCGCACAATGTCACTTAGCATGTTTGCATGGTGACAAACAAGAAAGGATACACTATGCCCATTTTGAAATTGTCTGCTGTCTGCTTCCTGTCTGCAGGTGTTCTGTATCTGCAGGTGTTGTGGGAGCTAGCTGACTGTTGTACAACACCGCTTAGCGGATTTTCATGATGGTAAGCAAAAGATGCAACAATGTATCACTTTTCAAAATGACTACTGTCTGCTACCTGTCTGCAGGTGTTTCATCTGCTTCTTATGTAGGCTATTAGACCTTGTTTGCACAAAGGTAAGAGATGCTGAAATATGATAGGCCAAGCTCACTTTGTTTTAGCCTTCTAAGGAGTGTTTATTAGGTTTCATCCTTAAAAGAGAAATGTGGGACTTGTACCATGCTCTAAAGATAGTATATACTGTGTGGGTCATCATGTTTAAATGGTATGCTACACACACACTTGATCCACAATCTTTATCATAGAAGCACGTGAAATTTATTTGATTTATCCATTTCACTGTGATTGCACTAAGTCGCACACCACTGAAATATTGCTATTAAAAAAAAACATGGCAACATTACAAAATAAATTTGAAGACACATTACAGATTTTTACATGTCTGGATTTGAATTGTCACAACAATGAAGCTACAAAACACAGTAAGGGTGTCTTATCCCTCTTTGCCACAGAAGCATGTTTGCAGCAGTATACAAATCATTGTGCAAACAAACAAGTCACATATCCAGCACAGTATTATAAAGGCATATAACACTTGTACACTCTCAGTTGTTTTTACAAGTGTCGCTTACATATTTAGTGCAATGAATATCACACTACCATTTTTATGATTATTGTTTGCACCAGTGCAGCTCTGTCTTCTCTTTATATTGTGCTCATTCTTCTCTTATGTTTGTTGTACTATCACACATGCAGTCTATAGTACATTTTGTATCATTGTCCTTAAAATGTATGACAATATTACATGACAGTAAAATACATTTTTCATTAAAGGAAGTAGAGTTTGGCTATTAGTGCAATAAAAATGAAAAAATGTGTACTGTTCACTACCATTTGAAAGCTTGCTACAATTACTTCTACACTTTGTAAGTGTATTTTGGCTGACACACCCACTACAGTTAGGGAGTCTGAATTGTTGTGTATTCATTCTCCCTCCCACTAATCGTTTACAGTTGCAATCCATTAGCAACAAACACTGCGTTAGTGCCTACATTATGTTTACATCTGCTAAACGAGACCAAACATTTGGGATTCAGCAATTCTAATGAGTTCACACCTCATTTGCATCTTCACTGTGCTCAGAGACATGAGTCTACACCATATCAAGGTGATCATGTAGCAAGAGAACTTGACATTGAGAGGACTTGTATATTTGTAAAACACAGAGGATTGAGATTCCTTCAAATTTACTTGCACAGAATGCTTCTGGTGTTGCTAAGGTATGCTTGTATTTTTCAGGCAGATGCTAGATTTGTTCACATGTTATGGAGAAACCTGTTATTTATATGCATTAGGGAATTACACTGTTATCTGTATGCACTTCTTATATTTCACTCTTGGCATAGGCATTTTTGCCATGCATTGACTTTCACAGATAGACAGCCTTAAAAACTGTCCTTACAAGTGTTATTGTTAAAACTGGTTGTCTTATTATTCCATGTTAATGTAAAGTACTATATTGTCAATGACACAAGGGTGTTATGCTTCTAGGGCAGTGCTGGGCACAGTGAGTGGTGCCTAGCAATTGTATACAATTGACTTTTGTGTTGTAAATGTCTTCACATTTTGTCTCAATTGTATGAAAAGCATTTATAACAAGTGAATTATGTGTTATTCCTTGGATTGTACAATCTGTCATTTTCCTGTTATTTTGATGGTGGAGGGACACAGTTGTCTATTCATCCTGGTATTTCCATGAGTAAATGGGGAAACTGTATGTCATCAGTGGCATGTTGTAGCCTAGCATTCAGGAACTGATGTAGGAATCTGGATGGTGATGTCTGTGATATCCTAGTATGCCCTGTTGTCCTCAGAAAGGTTCCTGTAGCTAATATTCTACATGCTACATATACCTTAGTCTCCATGGGTTTTGGTTCCTCTCAGTTTGCCCTTGCTTTCAATTGTGGACAGTAAAGGTTGCAGAGTTTTTGTAGAGTGTCTTTATCTACCCTGTAGTGCTCTACAATTTCAACATCATGCAGGCCATGGAAAGTTAAAAGGGGATCTAAATATCCTTCTCCTTCTTGGACAATGTCTAATAGCAGCAGCAGCATAGACTTGTGCCTGTTGCACATACATACATATACATATAACAGCAACTTGAGCCCCTAACAGTGTTTCTGTGTAGAGTACCTTCCATGACAGTATTCCAGTAGGTTTTGGAATTCACAGGGAAAACCAGCACTGAGTCTACACAATTGCTTTATAGCTTGCTGAATAGCTTCTACATCTTATATTGGTTGATTAGCTGATTACAGCTGTTTTTGCTATAAATAGCATGCCACAAAACTGTGCGCTACCATGTGCACATCGCACCACATGGTCTTAGCGGACCATGTATGGTTTTATTGAATCTGCACCATGCTTTCAATTTATATGCTGATTATAGATCAACAAACTTGGTTTATTTAACATATTGCCCACAATGGTCTAGTTTCTTTATAGAGAAAGAGCAGGACCTTAAAGGGATATATGGGTAAGTATATTTCTGATATTCGGAAAGAAAATAACAAGAATATTGTAGATAAACAGAATGGATAGGGGCTCTAGTCATACATGTCTATTTTTGGTAGTACAACTAATTTATGAAAATGAACATGGTGGTATTATTAATAAAACAAATGAAATATAATATAAACAAATTTCTTGATTAAATGCATTACCAGCTTGCTGTTTGAATGATGCACTTAATATTAAGCCTGCCATGAAAAGGAGGGCTTTAAGATGTTAATCTAGTTTAACTTAATGGAAGTGTTGCATAATAATTGCATTGACTATATATACTTGCATGGTTTTAATGTGTTTTAACTTGATAAAGAGTCTTAAGCATGACATTGCTTGTATTTATTTTCTTTTTATTTAGTGAAGCACTGTGTGTTAAGGCTTCCTGACCTACATTTTAGTTTGAACCAAAATATGTGAGGTGCAGGGGTTACAGAGGTGAAATCTGCAACATAGACACCTAGTATGTATACAATTGTGAATGGCCTTAAATGGCTTTAAGAGCTGATGGCAAATGCTGACTACTGCCATGAGTTATGACTGACACCTGCCACACCCAAATAAGCTTTACATCCCCAACTATTGATCAATATTATAATCACTGGCTCCCCAGGATTTCAGCTTGAGCCTTGTACTTTCTACTGAAATCTTGCCAACAGTAACTGAGACTTAACCAAACTATTTCCTCATGCTCATACTATCACAATGTTTCCTAGGATGGGAGACTGATACCTTTCTAGTGACAGTTCCTCATTCCTGCAGTCATGGTTTATGATACTACCAATCAGATTCTCAATCAGATAAGAAGAGCTCAGTTACCGAACACTCAACCAACACTAAATTATAACAGATGTTAGACAGTCTCCTTTCAAAAACAGTGAATATCAACAGTCAAGACAATGATGTGATGATACCCTTCATTGATAAAATAAGACAACAGCAGCAAGATTTTACAAATGAAGAAATTAAAAATGTTACTTTTAATATGATCTGATTGTACATACAGTCTAATATTGAATTTACACTGGCAAAAGAAAGCAAAATGTTTCTTATGGTTAGACTGATGGCAGAAAAAAGTAACTGCATCTATTGTTATTTCCATTTACTTAGTATAGCTGACTGGAGCTTCAGATCCATGAGGTTTGTGATTAGAATTAGAATTTCCTAAGTCCAAATGATAAATCCCAGGTAAACCAAAAGAAAAGGAATGTATCAGCTCTGGTTAAGTACACTCCAAGAGGTTAGGTAGATTTTAAACACAAATACAATCCAACTTTCCTTTTAGAAAAAAGCTGCCACAATCCATAGCTATTCCTTTCCATGTTGAGGTAATTCAGCTTATCCAGAAAACAATGAGCATGTCAACAGTAAGCAATTCAATAGTAATGTAAACAATTCTATATTATTAAAAAACTAGGTATGAATTCTACACAGCTATTGAAGTAAATATCTATCTGCATTTTTAAATCATAGAAAAGATGTATCATCTGACAGGTTCCTTAAAATGTTTAGACCTGGCATCCTTTCTTTACCACCATATATTTATAGTCTTAGTTACTATTTTCCATGGTCATATGAATTTACAGTTGTCAATGTTTTTCCTAAATCTGGAGAACATATCTCTGTCAACAAATGCTAGTTAATTTTCAACATATGCACACTTAAATAAATGCAGCAAATAATTATCTGTCTCACATTACAGAAATATTTAACTTTTGCTCTTCCCACTGTCAACTCTCTTTCTATCTTTGTCAAATTTCTAGCACACCGACAGCTGTTTCATCCCTAATTACTATTTTTCCTGCTGTGAAATGATACATGTTACAGTCTTGGAATACTCTTCATGGTTATTGCCTTTAGCTCAATTGAATATTTCCTCCTGTGTTAACAGATTATAATAGTAGTTCTCACATCAGATCATAGTCAATGGTTTATGTCATGTCTTCTTGACAGAACATTGGGTGTTATAAAAAAATTCCCAGCATATTTCATCTGAAGTACCATGGGATTCTTACAATATCCATTTAATCTTGGCTTCTTTCTTGTTTATGACACTTCATCTTATCTGCTTGCACTTCCTCCCTCCACCAATTCTTTATTTAGACTGTTTAAATTTATGCATTTCTTGCCTGTTGTAACCCCTGCATGATATAACCCAGTCTCCAAATGTTTGGCTCTAGTGTTAGTTTAGTAAACTGCCAAGAAAACTAAAACGTTGCTCTGTAGTCCTACCACTAGAGATAAAAGCATGAAGACCTCATATGGGTTATCGCTGACCATTTTGTTCATCCCATTAAGCCATATTTTAAATACATGAGCATGTTATTGTAGCAAATTTTGTCTTGTGAACAGAATGCTGATTTTCTTCTGTCCAAACTCAACACTTACCTCAATGCCTGCAATAAGACTGTGAGAGTTCTCATTTCTCTCTGTGGATATTAACATTTGCAGTTTTTATGCCCCATTTAGAAGATACCATTCCTTATATTTCCAGTTCTTCATAGATCATGGCCTCCTTTCATCAGATCCTTCATATCATGTACTTAGGCTTTAAGCCTCAGTATAAAAGTAGGAATGTGCATACTGGTTTTCTACACTCCCAGGCTTTTTAAGCCACTCATTCTTAGGACTCACTCCTTGGACTTAACCCTTGTCAAAAATTAACATCTCAACTGGCATTGTGCCTTTTCAATTTATACATTCTCACTCTGGAGTTATGTCAGGCTCAATCAGTTTTACCCAAATGCCAAGCTGTCATTCTTAGTTAATCAGTTCATTCATTGCCCATTAGGGTAAAAGGAAGGGGTTTCCTCACAGGAGGAAAACTTTCAAGAACCATCAGGGAGTTTGAAAGTTTAGCCCTAACCCCTCACCCCATGTCTGACTTGCATACCCACTGGTATGAGGGCTTGCAGTCCCTGTCATAGAGACATGCACATTCCTGTACATAACTCATGAAGGTTATTGAGAACGTGGCCCGGTAGTACCAAGCGCACTTCCTTACGGCATACGCTGCATGCCGCATAACTTTTTCTCCAGCAAGTTCCAGCATTTCTGTAGGATGTACCATTGTTCTCCCAGCAGAGAAGTGAGCAATTTCAGCTGCATGTTATCATTCCCCTTCCCAATTACTTCAGTACCTGAGCTGCTAATCCATCGTGAGTCATCAGTAGCAAGGATTTTATCCTTCTATGCCACATAGTTGGGCCAAATGCTGTTTTTACAGACCTCTGAAAAATGATATGTTTACCAACTCTCCCCTGCAACCTTCTGGTGGCTTTATTACAGACAACTCTTAGGAGTCTTAGATCATTTTGTTTGACATTCAGAACTGCACAAACTGTTGAAGAACTGATCTGACTGGGAGTTTAAGGAATTACTTAAGGCTCTAGCACCTCAGGAAAAAGAAAAAATAGAGTGGAAGAAGAATGACAGTGCCTCAAACCAGCCTGTATGAGGACGATAGAACAGATATACTGCTAAGCCAGGTATGGAAATAAGATACATAAGGAAGGCTGGGGATGGAATGTAGATGTTCAGGAAGTCAACAAAAGAAAGAAGGAGTGCAGGGCAAAGTGGGAGATAGAAAAGATGGACCAAGCTAAGAAGGAATAGGGGTTTACTAACAAAGATGCCAAGAGAGGAATTGGTATATAAAGAACAAGGAATAGAGGCATTCTATCATCTTCTCAAAAGTGAATCGGTGGATGTCACAAAGAAACTCTTTCAGGTTGCAAGGCAAAGACAGGAATAAAAAAGGATAGTCAATTACCCTTCATAAGGGATGCTTACAGTAATCTGCTCATCAGTCCACAGGACATCAAAGGTAGATGAAAACAGGACTTCCAGCAGTTTCTAAATGAAGAAAACCCCGCAGAAGTTGTATTGTCCCAGACACAGCTTATGATGAGAGATGAGGAGGAGCCCACCCTACAAAAGTAAGAACAGCACTAAGAAAAATTAAGCCAAGGAAATTAGTAGGCTCAGATGAGGTCACAGGCAGATATGATCAAGATATTGGATAAGATAGGCAGAAATGGCTCCTGAGGGTACTCATAGCAATATGGAGAGAAAGGTGTATCCCAGATGACTGGAGAATAAGCATACTAGTGCCAGTATGCAAGATCATGGGGGATATCCACATCTGTAGGCATTACAGAGGTATCAAACTCCTGTCACATTGCATTAAAGTTCTGGAGAGGGTGATCAATAAATGGATACACAGAGTGGTAGAAAGCCAGATAAGATATAAGCAGTTCAGATTCGGATAAGGGTAAGCACAACTGACCTGATGTTTGCACTGAGACAGGTACTTGAGAAGAGGCATGTGATGAGGAAAGTGATCAACTGGGCATTCCTAGGCTTAGAGAAAGCATATGACAAGGTCTCAAGAAAGCTGATTGCACAGTCCCGAGGTGGTTTTACATCATAGAAATATTAGTAGAATTAGTGCAGCCTTCGTACAAGGACCTAATGACTCAAGTAAGAACACTGTTTGGTCTCAAAGTGGGAGTTCCCAGTAGGAGTAGGTGTGTATTAGAGTTTAGATCTGAGTCAGCTGCTGTTCATACTGGTGATGGACTACATTAGCAAACAGGTCAGAGGGTACAAATCAGCAGAGTTGCTGTATACAGAAGATGTGGCATTACAGGCGGACAATGACCTACAGCTTTAGCAAGGATAGAGGAATGGAATACAAAACTGAAGGCACATGGGATGAAACTGAGTACAGTTAAGACAGTGGTAATGGCAGCAACTGGAGGAAATCAGAAGAAGCTGAGAACTGAGATAGAAGGAAAATAGTGGAACAGGTTAACAGCTTCAAGTATCTTGAAGGGGTGGTTGAGGACAAGAGAAGTCTGAATGAGGAGGTCAAAGCTAAAATCAGTGAGGCTGCACCAACTGGCACAGAGTGTCAAGGGTAGTGTATGACAGAAGGATGCCAAAGAAGCTGAAAAGTAAGGTATACAAAACATTGATGCAACCACTATGGTACAGAAACTTGGGCAGTAAATGTAGAGCAGCTGAGAAAGCTAGAGGTGATGGAGATAAAGTACCTGATATGTATGGTAGGATGCTCACTGTGGGACAGGTGAAGAAATGAGGGCATCAGAACAGAAGACCAAGTAGCTCCAACTACAGTGAAGGTCAAAGAGAACAGATTATGGAGGTTCTGGCACAAGTGTAGGGAAGTAGAAGACAATCTAGTAAAGAATATTTCAGATCGACAGGAAGAAGGAAAGAGGAATTGAGGGTATCCAGCAAAGAAATGGAGGGATTAAATGAGAGAAGACCTGCAACAGTCAGACATGACTATTAATGAAGGTAGGAAAGTGCTATTCAATCAAGAGAGATGGCAACAGTTGACACAATACCCCATGTAGAAAATGGGAAAAAGGGAGGTTGATGATGATGATGATGATGATGATGATGATGATGATGATGATGATCTGACTGGGTCATTGTATTGTGGAAATATTACCTTTATACTTCTTAGATGTATCCTACTGAAGGTACACTTCAATATTTGATTTGCTTTTATTACTACCAAGTTACTCTGTTGGTCTAATGGTCCATTGTAGCTGAGACCAGCACATTCAGATCCTTGTAATATTCTCTTTTCATGAGTTCCTGTTCTACACCTCCCAACTGTCCAGATTTGCACAGAATTTCCACATTTTTGCCTCATATTTTTGGTCTTTCTCATAAAATGTGTGGTTTTCTGGCAAATCACTGAGGATTGAAGTGACAAAATAATGAAAAACATTTGAGTTTCTGACTCCATATCCTTCAGAAAATGTATGCAAACATAAATCCTGTTATTCCAGAAAATTTCTAAGTTCATAAGAACAAGATTTAAAATCTCTCCCTATTTTTGGCCCTTTGCCCCATTACCCCCATTATTTTAGGCTTTGTCCAAATTTCTTCCACTATGAGGTTGAGAGATATCCCATCCACCTTTCCTAAGGTAATACCTCATAATGCCATTTTGGGGTCAAAGTGCAGTATATTACATCTGTTGTCACTGAAGCTCAGGTGCTACCTTTCTACTCACTTGGTCATCTTTTCCAAATATTTCTTTGTTTTCCCTCCATCATCTACAGCTATGTCTCACCAAAGAGATTGGTTTTGGTCTCGATTCTCTATTTTCTCAGATATGTCTAAAACAAACATACTAAAGAGTAATGGACCCATTTCTGACCCATGTGGTACTCCACAAATCACCTTCCTTGTGCTTCATATTGTCCCTTTTTCTGCCCCCTAGTCTCTGTTCCTCCTTTGCTGATGCATATGAGAAACAACATTTTGTGTAGATCCACCAATTCTTCTCTGCTACCTCTGCTTTAACTGCTTGCAGGGTAGTTAACCTAGGAATTGATGCCACCCACTCCCTTGATCCTTTCTCACCTAGCATCTGATGCATTACTTCATGCAGATTGCTGTTCTACCTCTGCCCCCCCCCCCCTTAGCTATCATTCTGGAACAACATATATCCTAGCACATTTATATCTTACCATCTCTTGCCACCAGCACATGTTTCTGTAATGGCAGCAATGTCCACCATCTCTACCTGCATCACCTTTTTTGGAACTCTTCAGCCTTAATCGTCACTCTCCTTGTTTTACAAAATAATATTGCTCATACTCTAAGTCATATATACTTAGTCCCCTGATATGTTATACAGCTGGTTTACCTTATCTCTGCTGCCTGAATGCCTACCCTCTTCTGTTTCTTTAATATCCCTTCCAATTCAGTTTAAAGGTACCTTCACTGAGCTATAATTTTCAAGCAAGCACTAAATACTGCTGTCTCTCCTGGTCTATGACAGAATTTGTCTCATACATGTACCTGGATGTCTACCAGGTTTCCCAATCCTGTTGTCAGTTCTATGTCTTTCTTCCTTTTCCACTACTGCAGACAATTATTATACCCTGCAATCCTTTCCTTTCCTTCTTCAGTTTGCTGGGTACTGACATATGTAATACTCCTTAGAATGTCATCTCCAATCCTCTATCCTGGCTTTTCTCTCTCAGCTCACTCACCTTATTTACTACCACATCGTCCATCTCTGATGAGAGGTCATTTCTTCATGCATGGACCACGACATGAATCACCCATTCTCCCTCACTAATAATCTTTGTCACACCTTTCCAAATATTGCCAAATCTGAATCCAGAGCTCTGAGACCACCCTAAGTGAAGTCTGCTCTCAAATTTCTCACTTTGTCAATACTATTAATGCACTTCATGACCAAGTCTTGGTTTAATTTGTCCCAAGTCCTTTGGGTTTTTAATGCCATGATGGAAATGGACCCCATTCCTAAAAAATGATTGAAGTTCATGCACTTAATATTGTTTCAGTCTTTGATATTAGCCAAAAGTGTTTTTCACAGCAGCTGCAATAAGCCCGGAATTGGCTCCTTCTGCAATTCATATGGAGTTATTGTATTAGTAGCATATTTATATATGACTGTATACTCTTTTTTATGAGACCCATTGTTCCTACTACTATTGGAGGTGTCTACATATCTTTCATTCACATTGCTATCATTTTATGCCTGCAAATCCTAATATTTTATGACTTTCTGTCTCTCAGGGTGTAACAGTTTCAATGAAAAATGCTACCTTTGTCTTCTTTTCAAGGACTACTATATCAGGTTTTCTTGCATCTGAACTGTTGGTAATGAATGATTCAATATGATATAAGCTTCAGCATCTCTATAATGCATTGTGTCTCATGTTTCCAATCCCTCTCAGCTACTTCAATATTGTAGTGTTTACACAATCCACAATGCAAGCAATCTTGCAACATTATTTTGCCTTTCAGTATGCAGGGCCTCTGTCATTAGTGTATCTCACCTAACAAAAAGATGTATGACTGTTTCCAGTTCTGTT
Organism: Protopterus annectens; assembly: GCF_019279795.1. Lineage (NCBI taxonomy): Eukaryota > Metazoa > Chordata > Ceratodontiformes > Protopteridae > Protopterus > Protopterus annectens. The sequence goes on along the minus strand of NC_056725.1, from coordinate 1,263,840,261 downwards.
TTACAGAATCTGCATTTGTCTGTTTCTCTCAAATGTTCAATTGACTTTGTAAACCAATGTGTATGGAGTCCACTATCCTGGGCTGCCAGTATTAACCTTTCATCTTTTGGTTTAAATTCACCTCTCCTTAGCCATCCCTACATCAAATCCCTATCAACATGAGGTTGCTCCAGGAGTTTTCTATATTTGCCACTATATTTCTGACTTTTTCCTATTTCTTTCCTTCTCATCTGATCCTTGTCTTTACATTCTTTCTTTTGTTTTTTGGCTCATTCGATTTCTGTATGATTTTTGTCTATTTCTGGTTTGATTTCCATTCCCTCTTGACACCTGAATGCTTCTGCTAAACTAAGTAGAGAGGTCATCTTATACTTCTCCTCATGTTTTAAAGCTTTCTCTATGTTTGGCTCTGATGAAGTCAGTGGATATGTATGCAGTCCCATGATCACAGATCAATACATATATTCAGTTTAAAGGAAGCCCATACCTCCTTCAGTGTGAAGAATATACAGTCTTGGTATACACTGAATTTTATATATCATTTGATAAGTGTGAAGTATTTTTCTTGTTTTTCTGTCCAACTGATCCAATACCTTTTGGGAACAGTCAATCACACCAAAACTGCAAGTTAAACAGGAAGAGCAGACTGGTTTACAGCTTGGACTTCATTCCTAAATGTCAAGACTGTTTCAAGATCAGTTTTAGTCTTCTGAAATATTCCTTACTCAGTTTTATTCAGATTTGTTCATGTTTTGTTACCAATTTGTCATCAATTCTTAAATCCTTGCACACTCCTTCCTGCTCAAGTTCCTTTATATCACATTCCTGTCCTAGACGGATATTTTCTTGGTACTGCAACTTTCCTGCTTTAAATGTTGCTTTCACACATTTATCAAGACCAAATGACATTCTTATATCATCTGAGAAAGATTTAACCACTTGAAGTTATGCTTTCAATTCCTCATCTGATGAACTACAGTTTTAAGTCATCCAGAAAATGTAGATGAGAAATCTTTAAGCAAGTTTGTTTTCTAAGATGCAAATTATATCTAAGACCTACCCCCAGATTCAGCAAGCCCTGCACGTTGCGCAGGACTAGTGCAGGAGCTCCAGCAGGCAGTATGTCTGCCGTGCGATCCAGGAATAAGCTGTAGGGACATGCAAGGGCACTCCTGCACTAGTCCTGCACAGACTCAGCTTCTCTATGCAAATTACCCCATTTGCAGGTGAAATCCATGCAAATTAGGTGAATTTGCAATCCAGGAAGCTGGCAGTCGGCCGTGCAGGACTAGTGTAATCTGCAGAAATGTACTTGGTTAGTAACTGAGTACATTTCTGCAAACTACAAAACGGAGCCATGACAGCTCCAAATAAAAGGTGGATATTATGCAAAAAGTATGGCACTGGCCAAATATATGGCCATTGGCATAGAAAACAGTTGAAAAAAAATGAACTTACATTTTTTTAGCCGATTTTGGCTGTTTAAGCATAGGGCAGTGGCACGCAAACGGGATCAGGCAAACAATATATAAAAAAAAACTAAAATAAGCATTCTAACCAAAATCACTATTTTGCCATTATACTCAATGGCAGGCAGAAGACAACATGGCCAGTGAATAGTGGTTGCTAAGAGGGGAGGCTCAGTGTGGGACCTGTAACTATGCATCAGCAGGCAATCCTATGCAAATGAGGGGAATGATACTGAATCCCAGATTTCCCATCAATGCTAGTCAGCACCCAACAGTGTAAGAGCAGGAATAGCTTGGTGCAAGCCTAGGAGTTAGCTGACATCATAGGGGGTGTGTCAGGCATACATAAGTGGATTAGAGCCCTATGGCTCGGGTTTGCCCTTACCTTAGCAGAACTAAGCAAGGGGGTGTGTCTGAGGCTGCCTAGCACTCTTTACATTGCCTAAGCAGGTTTTAAAGGGAAGAAAAAAAAAGTAAACCAGGAAATAGCAGCTCTGTGCACATTTGAGCACTGTGTTTACGGGTCGCACCCCCAGGCTTAAACAGCAAGGCAATGGGAAGGGAAAACAGCAGTATGAAGGTAATCAGGGAGAACTAGCATAGCTGGCAGGTAAAATGTATCAGAATCAGTCAATTACACAGGCAGCAGACCATCCCAGCCCAGAACACTACTATAAACTATGCAAACACCTTTCCCTCTGGCTTTTCCCACATATTCTACACCACCTGTGTATACAAGTGGGGAAATTTTAACAAATAAAAACAACAAAATGATAGGGGCTACAGCAGCTATCAGATATCAACATGTAGAAGAGGCTGAGGGTGGTGAGGATGAGAATGCTGTCAATCAACCCACAGTGAAGAGACAGAGAAGGGTGTACAGACCCAGGGTAATCTACCAGGGGCTACATGAGCTGGAGATAGTGGAGCACTATAGTGTGGACAGGGACCTCCTACAGCAAATTGTTGAGCTGTGCCGGCTACCCCTGACACACAGAACTAACAGAGGGGAGCCCATCCCAATGGATACCAAGGTATGTGTAGGCCTTGGAATACTAGCCACAGGTATCTCCCAAAGGCCAACTGGGGATATCATGGGGATCTCACAGACATCAGCATCCAGGGTATTCCATCAGTTCCTGGATGCCATGTCAGCACATTCCGGTGAGCTCGTATATTTCCTCAACATCCATGAGGTGTTGGCCAGCAATATGCGTCTCTTCCACCAAATAGCAGAATACCCTGAGGTAGCGGGTGCTATAGACTGCATGCACATATGCATCAAAGCACCACCCGGTGAGCCGGGTAGGGTCTACATCAGTCGCGATGGCTTTCCCTCCATCAACTGCTAGGTCATGTGTGATACCAAGGGCATTATAATGAATGTGTGTGCTGGCTGCCCTGGAAGCTATCACGATCCCCACATCTGGCATCTGACGCAGCTGTACCAGAGATTTGTCAATTGGGACATCCCTTACGATCACCTAGTGGGGGATGCTAGTAACACACTGGAGCCGTGACTGATGACACCCATCAGAAATGCACACACACCCGAACAAGAACTCCATAATGAGACACACGCACAGACCAGAATTATAATAGAGCGTGTGTTTGGGATGCTCAAGTCACAGTTTTGGTGCCTGGACACATCTGGTGGAGCCTTGCAGTACTCACATGCTACATGTACTCAAATTGTCATCATATGTGCCATGCTACACAATATGATCCTGCGAAAACAGCTGCAGCAGGAACAGCACAGGGTAGGGCCACATAGCCCCCCACCAATGCCAAGGCCTACACAGGCACAGAGTGACTCGGAGAAGGAAAAACCTGAGCCTACCCCAGTAAGCAGATGGAGGCATGCCCAGTATGCCCTGGTCTTGGCAAAGAGGCAACACATAGCACATACAGTGACACAGTAGGGACCCAGGGAATGACACCTCTTTCTTACTTGTACATACAGTAAAAGGGATGCCAAAGATGACACTACCTGTGCTCAACCATGTATAGGGAGTGTACTATGTGCATCTGACATAGGCAGCCCTCCAGCACTATCCTCAATACTGGCACACTCACAAGTTAAGTCACTCTCATTACCAGTTGCCGAATGGAGTAGTATATGTTGTTACTTGTATCTATGGTATGGATGTGAGCTTGCAAGGGAATCGGGTGGCTGAATGGGATGCCAGCAGATGTTAGACACCTACTATGGCAGCATGAGATCTCTAACAAATACTGGTGTCACCACAGTAGCCAGTACTACACATGGTGACAAACCCACTGCAGGAAATGTGCTGGGCCACATGTGTGTCCATATGACACACACATGCCAGTCAGGGAAGTTCACATATCCAATAACAGTCACAGCCAGCAGGACAGGTGTAGACAAACACAAACAAAGGATCTGCTAAGGCCTTTGAATAATGCCTATGTGTAACCTCCCCCCAGGCCTACACAGACAGACTACATCAGGTCAGGCAGTGGGATGTTAGTTCTGAAGGGTTAGGAAGTCAGAAACTGATATGTAGGTCAATCAAACCTAAGACCTGTAGTACACTGATATGCTGCTAGTCAGTATGATAGGTTAGAATACAGAATTAAATGGAGTACCTGACATACCAGTACAGTAATAGCAAATGTGCACAAGTGCCAGGTGTGCCCCCCCAATCCTATGTAGAAATGTAGAAACAGTCAGGTGGGCCCCCCCAATCATATTTAGAAATGTAGAAACAGTCAGGTGTGCCCCCCAATCCTGTGTAGAAATGTCAAAACAGTCAGGTGTGCTCCCCCAGTCCTAAGTAGAAATGTAGTAACAGTCAGGTGTACCCCCCCAATCCTGTCCTGTGTAGAAATGGAGAAACAGTCAGGTGTGCCCCCCAATCCTAAGTAGAAATGTAGTAACAGTCAGGTGTGACCCCCTAATCCTATATATAAATGTATTAACAGTCAGGTGTGCCCCCTTCCAATCTGATGTAGACATGTAGTAACATGTATGTGTAGGTATTATACCAGTTTAGCACAGATGACCTGAGGTGGCCAAGGTAGCAGATAGATTGTAGCATTTGTACAATATGCAGGTATGTGTGTGTTAGGTTGGCATGTGTTTCATATTGTGTGAGAGTAGTCAGTATGCATGCATGTTGAGGTTTGACCTGGTGGCCATTGCCCACCAATGCCAATGACAGGGCCAAGTCCTCACAACTGCAGTGCCAAAGACAATGCTCCCCAGTATAACACATGCTAGCAGTAAGCCATTGTAAATGTATGGCGGTAATATGTGTCACCATCTGAAAGCTGGACATGGCATGACTGTTGGGCTAGATATAGAAGCAGTACACAGGCAAAAGTACCACAGACATACAGTATATAATGTGTAACTGTGAAATGGACACACCCTTGGAAATGTGCATACAGGTATGCATCACATTATCTGGGATTGTAGTAGGGAATACCGATGTCGTCTGGCCGAACACTTGCAGATCACAAATGTGATAGGACTGATGTATTGGGAAATGGCTGATGTCCCTGCACAAGCCAGCATAACTGGAATTCCCCATGCATATATGTGAGTCAGACACAACTAGTGTCCATAGCACACATACACCCAGCTCACCCAAACACCACCCACAGGTACCTCTCTGGTCATATCCCTGCTGTTTGGAATGGGTACAATATGACCCCCACCTGTGTATGGCAATAGTGAAAGAATGCAGCATGCAGTGCATGTGTCCCATGCAGGTGTGTCCCTAGCTGTAAGCAGCACCCTGCCAGCATCCACACCACCTGATCAATACTGATAGAAACTATTGGCATGAACACCTTGCACACCTACCCTGTCACCCCAGGGGAATATACTATATGGCAGTCTGGGACTGTAGGACAGAATGCAATGGCCTGCTACAGCTGGCCTGCATCACCACCAAATGGCCTACAGGCCTCTGCCAAAGGCCTGCATCTCACCCGTACTGCCAATGTATGTTATGTCATAGACATTCAAATAACAACATAACACACTCCACATAAGCCATATTCAAGGACATGTGGACACACCACAGTAACATGTCCACCATGTCCCACTGCATGAACTGTGGACCATCACCAAAACACAACTGTGATGAGGTGATAACTACAGGGAAAGTATCAGAGAATGTATGCATAATGTATGGAAGAGGCTAGAATAATGGGGGGGGGAGTGGGAGCATGGGCAGCATGGAATGTGCAAAGTCCAACACACAGCCATGTGCACATACTATCCCTGGTTTCAAACAGAAAATTGGGTAGCTACAAACCTGCCCATACACCACAATAGGGGTAATGTCCTGACTTATGACCCCTGCCTCTGGATAACCTGTGTGAATCTGTACAGCTGTGAGGTATTGCCACAGCAAAATAAGGCCATACTGTCACATTGATAGATGTACAAGTATGGGTTCCTCTGTCATCATTGCACCAAGGTGCAGAACTGGATACACAGACCCAGCAGCAAGTGTCTGCAGCACCCCCTCCAGAATGGCATAACTTGCCATGACTATGCAGGCATTTGACCACAATACTGGACACAGCTGCATTCACCCTGTGTTCCCCAGGACATCACTGTGAGCAGAAATGTCCACCTGACAGTATGTGAGGATATAAAACATTGCAGTGTATAATAGTACACATGTCTGAATATCTCTGCTAACACCAGTACCATGTAGCAGAAGTAGCAGAGACACAATCGCCTACAGTACACACTCCCCCTTGCACAGTTGGACCTCATATTGCCAACTGATCTACAGATATCCTGCAGAAACAGTTTGCTCGCTGTAGGTGTAGAACATAAAGGTCTGCACTGGAGTACAAACTACCTGGAATGGATCCACACATTCAAAAGAGAAGGGCATATTGGGCATGGTCACACACTTAGAGAAATGAAGATGTCAGACAACAACATACTGAAAGGTCATACTGGGCATGCTAATACAGTTAAACAAATGAAGCCCATGACTGCCAACAACAGTGGACCATGCATATCTGACAGTTGCAGATGTTAGTGCATACACTCCTCAATATACACCAGTCATGATTTGCACACACATTGGATAGGAATACACACATATATCCAAGGACAACACACTATAATATGCTAAAAGTACACATACATAGATGTGTGTAAGAGAGTGACAGTGAGAAAAAGCCTTCCATCATGAGGCCTGTCCCACCCAGCACACAGCCAAACGGCTACAACCAAATGATGTGTAAATGTCACTCACTGTAGAAATTAGCCACTGGTATCCCTCCGCATTAAAGACTCTGTGGTGCAAGTGCTAGCTGTGCAACATGACTGTACAAGGCAGTAATCATCTAGCAGTTGTATATACATACCTGCAGAACATAAACCTGCATGTGCATGAGTGTGGTATGTCTACCTCTAGATGAATGGGTTATAGCCCATGGACACACACTGCCATCCCCATAGCCCTAGTATGACAAGCCTGCTGATGTCATTCATTTTGAAATACACCTTTGGGAAAGGAGTAGCCCAGTAATCTCCATGGGGCATCCTGTAACTACATAATGCTGTAGTGTGATAAACTAGTTAGGCAGGAGTTCTAATCCCACACATGGGACCTGTGTGTGTGTGTGTGTGTGTGTGTGTGTGTGTGTGTGTGAGTACATCTGTCTGTGTAGGGAGCAATGCTGTAGTGTGATAAACCAGTTAGGTAGGAGTTTTAATACCAGACATTGCAACTGTGTGTGTGTGTGTGTGTGTGTGTGTGTGTGTGTGTGTGTGTGTGTGTGTGTGTGTGTGTGTGTGTGTGTGTGTGTGTGTGTGTGTGTATCTCTGTCTGTGGAGGGAGCAATGCTTTTTAGCCTAGTCACACTCACTACATTTCAAATGCCCTGCTTTAGCAAGGGTGCTGATGTCATTCAGTTTGAAATACACCTTTGGGAAATAAGTAGCCCAGTAATCTCCATGGTGCATCCTATAACTGCGTAATGCTGTAGTGTGATAAACTAGTTAGGTAGGAGTTCTACTCCAAGACAAGGCAACTGTGTGTGTTTGTATGTGTGTCTCTCTGTCTGTGTAGGGAGCAATGCTTTTTAGCTTAGTCATACTCACTACTTTTCAAATGCCCTACTTTGTTCAGGCTGCTGATGTCATTCAGTTTGAAATACACCTTTGGGAAAAAAGTAGCCCAGTAATCTCCATGGTGCACCCTATAACTGCCAAAAGCTGTAGTGTGATAAACTAGTTAGATATGAGTTCTAATCCCAGACATGGCAACTGTGTGTGCGTGTGTGTGTGTGCGTGTGTGTGTGTGTGTGTGTGTGTGTGTGTGTGCGTGTGTTTGATTGTGTGTGCGTGTGTGTGTGTGTGAGTGTGTGTGTGTGTGTGTGTGTGTGTGTGTGTGTGTGTGTGTGCGTGTGTATGTGTTGGTGTGTGTGTGTGTGTGTCTGTATAGGGAGCAGTGCTTTTTAGCCTAGTCACACTCACTACATTTCAAATGCCCTACTTTAGAAAGTCTGCTGATGCCATTTGGTTTCAAATATACCCTTGGGAAAAGAGTAGCCCAGTAAACTTTGTGGCATGTCCTATAAATGCTTAATGATGTGTGATAAACTACTTAGGTAGGAGTTCTAGTCCCAGACATGGCGATTGTGTCTGTATGTATGTTTCTGTCTGTGTATGGAGCAATGCTTTATAGGCTAGTTGCACTCACTACAATTCAAATGCTCTACTTTGGCAAGCCTGCTGATGTCATTCATTGTGAAATGCACCTTTGGGAAACTAGTAGCCCAGTAATCTCCATGGTGCATCCTATAACAGCGTAATGCTGTAGTGGGATATAGTAATTTGGTAGAGGTTCTATTTCCAGACATGGCAAATGTAGATGTTTGTGTGTGTGTTTCTTTGTCTGTGTAGGGTGCAATGCTTTTGAGGCCATTCACAGTTACTACAACCTCCATTAACCTTCTTTGGTAAGCCAGCTGATGTCATTCCCAGTGAAATACACCTTTGCGGAAAGCGTACTCAAGTAATCTCCATGGCACGTCTTATGACCGCGTAATGCTGTAGTGCAGAAAACTAGTTAGGTAGGAGTTCTAATCCCAGACATGGCAAGTGTGTGTGTGTCTGTGTGTGTGTGTGTGTGTGTGTGTGTGTGTGTGTGTGTGTGTGTGTGTGTGTGTGTGTGTGTGTGTGTGTGTGTGTGTGTGTGTGTGTGTATGTGAGTGTGTTTGTCATTTGTATCCTGTGTGGAGGTTGCTGTGAGTATGTAACAACTGGACTCATTGTACAGTGGGTTTTGCATATTTCTTATATGGTGGCCCTATTATATGTCACAATGCTCACCTTAGAAGGATAACAGATGTAAAATAGCCATGAAGTTAGCAACCCTTGTATTACCCAGAGCACTCTCAACTCATGTCTCATACACAAACACACTTTCCTAGGCAACAACCACTATGTTGGTAGTACCCTGCATATTGCCCACAGATAGCAAGCATGGTGTGATTGCAGTGGACACAGAGGGGATGGCATCCTGTCCATCTGTACAATAGGTACATACATGCAGACAGTGCACCTTCACTACGTTCCCCACTGGATGCCTGCAACACCTGTGGTGCCATCAGATGTGACCCACAAAGGACATACCATGCCTTAAACACATGCCCTGTATGGACAGATGCCACTGATACCAGGGAATACCTGTATCATGCTATCAATGTAGGTGCAGGGTTAACCTGCTGTCCATTACCAGTTCCCACCACATGAGGCCAGGACTGGCACATCTGATAATAACAATTTGTGTACACAACATGGACCAGAAACCCCATGTACAGTTTCACATGTCACTGTACATGCATGTGAGATGTGCGGACTTCCCAGACACCGTCCATGTCATGGACTAAAGAACACATACATGGCAAGCAATGCACAGCAGTTGCCAAACACAATAGTTACCCAGGTGACTGGATGGTGAATACAGTACCCACCTGTGTGGGCCATCGAGACACTATACCCCTGAGCCATACTGCAGACCATTGGCATGTGGCCTGATGCCAATGTATACCCTTCTCCTAGCCTTGTATAGCCTTCTGGCACAATCAACCACTACACACCCGTGAAGCAATGTACCCATGCTTGTCAGTACTGGCACCCTGTGTCTGTATTTGCTGTGTATGATGCTTACGATGACATTGACACTCACTACAACCCCCATTGGCATACTGAAGCATGCTGTCTGTCAGACACCTTCACATACCCTTTGCCCATATAACCTCCAGATAACCCCTGTGGTGCATGTGATACATGCATATTACTGTATTGTGGCAAACTAACTAGTTAGGAAGTGTATTCCTGACCCTGCCAAGTGTGTCAATGTATGTGAGTCCCGGAGAGAGTGTGGCTGTGTTGACACTGACACCTGTTCATGTGGACAGGCACGTGTACCACACCTACCATATAGCTACCATATCACTGCTACAGATATTACTCATCGCTACATATATGTTTCAACAGCTCCTCATCATGTAAGCTATGTGGTGCATGCAATAACTGCTACACATGTGATAGCAATACATAGTCAGTCAGGGGTTTGAAACCCTGTACTGGTAGGTTTGTGACACAAACATGCTTAGGTTTTACTCTCCCACCCCCTCCCTGACTTACTTTGTCTCTGTCTGTCTCTTTCACTCCCTCTCTGGTGAATGTGGAGAACTACACCTACATTTCTTAGGTAGCGACTTGTGTTTTCTAAGTGATGCTCATGATCAGCTGAGAGCCTCTGCATGAATTGCAGCCCTCCTCTAGCTGATTGCATGTGGAACAGCTGTGGTAACATTCCCATAGTCAATTTCATGGAAACACACTCCAATATCTAGGAACATCATGTTGGTGTTGGGTCTTTTCATTCACTGTAAGCAGGACTTAGATCTGGTGTTTGGCAAACAGCATCACAGATAGATTTGGGATTTACCTCTAACAACATACACTGTGGAAACAGGCCAACACACAGGAGGGAGATGTGCCTGACATGACTACAGAACGTAAGTGTTGCAATTCTGCATTTGGAGTAATGTCAGTTTAACAGGGTATGTGTGGATATGGCTGATCTGCATGTTATAATACCTGTCATGACAGTGTTTTGCTTTTGAGGAAACCCCCATCTGTAGGGTAATCTGCAGACTGGGCAGTGTTTGGAGCCTTTTGTCTCTTGTGTTACTCACAGAACACCTATCTGAGAACTGCAGAAGCATAGTGTGAGGATTGCAGTCAGTACATGGTGACAGTCATGAGAGTTACTGACTTCATATCCCTCATAGAACATATGTCACAACAAACCCTGGAACGGCAGTAAATGTATGAAGTTATCGCAGCAACATGCAAATATTGGGGCAGTGTTCATAGCTCCAGCCACAAGTCTGCCAACCTTTGTACATATGTCATGCAGTAAGAGGTGCATATGCCCTGTACACCATTATTTATTGACATCATACCTGATAACAAGCCAGTCAGATATCAGACTGCTAGACAAGTTATGTATAGTAAGGGTTGTTTCTGAGGACATAGCTTGGCCATTCTGTGGTTGTGTATACAGTTCTGGGGTCTGTGTACCTAGGGTGATTGTCAACAGTATGTGTATTGCACATACGTACCTTGGGCTGTGCACAGACTGCAGTAAATGCCATTGTTGTCGGTCCTGTTCTATCTGATGTTACATGCTGCTCCAGTGTATGGTACCCTATTGGCTCACATGTCTGTAGGACCAGACACACATGTGTCCCATATCACAGACAGCCATCGGACCAGACAGTGCCATGACCCAGTGTATGTAGGGTCAGTGTGTGAGTGGCACATATGAGGATGGTGTTTATCAGACAGTCCATATAGTGTCATATTAAGCTTGTGTACAATATGTGGCTGTGTTTACATTGGTTGTGTGTATGCACTTTCACACAGGTAAATGTTTCTCTGTGCTGTGACATGAGTGTAGAGCCTGCTATAATCGCAGGTACATGCGTATCCCCCCATACAAAATGTAGTTCAGTGTTGTGGCAGTTGGCCTGTAGTTTGCACAATGCTTTGTGATATGCCTAGCAGCCTAGTGTAATCATCAGTGTGCTGATATGTCTAGTTATTTGCAAGACATACTGCTGCCAGGCCACCATAACTGTTGTGTATTTCTGACAAAGCAGTGGGATTCTGTACAGATGTCTGTCACTAACTGCTGGGTACTATGTGGCTATGTGACACCTGCACCACCAGGCATTATGTGTCAAGACAGACTGGTGTGTGTGCATGCAAAAACTTTGTGGGCATATATTGTCAAGTATTTACACAATATACCCATGTACATGGCTATTAACATCCACATTGGGAAGTGTGGTCCACATGTCTCGCATGAAGGGGATATGTGTACACCTCTGGACTGACCACAGAGTGCCAGAGTGTCCACATATATTTGTCATATCTCTGCTGTAGTCCACAGGATCATTACTGTGCTAGTAGTGATACTGTATTATGATGTCATTAGGATGTCTGTCAGTAGCCAATGGCGCACATGTTAAAAGCAGATATGACCTCCCACACACGTCTGTTAAGACAACCCGTATTACAGTAGCAACAGTCTGCCTATATACCTGCAATACATACATGACATCCCCTTGCACTAAGAGGTTGGGACTACTGGGGCTGAGGTAGGACTCCGCTCCATGTTCTGGACCTATGGTGAGTATGTATATATATATATATATATATATATATATATATATATATATATATATATATATATTTAGCCATATATCTATATAGATATATATATATACACTTATACATATCGACATACATAGATGAATATATATATATATATATATATATATATATATATATATATATATATATATATATATATATATATATATATATATATATATATATATATATATACATAGAAACACTCAAATATATACATATACACAGCAATGTATGTCTAAACATATACAGATAAAGATACATATGCACATATACATATGTATATCTACATATATATTGACAGTAATAGGTATATCTGAATAGATATGTATGCACACATAGTTATAGATATCTACATATATATCAACATAAATAGGTATATTTGTACACATGGGATGTGCATGCACATATCTATATATATATATGTTTATACAAAGAGATCTACACATGGCCATATATAGGATACACTATACAGATGTGTAGACAGACATGTGTATGAATATACATGTGTATGTACATGTAAACATATATCAACATATGTATAGGTATATATCCCTATTCCTGTCATGTGTAAACATCACGGTTGTGTATACCTTCCCAGATGTATCTCACTGGGTCTACCTGAAAACGCCGAAAGTTCACAATGCCAACAACGAGAACAGTGACACCGGAAGATTGACAACCAAGATGATCGAAAGTTGAGAATCCCGACAGTGAGAACACCGACATGTTAAGGTACGTGTGCGGTAGGGACGGACATTCCAGTCAGGGTGTGGGTAAGGTAAGTGTGTGATAGTGACAGATGTTAGGGTAGGGTGCGGGTCAGGTAAGTGTGCGATAGTGACAGACTTTAGGTTTAGGAGTGGGTTAAGTGAGTTAGGGTTAGGGTGAGGGTAAGGTAAGTGTGCAATAGTGACGGATTTGAGTGTTAGTGGCAGATTAAATGAGTTAGGGTTAGGGTGCGGGTAAGGTAAGTGTGCGATAGTGACAGACTTAAGGGTTAGGGGCGGATTAAGTGAGTTAGGGTGCGGGTAAGGTAAGTGTGTGATAGTGACGGACCTTAGGGTTAGGGTTTGGGTTAAGGTTAGCGCATAGATAGTTGTGTATGTAAGGTTTAGTGTAGGTTTGTAAGGTTTTTGGTGTGCTTGTGTTGTATGTGTGTTTTTCGGGAAATGTATTTGTTTTGTTGATTGTCGGGATTGTGGTTTGTCGGGCATGTGAAGTTTCGTGTTTTTGAACTTTCGGTTTCTTTCGGTTTTGTTGTGTCGGTTATTTCATTGATGGTGTTTTGGCGTGTCAGTGTTATCAGGTAGACCCATCTCACCATATGTATCTATGTGTACATTATGAAATAACAACATATGTGATGCAACAGTAATATCAATAACAAGTACTACACAATTGTGGAATTAAAAGCAATCGTTCACTAATAATCAATATGTGTATTGACAGATATATTGGAAAAACAACAGCTGTTTTCACAGTGGTCATGGTGTAGTGGTTAACTGTTGTGACTATAGTGTACAAGGTCCTGGGTTCAAGACCTACAAGGGCAGTTTATTTTGTTGCTGGGCAGAATGAAGGGGGGAATATCAATATGTACAAGACATATGTTGCTTGGGCTCCCTCACCCCAATTAACAGTGAATGTGGTCATATATGTATTTGTTATGTTCACTGTTATATCTATAGATATATATCTGTATATACATATATAGTTATATGGATTCAATATACAATCTCAAAATACTGAAATGTCGAATTTCAGTATTTCGAGAATGAATATTGGAAAGCCCACATATTTGAAAACCCAAAGTCATGAATAGCACAATCGCGACCATTCACACACACACACACACACACACACACACACACACACACACACACACACACACACACACACAACACACAAATAAACCAGCACATAAGCACACACACATACACCTACCTAACTACACTAAAACAAACATAACCACACACACAAATACACCTAACCTACCTATAAGCAGGGGAATAAGCCCCCTTGCACCCCCCATGTGGAGGGCTGTGCCCCCCACAAGCCCCTACTTATATATTCTAACTCTGAGGTTGCACTAAACACACAAACACACAAAAAACACCACCACACACACTCACACACACTAAAATCCCTACCCAATACCCTCACACACACACACCACTTACCTGAAACCCCAGATAAATCCACAAACCGCACCACATGTCACGAACATGACACCACAATAGCAGATTCGACATTTGCGGATTCGACACTTCTCCATTCGGCATAGTGCAGTTTTGTGTAACTGCACTTTCCACTATTCGGTCTCGATGTACTGAAATTCGACATTTCAGTATGTCAAGATTGTCTAATGAATCTATATATATATATATATATATATATATATATATGTTACTTATATATATATATATATATATATATATATATATATATGTGTGTGTATATATATATATATATATATATATATATATATATCTACACATACATATATATGTAGACATATATATCTATGGATGCATGCATATGTGTGTGTGTGTGTGTGTGTGTGTGTGTGTGTGTGTGTGTGTGTGTGTGTGTGTGTGTGTGTATATATATATATATATATATATGTGTGTGTGTGTGTATATATATATATATATATATATATATATATATATATATATATAGATAGATAGATAGATATGTATATATCTATTTAGATATAAATATATGTACACACACACATACATCTACAGGTATAAATACATTTCCTGTACTGTTGAATGACTGTGATGGATGATATGTTTGTGAAAACATCAGGGTTATGTATATCTGACATGGCTTAGTGGTAAATCACTTTTTCTATGGTGTGCAGGGTCCTAGATTCTAGCCTTACAGAGGCTGTTTATTTTGTTGCTGGGCAGAACAAGGTCCATTGGACACAGAGTGATTAAGGCACGAGTTTGCGCGGAGGTAAGCACTGCTAACTTCTGGTTACAGTTTCTTATACTAATTTAGCTTCTCAATTGCTTAACCTGTGTAGGCATTGTTTACCCCCATGCAAACAAGCTTAAACCCACTTACTGCTGCTTAAAAGAGCTTACTCCCACTTACCCCCATGCTAATTTCTTTGAAAGAAAAGAAAAAAGGGTTGATAGAAAGGTAGTGAAAATGGGGCAAAAAGAGGGAAAGAGAATAGGGAAAATAGCTAGGGATGTGCAGGAAGGGTGTAAGGAAGGTCCATAGCTGCCCATTTCTTCTACAGCAACAGCTGTGCAGATACACTGAATATGGGGATAGATTTGGACACTCAAACCCCTGAGAAAGGGATGAGGACAACAATAATAGGTTGTGAAGCCAATTAGACCAGATTGCATGTGTCCAGTGGACACATGTGAAAAATGGACAGCTATGTACGGGGTGAGATTTTTTTTTGGGTACAGATTGCCCTTTTTTTTTTTCCAGGTGAGAGTGAGATGTTGGGGAGGTATATTAGGTATATTTGGGGAGATAGGTTGGGTAGGTTAACAGACAAGACAAATAAGATGCATACAGGGGTGGTATATGACACATGTGGGGGATAAACTCCTTGATGGGGAGGGGTGTTGGGAAATCAGAAGCCCATGAGCCCCCTAGTGAAAACAGTGGGACTGAGGTCCCCACCCATGTGCAGTCACCACTGCGCCTTCACAGCCCCAAAGGTGGCTGTGCTGGGGGATGACTCAGAGAGCCAGGCAGACTCTCTAGTGATGACACATGGCCCTCGAGCTGGCATAACAGATCTCCGGCCTGGCCTGGTGACAGGTTCCTGTCCTCGCCCACTCCCAGAGGGTGGTGAGCCCCATCCCCTGAGGCGGTTCCACTCGAAGGTGGTGCAGGACCAATGGACGAGAAGGTCCCATGTTGGGCTCCAGAAGTGCTGGTGCCCGGTGCCATGGCCAGCTGAGGTGGGACAGGTGGGTCTGCTGGCACCCGCATTCCCATACTTGCTATGGTGTTTATGTTTTATTAACATATGTGGGTTAGTAATAGTCAACACATTCTAGGATTAGGTATAACAGCATGCATAGATATTCCCATTAACCCAGATACCTTATATGGAACAGTTACATAGCAAACAGAACACATGCATATATGGGACCACAGTGGTAATTACAACAGCATATAGGTACATTGATGGCACCATGCCACCAATGTTGGAGTATTTCAACATAGCACATGCATAGAAACAGGTTTAAATAATTATCAAACAATAGGACATATGTCCCAACATTACAGTTAAGTCAGCACATACCAATTGAGTTGGGTATTTAGTTTATTGTTGCAGATATGGTGGGGGGAGAGAAAAAGATGTCCTTTAACAACTAGTATAGTCCTATAGTTCACATTACTCTCCTAGTCAGTGCTGTTATCTGTACCTTACAAGTATTAGTACACTACCATATTGCCTTACTTTGGACAGTGGTATGGCTGTCAACAACTATATACATGAACTGGTTTTACCTACAGTATACACCTCTTACCTGGTACACCTGTGGAGGAATTGTTTGTTTACACTAACTGTTTCTACACATACCTCCAGATTCCAGGTTGATGTTATGCACATACCTGTCCATCTCTTTTTGCACAGACTTTGGCCATGTCTTGACCACATGCAGGTAAACCGGGACATATTTATACTATTGCCATCTTAAACCCTTAGTGACTTACAACACTCTTATACAGGATTTCCTAGACAGTTATATTATGTAGCACAGTGTGGGTGACAGTGATGAGTAATACCTTATTATTCAGAGCAACTGCAACAATAACAATGCCATACAACACCAAAGTAAACAGTACCAGTACAGTGCATAAATCTTTTATTTCTAGACACAGTGTTTGTATCTGATGGACCTGTGGGAGCAATGTTTGTTAGCACTACCTGAATGTTGCCACACAAATTACCAGATTCCACATTAGTATAATGCACATACGTCTCATTCTGTTACTGTACACACTGTGGTCACAGCTTGACAACATGGGGGTGTAGATGAGTCATACTTGGCTTATTACTCTCATAACATTTTGGGGAGTTGCTAAAGTGACAGGATTGTTCTTATTGATGTGTGATAATCAGTTGTATGTCTTGCTTGCTGCCTAAACACCTGGGATCATTCCACTGATTTTCCAGGGGACAGAGTGACAGGCAGCAGATATGGGCTGACTGGACATTCTGAATATATCTGTACACTTGTGGGGTAGGATTCTGTATGCAGCCTGCTACCACTCCCGGGATTCGAACCATGGCTGGGTGTACTAAACATACAACAGTTCATGTCGCAATTGCGTGTGCTATTTGGATTTTGTTGTTTGTCTTTTCACTGTTTTCTGTCTATGTCTCTCTCTGTTGTACTATATGACCTCTTGGGATTACACCAGTCATATACAGTCACTCCTACACATTTTATTTATGTTGCACAGTGTGGGTAACAGTGCTTAATACAACAGTACTATTAAGTGATTGCAAATCTACATTACCATATGATACCAGAGTAAACACATGCAGTCCAGCAGTTAGATTTATATTGTCAGACTATTATGCTTTTATTTACATACAACCTATATGAGACTCTTCGTGCCATATTCTCTGGTGTATGCGGTACATGCTTTAAACAATACAGGTTTTCTACAGGCAATTGACGTACTACTACTTTTAGATTTATTTTCTATGACAGTGCATGCAAGAGTATTACTAATGTGCCTCATGTCGCAACCGCTCCAAATGACATCCATGGGCCTCTTGATTCACAGCCTACTCACTTGTCACTGTGAAGGACATAAGAGGAATATTTAGCCATACCTATCCATAATATACATGAGCTGGCAATTATTAAACAGGTAGTGGAGTGATACTTACACACGGCTGGGACCTCCCCTGTCCTCCTAGCCTCTTGGATCCACTGATCCACCTGCTCACCAGTTTGGGGTATGCCAGTGGCACTGGTGAGGTCACAGGCTAGACGGTTCCAGGCTTCCACTTTATATTGGGAACTCAGGTACTGGTCCTGCAGCAGTCTCTGCTCATGGTCTTTCACAAGAAGTCCTGCCATGACTCTGGACTCCTGGATGCCCCAGCGCTGTGCCTGAAAGTGCACACCCTCTCCCATTCCAGACATAGTGCCCACAAAGGAAAGCTACAACCAGTTATGAGATGTATTCCCTCCTGTTGGGTTTAAATAAGGCTTATTTCTCACACTTTGCTGTGATTGGACAGTTTTGAAAAGGCTAAGCTATGGGCAAACCTGCTTACCTAAGGTTAGCATTGTTTAAAGGGGTATACCAATGGGCAAATTGAGTTAGCTGGCCTACACATTGCTTACACCTACTAAGCTGGGCTGTGCAATGCTTAGCATTTCTTAATATTTAATGTTCATTATATTTGCTTTTTGGCATTGATTTATTATTCATTACATGTTATATATGTGTTTAGTATCCATGATTCATGTGTAAGTACACTGTATGGGGTCCTTGTTTATTAGAGGACTTCAACACTTTATTGCAATTACACCTCACATCTGGGCTTACTGCAGTACTCCTGTTCACATATTTATGTTATGTAGTAGGCTATACAACATAAGACAGTATATAGATTCAGTTCACAATCTTATGTTGTGTTGTGTTGGCTTAGTGGTTAACTGCTGTGACTATAGTATACAAGGTCCTGGGTTCAAGACCTGCAAAGGCTGTTTGTTTTGTTTCTGGCCAGAACAGCGGCTGTTGCATACAGAGTGATTAAGGCACTTTTAAGCAATTGTAAGTGGGTTTGCATGGGTTTGTGCGAAGGTAAGCAATACTGACCTCCGGTTAGATATGCTTACAGAGTGTTAGCTTTAATATTACTTAACCTGTGTGTGCATTGCTTACCCCTACACAAACGGGCTTAGACCTGCTTACTAGTGCTTAAATATGCTTACTCCCACTTACTACTGCTTAATAGTGCTTACACTTACTTACTAGTGCTTACTCCTGCTTACCACTGCACTAATTTAGACAGTAATGTCTAATAGTTCTTTGGAAGGTGGGGGATTGGGAAGCTGTATGGAGTTATCATTCATTACACATTTTACCTTCCATTTGTATCCCTGATTCCTGTGTACATATACTGTATGGGGCTCGTGTGATTATCTGTGGACTTTGCAACATTATGACACTGACACCTCACATCTGCATTTAATACAGTACTCCAGTTCACAAATATGTGTTATTTAGTAGGTTATGCAACTAAAAATATTGGTCATAAAGTGATTTGACATGGAAAACGGAATGTACTGGAGTGGGACTCAAACCGGAAATGACTGCTCGTAAGGCGAATGCTCTGCCCACTACATCATTGCTGTACTGCTTCATTTGCATATATCTTGCTTTTTTATCCTCTTGTGCCATTTAAGCTGCATTAACCGTAGCTAAGCGATGGGTAAACCCACGCATTTATGGTTAAATTTAATCTGTTTTATAAAAAAAAAATCTTTATATTTGTTGTTTTAACTATTGCTCTTGTACACGTGGTGGGGGGCGTTGCTGGGGGTGTGTGTACACCTATGAGCGGTCTCGCTCATTCTTTTATGACTAGTCTGCTGTATTTTATTGCAGGGCTGTGCATATTCTGAGAGCTCTGCTCTCAGACACTCCCCATGCACTCGTACACACTCCATGTAAGATTAGGAGCTCAGGCAGCGTGCCTTCATTAATATGCATGGTGCACTGCCATCCTGCTCCTAAACGTCCACTTCCGTGCAGGACTAAGCCAGTCCTGCATGAAAGGATAGTGAATCTGGGGGTCAGTCTGTTAAGTAAGCAGCTGAATGGGTTAAGTGCAAGACAAAACAACAGAAGTGACAAAGAATCACCCTGGAATATCCCCCATTTGAATGTTTATCCTTGGGATAAAAAGTTACCCTTTGTCATGACTTAATTGCAAAGTGTTTTGCCACTGTTTCATAGTCACCACAATGCGACTGATTAATGTAGGATGTATTATCAGAGTTGGCATTATTTTCTGCTCCTTCTCTTGTTGTACAACTTCAACTGAACTTTAGGACTGGTTTCCTAATGAATCCTCCAGAGCATTTTTCATGTGACAAGTGATCAATGTTTCTTATTCCACTTGTTTCTTGATAATTTTGGGAGTCATTGTTCCATCGTGCTGTGATGTTGCCTGATTTGGATTTTCTACACTAAATCCTACACTTCTCAATTACTCTATAACTTCAGTTTCTATTTTTTTAACTTCTCCATTGTTCATGTTCTTTTCTGCTTTCTCCCATTGTTGTCTTATTTTTTCTTATATTGTGTAATTTTCCACATCTGGATGCCTTTCCCTGTTTTGCTCTTCAGATATCTCCAGTGTTGTGTTTTTGATTAGTTTTGTTTTCTCCTTTACATATATATTGTACTATATTAAATATCATTTTTATTTCCAATGCCCATGTTTCTTCTTGATACCTTCAAAAACATCTAAGTTTTGTTCTTTATATTTTGGCACTTCCTATATTGTGTCTTTTTCCAAGCAGCCCAAAGTTTCTTTGTTTATATAATGTTTTTCATGGATCTGTTGTATTAATGAATGCAAATTGGATTTGAGGCTTTTGACAGCTTTTCTTCTGCAAGTATTTTTCTTCCTCTTATGTCCCTCTTAATCTTTTTGAATATCTTCTATCTGGAAATTATGGGCCTCTTGCATAATAGTATCCACACATAATTTATTTTTATCCTCAGTAGTCCACTATATCATCTTTAAGGCTCTTTTTTGACTTATCAGTTTTTGAGTTTCTTGTGGATGACTACTATCACCTTTTACAACCGAGGGGGCATCATCCACCTGATCCTGATCTAACTCAATTGAAAGGATGTTTTCATGTCTTGAGAGGATTATACACTGTCATTTTTCCAGTCCTGGCACCAGTGTGCATACCAGGATCGGGTATTTTTTTTATCCTAGGACTTGTGCACTCAGCTGTTTTTTTTATTTGTAACCTACCACTTTCCATGATATATGCTATATAAGATACAGTCTATATATCAGTGTTGTCTTGGTGAGAGTTTGTGAAAACAGGGTCCACCACATGAAGGTACTCACCAAGACTTGATGATGTATTCATTTCCAGCAATACTACTCTCCTTTTCTTAACAGTCTTTCTCACTGCCTGTGTTGGTTGGATCTAAATCTATGCTGTATCAGATCTCTTCCCAGTTCTCTTTTTTTCCCTACGCAATATCCTTAGTCTTCTGTCTTTTCTGTCCTTTTTACTTACCATCTGTCTGAATGTCCCTCTGTACTTACATCTTTCTGTTATTCTTGTGGTACTCTGCTTCCTCTTTATGACTTGCCCATACTCTTTGCACTTGTCCTTCAGCCTTGGCTTCCTTCTCCCACTTTATGCCTTCATGTTACTCTTTTGCATCCCCATTTGCTCATAATCCTGTAGAGACCTATGTCCATGTTCTCTTGGCCTCACTATTTCTTTCTCTATCTTTTTCACCCCTTCTTGCTCTGCAGCCCATCTCTATACTTTCTTGCATGACTAGTCAATCTACTACCATCTTCTGCACCCCAGTTCTTCATCGAAGCTCATATTCCCTTGAAAACCTCACAGTCTCCCAGTTCTCCACTCTTCTTGCTCATCCTTTCTTGCTCCTTTCATGTCTGATTCTTGCATCCTTGACCTTTCTCTTTTTTGCCTCAAGTGTTATCCTTTACCTGTTAAATGTCAGAAAAGTGACAGATTGAATGATAATTAACAGTAGAGGATGGACATTTATGACTTAATTCACTTTAAGATTCCTTACTTAGGTACAAGAATGCAACTAAGCCAAATGTAACATTCTAATGTTTCAGTTTTGCAGGTCTTTCAGGAGTAGCTATGTTCAGACTGCAGGGAGAAATGCACAAACCCGAAAGTCACTTTTGTCATCTCCAGACTTATTAAAAGGCAAGAGACTGAAAGTTTGTACCAATATGACTGATCTAGCCAACAATTCTACACTAACTATAAATCATAAAGTACAGTTGTGTATGTAAACTCACATAACAGTAGATATTTGAATGATCACTGCTGCAGCAGTCATAGCTAGATGGGCTAAATCCTGCATAGGATATAACAGCCAGACAACTTCCAAAGCTTCAGGTCACCTTCCACACACACAGACAATTGATAGCTTGACTTGGCAGTGAAAAAAATCAGCAGTCTTGGCACCAGGCCCTTCAGAGCTTTCATGTTAACTGTAAAACAGAGGCTAGAGCTCTGGAAGAGGACAATGCTAGGTAAATAAAATTCAATGTCCACACCAAGGCAACAAAAATCATACCAAACATAAGGGGGTGGAGTGTAGGGAGTGGTTACTGCATCAGTGGTCATTCAAACATCTACTGTTATAGTAACTGTACTCACACAACTGTATTATGCTCATTATTTAATCATTGTTGAAATAGCTTGAGCTAGATGGGTAGATTACTAATGCTTAAGATGCCTGAAATGAGAAAGGATGGGGATCCAGTAGCAACTGGAGAATGATCCTAGTAAACTCTGCTGTAGACCTGTAAACATAGTCTAGTTAGCAGTGATTTGTGAAAGTATGTACAGAGGACAAAGGTGCTACCTCTGGAATACCTCTAGAGTCCAACCCTTTACAAAAAGCCATTGATGAAGTCAAGGTCTTAGTAGAGTAGGCCTTGACCCTGTCTGGAATCGATTTATTATGGTGGGAATTGCAAAAAGAAATAACAAGGAGCAGCCATCTCAAAATTGTTTGATGCAGGTTGTTCTTTCTTCTTACCCTCATAAAAAATAAATACCTGCATAGAATTTCTGAAGGTTTTAGTTCTTTCAAGATAGAAGTTGAGTTGTCTGTTGACATCCAGACTATGAAGGATTCTCTTCCTCTTAACTTTAGGTTCTGGAAAGAAGATTGGGAGCTGGATAGTGTGGCTCAGAGTAAACTTGGATACCACTTTAGACATAAATGATGGATTATTTCTCAAAGGAACCCTATTTCTGTAGAAAATGAGAAGACTGACTCACCATGAGAGCTTGCATCTCAGAGACTCTTCTTGCAGAAGTCAGAGCAGTCAACTAAACTGGTTTCCATATTAAGAATCTCAAATCAGCCTAATGTGCCACTTCAAATTGAGCAAATAGTATTTTTTCTAAAAAAAAAATCAGATCCCTGGGAAGAGCCACCTACTTTCTAGGTGTATGGGTATGCAGAACCCTTTCAAAAACATTTTGAAATAGGAATGCCTTGACAGAGGGGGATCCATGAGCAGACTTTCTGAAATGGCCAACAAATGAGTCAAGGACTAACCTGGTAAACAAATACCAATAAATAAATAATTAAATAAACCTTGATAGAGGAGTAAAAAAAAAGACCAGAGGATGATAACTCTCACAAACATTGTAGAACCAGAGAAATACTAGCCTTAAACATATATTGGTTCTTATTCTGGCTCCAGCTACAATTCTTTTCTATTTACTAATATATGATTTTCTAGCAGCAGTTTTATTAATGCTTCCTGCACAGCCTAAGCAAATAAGAGCCTAAAAGGTTTTATGATTCAAGCATGTAAGCAGTTAGTTGAAGATGAGATGTATCAACTACCCTTGCCTTATGTGAGTAGGTCCAGTCTATGATAAAGCTTGTGATAATTACACTTGACCATTTCCAAAATAAGGGAGAGTCACTGTTGCCTGGGCCAGAAGGGAGTCACCACAATGATCTTGAGTGAGTCCTTCTGAATCTTCAGAATAATCCTAGATATTAGTAGAAAGGAGCGAAAGGCATAAAGAAATTTTCCCATTCAAAGGAAAGAAAAAGCATCCACTTTCCAGGCCTGCTTACAAGGAGTCTTAGAGCAGAATTTTGTCAGTTGTTTGTTATCAATGGAGGCAGAAAGATCTACCTGAAGTGTTCCCCACATGAGGACCAAATGCTGGAAGACCCCCTGATTCACTTTCCATGCAGGATGGTCTGTCTTGGTTCTGATCAACTTGTCTGCCATAATGTTTTGCTCTGACAGAATGATAGATATCTGTAGAGCTAGACACTTTGTGAATACACTTGGTGCAGTAAAAAACCCAAAGTTGTGCTGCTCCAGTGGCATAGAGGGATAAAGCCCCAACTACAATGATGATCTGGGATTGATTAGTGGCTAGAGTGACTGACAGAGTGGCAGGGAGTGGTGGATATGGCCATCCCAGGGTAAGGATGGTATGTGAGAGTCTCTTAGCAATGATCTCTAGTGGTGTTCAGGAACAGTAATAGAGAAGGTATGGTCAGTGTGTAGGGATTGGGCCTGGTTGAACTGCCATGGTTGTGGGGCAGTACATCACTTACCGACACACTGCAAGCTCACCCTAGACCAAACCACTTTGTCATAAAGGGAATGGGTGAAAATGAGTAGATCATACTACAAAACTCCTCTCCCCCCAGATGGATGTTCAGATGCGCTGAGCCTCTGGAGCCCAGGATCCATGACCAGCTCCAGCATACTGGAATAAGTCTGGAGGGCAAGAATTTTGCTTGTACACCCAGTGTAGATGGGTGAAGTTGGCTGAGCTGGTAACAATTACAGAAAGGAGGAACCAAAGAAAGGATAACCCAAAAAATAGTAGAGAGAGCTAATAGTATAATCAGGACACAGAAAATCTTTAAAACATGCTTGAATCTGACACTATGAGACAAATGATGATAAGCAACCTTTAAATCTAGTGTTACCAAAAAACTGAAAGGAAGAATAAGTGGTAACAGGTTGTGAAGGGATGATATTTTGAACTTTGGGACTTTCACAAACTGATTAAGAAATTAAATATTAGGAACGGTCTCCATAAGGCTTCTTTCTTTGCTACTAGAAACATTCTTGAGTAAAAGTCTTTCCCTGACAGAAAAAAAGGGAATAGGCTTTAATATTTCCATGAATCAACAGATGCTGAATGACAGGAGGAAAAAGGAAGTTTCATTTGATGGATGGAGGGGACTACTGAAAAGGAAGTAGGGACTCCCACTGCCATCTGAACCCCATATATAGATAACCCCCAAAACTTGTTTGCTAATATCAGTTGCAAAAGGGAGAAACAAGGAGCCATATATGGGGGGGGTGTAATGACTTTTCAGGGTGGGAAGGGAAGGGAATTCAATTTGTAGGTAGACATTCAGATTTATTGGACAGTCCTGGTTTCTAGGAGGCTCCCCCTTCATTTTGGATCCTCCTTGTGATTGTTTTTTAAATATCTGATTGTAGCAGTTTGCTGAGTCATCTTGTTTTGTTTCTTATAAGAAGATCCTGCATTAGATATGAAACATTAAGAGACTTTAATAATGGAGGCTGATAAAATCTGAGTCACACATTGAATCAGTTCCCCTCTGTCATCACATTTATCTGGGCCTCAGCAAAAGATGGAACATAAACAGTCTCTTAAATTCAGGGGGAATTAAAAATGTCAGTATTAACATCCCCAGATAAATTTTGAGAGTGTAACCATGCAAACCTCCTTATAACATGTTTCAATAGCAGCTGATCTGGAGGGGGCATTTGCTGAGTCATAAGCATACCTCTAAGTTTGGTGACCTGAGGCACAGAAACATCAGTGCATTCAGAGAAGATTTTCCCCCAGAAGAAGGATAAGTGGCCATAATATTCCTCATGTTCATAAATGAAGTAAGCAGAAACTCTGAACATGTCAGCCTGATGATTAAGAAACCTAAAAATAGGTGTGGCAAAGGTACACAGTTTTTCCCCAGCTCTGCTAAATATGTTCCCATCCTTATCAGAGGGAAAGGGTTAGTATTCAGCAAATGTTTAGCTGCAAATGGATTTGCCATGGAAATCACTGCACTGTCAGATCAAGGATTAGGAAATAAAACCTTGTAAGACTGAACATGCTTTTTTAGGGGCTGCAGACTGGGTATCAGACATGTTATAGGCTGTAATAAAAATATCCCCCAAAGCTGGAAGAACAGGAGGAACAGGAGTAGGCTGAGGAAATAAATTTCAGTTGTAATAAATCATAATATTTTTTTTCAAAGGAACTAGACTGCCATTATATTTCCTCTGAAACATTAGGTTCATCCTAGATACAGGAAAAGAAAATTCTTCCAAGGGACAATCAGAAGAAGTACTCTTCTCAGAATCAGAAGAAGGAGAAAAGATTGTTCCCTTACCGTCATTTCCCTGTTTCTCACACTGGGAATCTTCAGAAAATGAACAATTCATTTTCTTTTACCAGAAAATCCAGAATAAGAAGTGTTAAGAGTCTGTATTAAGCCCTGAGGTAAGCCAAAGTAAATCATTCCTGTACAGAGACAGGAGAACATAAATGTTTAACTTTCTGCCTCATTTTAACTGGACTATCAATGGAAGCAGACCAATACCTGACACCAACATCACCCGGGGGAACAAGTACCCCAGTCCAGCTAGACAGATAAGCATTCCTCGCTCCTTCCTCTGAGACCAACAAGAATGGTTCTCTTATGCCCACTAAGGACAGTCCAGAAGATGAAGTGGATGTGTCTAACCCCCCTGTCTATGGTGGCTGAAGTGACTACACCAGAGGAAACTAAGGAAAATGATGTATGGTTTCAGGAAACAGAAGTGGCCACAGCAGCCACCCATCTGTGGCTGAGGCGATTTAGTCACCTGCTGAAGAAGCAAAGGTTGTTTAGAAATTTTCTTCTTTTGGTGGCCAGAGAAAGAAAGAAGCAAGTACCTCATCTGTTATTCCATAGTAAAGCCAAGAAGGAAGCTTGAACTTCAAATATCACTAACAGCAATAGTCAGTGAAAAAGTAAGTATAAAAAAGTAGTATTTTTTGCCAGAAAAACACAGTGATAAGCACAACATACACTTGTCCAAACCCCTAACAATTTTAGCAAAAGTACCTGACACCTGTTTAGCTTTACATTCATTTTGCCATTGTAACAATATAACTTTTAATCTATATGCATTTGAGTCTGTTTAGTTATAATGACATATTTGTAAGCCTGCTTTCTTTTGCATGGAATTCTTATCCTGGCTTGATATGTATTAATTTTACTGACAACTATGCCTCGTTGCACCTATTTTCTCATAATTCACTTTGCACTTTTGTTTCTGTACCTTCTTCTAGTCCACTTGACATTTACAAGAAGCTTGAGAGTTAATAATACAGATATGGAATAAACATCGATTTTTTTTTCTAATTCATTCTTCAGTTTTTATTTTAATCTAATTTTCTGTACTAACATGCACTTTTTATGGCATGGCTTGTGCCTAAAACAAGAGTTTTGTGAAAGTATTCCAACCCTCTTAAAGACATTAAACACTCTTGTTCACTGCTTTCATTTAAATGTGTTTATCAAAATGTGATAGACTATGGAGTCAACAGCTAATTTTTGACATAAAAAGGTCAACAATATCTCTGTGTACACTGAGCTTGCAGCCTTTAAACATATTTTCAATCAAGAGGAAGAAGACCACGTGAACTCTAGAGGAAGAAAGAGTTAGCTATTATCTTTTCAAGGTCGAACTACTGGTACCTTGACATACTGGCATGTCTGCTCTTCAGTGTCCTTCTTAAATTATCATCTGAAGGAGACTTGTATGCATCAGTCACTGATACTGAGGTCAGATAATCAGATTATATGCATAAATCTAATTAAAGCTCTTGTCCAAAATCTTACTCATAAAATGTATGTTGTCTATAGCAGTATTATGGGACACTATTCACATAAAATATGAGCAACTGACCACAATACAAGGCATAAACATCACTGAAAATAAAGCATCAGACATAACAGCTGCATAATTATGGTTATAATGATTATATAATTAGAACTTTGTGTGTGTGTGTGTGTGTGTGTGTGTGTGTGTGTGTGTGTGTGTGTGTGTGTGTGTGTGTGTGTGTGTGTGTGTGTTTGTATGTGTGCACATTTCTTTTAGAATCAAACCATGATTGCCATATGGTGTCAGCTTTAAAAACAAACATTTATTCCTGTATTTTATAGGATGCAAGTAATATAATTCACTATTTGTATTTCTGCTTCATTCTATGAATAGACTTATTTGGTATTCACTGTATAAATAAATCATGTTACATTTACAGTGTTGGCTAAAATGTAATATATAAAAATGTCATAAGGGCATATTTTCTCCTGGATTTTAAAACAAAATGCTTTGTATTTTCTTGGTAGTTTGAAAACAATTCTTTACAAAGACTGCAAGCAAAGTGTTATAAATAATGGCCATTATCAAAGAAAAG
The DNA here is from genome assembly GCF_019279795.1 of Protopterus annectens. Taxonomy (NCBI): domain Eukaryota; kingdom Metazoa; phylum Chordata; order Ceratodontiformes; family Protopteridae; genus Protopterus; species Protopterus annectens. The sequence continues at coordinate 1,263,811,786 of NC_056725.1, read as the reverse complement.
TGATGCAAGGCACTTGCTACAATCAAAGCAAATTATAGCATTCATGCATAGGATATAAACACAGTCTTATTATCTCAATAAATTACTGTATCAGCTGGAAAATGCTAACATAAGAAAACTAATTATAAATAATATGGTCTGAGTATCAACACTGGTCATGAATTGAAAGACAAAATAGCCATGTTCATGGAGCCCCATGAATCAATAATAAGAATGAAAGACAGTAATCATCATCAGAAATGAAGACCGGCCCACACTTTAGTCTTAGCCTGTGCTCATATCTCTTGCTGATACTTATTTTCCAACGTCTTTTCTTATAGCCATCCTTTGACTCACAAAACATCACAGCATAATAATAATATTATCTACAGGACAGATTTATTTGATGCTATAAGATTGCATGTAGTCTAAAATAAATAAATATGAAGTGGCCAAACAATGTCACTAAGTTAGAACAATGCATGAACATACTACTCATGATTTCAACATCAGACAGCATTATTATAACTAATTCTGCATTCAAAAGCGTGCTGCTCTATCACATATAAATGCACAAATAAAAGCTTGAGGAAATACAATGGCAAGCTTCAAAGTGGTTCTGTGTAGAGGGACAGTTGACTTGTTACAGTAATCACAAATCATGTTCAGTTCTACAGGGTGATAAAAGCAAACATTGAAAAGTGCCTCTCCTCACTTAGGTGATGCCATTCAAGTCGCAGTATATCTACAGTCAGTGTGACTTTCCTGAGAACATATTTTTTTTTTGTTTCTGTCCATTTCACACAGTGTTATTATTGAGTGCCTCTGCCATATGTTAATAGGCAATCATTGTTACAAAATCCATAAAAAAGAAAGTATGCAACCTGTGGTCTATGAATTGGGTATGGTATCTATAACTATCACATTGGGAAGGCATACCTATGATATGAAGTTGTTCTGTCTCGCCGTTCATTCTTACTGATGGGTTCAGAGCCGATCCTTGGCTCTGACTCGGCCAACTACAAAAGCTTGAGGTCTTCAACCAGCTTGAGGCCAATTCCCTATCCCATGATGCACCTTGATCTTTTTCCAGATCTCGTTTGCTACTGCAACTTGATTGGACATTCACCAGCTCTGGCCACTGAAAGTTATTGCTTTTTTCTCTTTAAAACCTATTAGAAAGTATAAATTAGATAGTATAATAATAAGTTTCCTTTTTATAATAGTTAAGCCTTTCTCTTAGTGTATTCTTGCTAACTTATTAGATATTTAGATAGTTTAAACTAGTTAGATAAGTGGCCACGTTTTTAGGCCTTTAGTTTCTTCCTATCTCATAATTCTTACATAGTTGTGGGTTGTGAGTTAGAGCCCTTTATTTTTACAGGGCAAATATTTTGATATTTAGAAATCTTGCATTATTAGGAGTTAGTGTGTTTGTAAGGCAACCACCTGCAAGCCTTACAAACACAAGGTGCAGGGTTTGAGTCTCACAAGGGATAACTGGCTAGGCTTAAAATGGCTTGCAAGGGCAGTAAGCTTAGTACTAATCTATGAACCTATGAACCTATAAATAAATATATATATATATAAATATAAATATATATATATATATATATATATATATATATATATATATATATATATATTCTACTCATAGCTTAGAGACAATTAAAAGATCTGAGTGTTTTTTGTTTTATCTATATATATGTTACTGATAGGATGTCTCATCAAGAAAAAGAGAAATCCAAGTCTGGATTTAAAAAATGCCCAAAATGTGAGCAAAAGATGTCCATCACTGATGGACATACTGACTGTGTCTATTGTTTAGGTGAGGTGCACCTACAACAAAGTTGTTCAATATGCCACTCTTTTAGTGCTAGAAGGTTGCATGAGAGAAAGAGGAAATTATGGGTAGAGGTCTTTAGAAATCCTCTTTCCTTGAGGCACTGGGTAAGCATGACAAACACTCTAAGACATCTTCTAGTTCCTCAGAGCCAAGGAAAAGCCCATCGACACCAAAAACTGCATCAAGCAAAGCTTCATCATCGGCTCCACAGCCAATGCAGCTGACTGTTGTTTTGGTTAGAAGCCAGTCTACGATATTGGAGCCGGTATCTCCTACATTGAAATCCCCCATCTTACAGTCTGTGGCTTCATCCACTCATTCTTCTCGGGCCTCAAGTAGACTCTCTGATTTGGATGTGGATCATGTGGTGAAGAGGCTTTTGCAGATACTGGGGCTTGCAAAAATTTTATCGGCACTGACCCTTGGGAATTCAGAGCTGACACAAATTCCCCGACCATCTTCTGTTCCTCCTCCGATCTGTCTCGAAGTTTCGGAGCTGGAGACCTCAGAACTGATGATTGTGGAGCCCTCAGGGCAGATACCTACCTTAGGCTTGTCGGCCCCAACTGCCCTGATATCTTCAGTGCCGACCAAGGCATCTCGGAGCCGATGCTCGCCGGTCGGTGTCCGGGGAGGAAAGTCAGACCGACTTGTTAATTCCGACCTTGCCTCTCGGGCCCACAGCTCAAATGAGCTTGGCTCCGACCTCTGGCTCAGATCTCAGTGTTCCAGTGCTGGGAGAGTTCCTTGTATCCTTGGATCTGGGGGATTCCTCACATCGGGACCAAGGAGCCTTTGAGGCCATGAGGAGGGTATTGTCAATGCCAACAACCACATCATCAGTACCAGCAGCTCCCTCCCATAAAGCACCAGTGTCTATCTCTACAACACACACTCCATTAAAGCATAGAGACCCTGAGTCTCAGGAAACCCCATTGGGTGAGCCATGCTCTTTCGAGACCTCTCCAGAAGCTCCCACTGAAGAGGTTCACAGGAAGAAACTTTGCAAGAGGAAGCATCTGGACTCCCCATAGGAATCCATCACTTTGGATACTGGCTTAGATGAGTCAGAAGGGTCCCCAAAGTCCCCCTCAGCGGATTTCTCATTCACAGATATATTAGAAATTCTTCAACAGCGGGGTGGCTGGAAATCCCTTAACCCTACTGATGATGTCAGTCCTCCTGAAGGCTTTTGGGTCTCAACCCTCCTCCTCTTGAGTGTCTCCACCCTTTGATGAGTTAATAGAGTTGCTCTCTTGAAGGGCATGGGAGTCCCCAGATACCACAGAGCCTGTTTCCAGGAGGCCTAATTAATTTTTAACTTGCCCTCAAGATAAAACCTTTCTAACTAAAGGAGTGCCATTGATGGCATGGTGGTGGCAGCGGCCACCAAGAAGTAACTATCAGAAACTTCTATGTCTGTTCATCCTCCTAATAGAGATTCCATGATTATGGACAGATATGGGAAGTGTATGTTTAGTTCAGTGGCTTTTGTCCTTCGATTGCTGAACTATCTCACACATTTCACTAGGTTACAAAGGGATCTCCTGAAAGAACTAGGAGATACCCTGCAGGGTTCAGTAGCTGTGGGGGTTTCTGACAAGGTAACTTCCCAGCTCTCTACTCTTAACTCTATTGTGAACTCTTCCATGTGTCTGGTTTCATATCCAGCTGATGGAACAAGCAGAGCAGCATGTACAGATATTGCTCTTAGGAGACACTCCTGGATGTGCCTATGTTCCTTTGCGGAACCCTTTAAGTCTTCCTTTATTAACACCCCTTTTGACGGCTCGACCCTTTTTGGACCAAAAGTAAAGAAAACACTTACCAGGAGTGAGAAAGATGGAAGACCCTGTCTGCCATCGGAGTACATTTTTCTACCCCGATTAGACCTTACCCCAAAGGGAGGGGGGGGTGGAAAGATATGGTTCTGTAAATCTCAAGGATCTTTCTAGGGCACTCGTGGTGAACCACCCTCTAGATGCAGAGGAGGGAGAAATAATGGAAGATGCCATCCACGCAGCAGACGGGGTCTGCAGAATCAGGGCGACAGAGATCAGTTCTTTGAGAAACCCTATCAGCGCTCCTGAGAGGAGGCCCATCTGTCCATCTCTGGAGGCAGTCAGAGGACACCTTTCTTTGTACCCAGACGCCTGGCTAAAAATAACAAAAGACAGCTGAGTACAAAGTATCATATCCAGAGGATACTCAATTCCCTTTGCCACACCACCCCCTCTTTTGAAAAAAATCCCAGATGTTCCACCCAGTCTCAGGGAACAAGCAGCCATAGAGGTCCAAAGGTTGCTGGAAAAAAGAGTCATCCAACCAGTCCCAGCAGACCAGAGAGGATCTGGAACTTACTCAAGGTTCTTTTTGATTCCAAAGAAAATGGGAGACTAGAGATCTATTCTAGACCTCAGCAGACTAAACAAGTCAGTAAAAAAGACAAAGTTCCGGATGGTCACGCTACAGTCAATACTCCCCTTTCTGGGGAAAGAAAATTAGATGTGCTCAATAGATCTCCAGGATGCGTACTACCACATAAAAATGGACAGGCCATCCAGGGATCATCTATGCTTCTGGCTGGGAGCCAGTCATTATCAATTCCACTCTCTGCCCTTTGGTCTCACTACAGCCCCCAGAGTGTTCACCAAATGCATGGCAGTAGTCACGGTTCACCTGAGACGTTTGGGATTCCAAGTGTTTCCATACCTAGATGACTGGCTCCTCACTGCCATCACCAGGCATCAACTCAAACATGCAAGAGATACAAATTTAAATCTCTGCAATCAATTGGGGATTACCATAAATTCAGAAAAATCTGCCTTGTCGCCATTGCAACAGACCGTTTTTATAGGAGCAGAACTAAATATAGTCACAATGACCTTAAGCATTCCTCCAGAAAGAGTTTGCCCTTTACGAAAACAAATCCTAGACCTGCTTCCAAAGACAAAAGCCCCAGTCTTGATGGTACTCAGATTGCTAGAAAAGATGGTGGCAGCGATCATTGCCATTCCTCTGGGTCGGATGCACATGTGAGTACTTCAGTGGCTCCTGTTCTCTTAATGGTCTTTTCAGGAACTTCCAGGGTCACACCAAATCATAATAATGAATACGTGCAAGAAGGACCTTCAGTGGTAGCTGACATTCCAACAAGTAACTCCAGGCTTTCCATTTGTTCTACCCACTCCTATAGCCACGGTGACCACAGACGCTTCCTTGATAAGGGTGAGGGGGCATTATCAGGGAAGAACAGCCCAAGGCATGTGGAAGAAGCACAAGGCTCATCTGCATATCAATGGCCTGGAGATGAGAGCAGTACTCCTAGCATTGCAGTCATTTCAAGACTCTCTCCCTCTGGGAACAATTGCAATTCAGACAGACAATATGTCAGTGGTCTGGTACATAAATAAAAAAGGAGGAACCAAATCTTATTTCCTGTGTTGAGAGGCCCTGAGAATATGGCAGTGGGCAACTTCCACCGAGCACTTTCTGATAACAATGCACATCCCAGGGAAATCCAATGTGATAACAGACAAGCTAAGCAGGGCAATTCATTTGCCTCAAGAGTGGTCCCTAAAGAAACATGTAAAGGAAAGGATTTTTCTCAGATGGGGCCAGCCTTGCTGTGATCTCTTTGCAATCCCAACAAACACAAAATGCAGCAGCTACTTCACCCTAATCCCCCCACCGGGGGATGCCCCAAGGGATGCACTGGTGCACAATTGGCCCCTGGGTCTCCTTTATGCCTTTCCTCCTTTCCCTCTGATACCCAAACTATTACAGAAAGCAAAAACTCTGGGAAGGACCATAATCTTAACAGCCCCTTACTGGCCTCATCACATTTGGTTTCCCTTCCTTCAGCCTCAACTATTGGAAGAACCTTGGATCCTGGACAGAGTTCTGGATCTTCTGACCCATTCATCACGGACTCTTCATCCTTCTCTTCACTCCCTCAAACTTACAGCTTGGCTGCTCCAATACCAAACATAGCCAGGATGCACAACCTCTCAGCCGAGTCTCAACATATTTTAACATCCTCTCATAAATCATTGTCCAGAAAGTTATATCTTAGCAAATGGAAGAGATTTTTTATATGTGCATCTCAGAATGATATTGATCAGTACCTAGCTTCAATATCATCCATTCTGGAGTTTCTGACTAAATTTTTCAATGAAAGGGCCACTGCAGCTACTATTAGAGTTCAATTAGCAGCAATCTCGAACTTTCATCTTGGTGTCCAAGGTTCTAATGTCATGTCACATTAACTCTCTAAAGCCTTTCTCAAGGGTACTATTCACTTGAGACCACCCATCAAAACTCCAGCCTTACCACGGAATCTAAATTTTGTCCTTTCCCAAATTATATTACCTCCTTTCGAACCAGTCTCATCATGTGATTTGAAATATCTCTCATGGAAGACCATATTTTTAATAGCTATCACTTCTGCTCAGAGGATCTCTGAGTTACAGGCCTTGACCATCAAACCTCCTTATATGATTTTCCATAATGACAGAGACTCGCTCAAAACTAATTCATCATT
>NC_056725.1:1263672918-1263800418 GCF_019279795.1 Protopterus annectens | reverse complement strand
AAATAAGATGAAGAGATTTGATAAGTTAAGTAGCTCAGGAGCACCAGGCCTGTAAGTGTTTGTCTTTCTCTTGGTCCAGCAGTGTTCTGAATGTTGTGTTTCAAACTAATGATGAGTGTCTTTCTAACCAGCATAAATAAACTTCATTTATACTTGGTCTTAAGTAGGTATCTCTGAATCTGTATGTTATAGAGAACGAGCAATCCATTTTAACCTTTTCTTTTGGGTTGCAGTTTAAGAAAGGTCTGTTTCTATACAGCTAACATTCTTCATAATGTCACATATCATCTCTGATTTCTGCCACTCTAGACTTAAGAGCAGACACAGCAGGCGATGAGATTGCCAGTACTGAGTGTCCTCATGGCAGTGAGATATCATCACACATCATGTGAATACTGTCTAAATGCTTTCTGATGTCTCATTGGCAATGGGCTGTTTGCCTTTTGGGAATCTTAGCTAAGCTTCTGCATGTCCACTGGTTTTCCCTACAGCTCTTTAAGTCATAACTCAGTGCATGATCAACCAGATGACAATAGTCAGTCAAAACTTCCAGCCAATGCAACTTGATTTTTAAAAGTATGTATTAGACCACACAACCTCCAAAGATACAAACACATCAGTTATTTGTATTTATTAACTGGGTTAGAACTGCATGGACCTTTTCAGATTCAACCCAGGAGTTCTTTTGGATGAAGTGACTTGCTCAAAGTCACACAATATGCAAATGAAGGCTGAGGGAAATAAAATACTGGACTACAGGAAGCAGGTTGTTAATAACTCGTATGTTGAATTCTCTGTACTAACTGCCAGAATTAAACCAACAAATGGAATGCTTGTCCATTTAAAACCTCATCAACCATTAGATTATCCTATCCAATTGCTTCTCCCCTTATCTCTTATGGAACATTCAAAGAACTACATTAGGTATTACTTTCTCCTTGCAGCAGTCTTTAGAATATGTGGTTACTCACAGATGTTTTCCTAGGTCCATTACTTTTTATGATGTTTATGGTTCCAATGGGAAAAGTCATTTGAAGGAGAAGATGAATATATAATTGCAGTACTACTGACACCAGATATACTTCCCCTCACTCCAGAGTTTATGATGGCTGTTAACCATGTTGTGGATTATTACCTGAAGGACACTCTTAACAGACTGAGTTCTAGTAGGCATAGACACAGTCAAGCCAAGATGGAGGTTCTTACCCTGCATAAACACAAGATCCTCTGCAATATTTTTTTTACTTTGCCTACAGTAATATATGGTAACAAGCAGAGGGAATTTGTTTTGAGACTTTGTGATCTTACTGTAATCCTAGAGGAAATGCTGTCACTTAAGGACCAGACAATATCAGTTGTAAGACTGTCATATTTTCATCTCAAGAACATCACTCCAGGCATGAATCTTATTCTATCTGACAGATTTTGGATATATATGCAATAATCTTTTCTTGACCTGATTATTATAATGACCAATATCTTGAGGCCCTGGACACTGACCTCAGCTCACTGCATTGAGTCAAGAGCACTTGAGACAGGCTCTTAATGAGATACTGATCATTTTATCTCTGTATGGCAAGTCTTTTCCTGTAGCTAAGGTCAATGTTTAATTTATCAAACCCTAGATGTCCTAGGACCCTTCTGTTTTAAAAAGAGTTGGTAGTCCTCTATTGTCAAATATGTGTTAGCTGAAGAGGAGCTTTTAGCAGTTTTAGAACACATTTTTAACATCTGAGTAGAGTTTTTTTTTTTTTTTTTACCCTGACACTGGAGCCTGGGAACATCTCCTGATCTAGCATCCCAGCAGAACATGCCTGAAAGACTATCACAGAGAGGTTAGCGAAACATATAGTTTATGAAGCATTTTGCCTAATTTTAATGACTTGATTTATTGTACTATGTTTAATAACTTTTTATTGTACAATATTTAGCTTTTTGAAAACCTTAAATTTGATTCAGATCTCATTCAAGAACTATAGTCTGTTCTTCATACCAAACCTGGATAATTTGTTTTCAAAGCCTGCAGAATTTTTTTTTAAGCAGACCATTCTGGATAAGAGAAAGTTTGGGATTCAAAAAAAATAATATGGTCAAACTATGGAAAAACAACACAACTGCCCAATGGAACCCAATATAGATTAAGTATGCATAAGTAAGAACTTAGCATGCACCTGCTGGAGCTAGTGTATAGGTAGGCTGTTCACTCAGAGGTATGAAGCTTGCTACAGCAGGTAATGTGACTTATATTCATAATGATGCGCATCCACTGAAATGTCACTCCTGAGCAGCACACACAAACAAATACACACAGCTGTGAGCCCATGTGCACAGTACATAGCACTGCTGAATTATTAAGTAACTGTGCAAACTTGGGTAGTGGTGAGCTAAGCAGCTGAAACAGTTATGACAGCAGTTAAATACACATACTGCAACATCTGGACAATAGTGCTTAACTACTCTGGTAGCTCAGTCTGATCACATGAATATGTTCAGGTGCTGAGAGACACAGAAGAGAAAAGTAAACCACTCACTGATTATTGGTGTACAGAATGTCACATTTCGTAAAACCAATCATCAGGATTTCCCTCCCTAACCTCTTATTCCTACTAATGAAGACAGTCAGGATGTTGCCTCTTTAGATTGCTTCATTGATGCCAACAGTACTATTAAAACAATCAGGGTGAAGACACAGTTATAACAGTAGTATACATTATTCAAGGATGATATGATCTCAGTCTTAAGTTAGCACTTTCAGATAGATACAGAGACATAAAATAAGCAAGCAGTTATATGCAGGCACATGGGACTGGTGAGATTCCCTTTCAATTACAATTTTAAGAGCAATAAAATGTAAACTAAAGCCTACTTGTGGATAACACATAGTTAGCATTACATATAGTGAACTAGATGGCAATCAAATAATCACAACAAGCCTATTCTCACAAAGCACTAATAGGTCATTATGTAATTACTCAACAGGTTTTGGACTAGTTCTCCAGAATAATGTGCAAGTAACAGCCACTTGAAACTGCTTGTTTCTCCCACAGAGGTTTGTCAAAAGTTCACAGGATAGCAACAATTAAAATGTTCTTATATTGGGGGTAAAAAGGCCACTCAGCATCAGCTCTATAGCCAGGAAGGTAGACAATACCAATTTAGAGACACAACATTATGTATCCCTTGGAATCCATTGATAGCTGACCCAGTTAGTAGGTGTGCCTCCCCACCTTGTATATTTCTTACACTACGAGGTTGAGAGGTATGCAATGGGCATATGGTTGAAATAGGGTTTCTGAGTATGCACAGATTGTTTCACAGACTAACATGAATGTGTACGGGCAGGGGCATAAGCTCTATAGCTTAATGCACAGCCAATATTACACTGCGTTATGTGTGTGATTCAGAAAAATGTTGGTGAACATCCTTCATTGGAATAACTGCTGCTCTGTGAATTCAGTAATACCCTAATAAAAACCACAGTCACCATTACAATGTTAATATTACCATCAATACTACAATAACTTAACAAGCATATATTAAACAAAGCGAATATTGAAGTCTTATCCACAGTGAAATCCTACACTACAACAGCTGTGGCAAAGGGACACAGGCCACCAGCAGGTGGGAATACAGACTGGATATGCTACAGTAATGGAGGGTGCTAAACAGCAGCCTGCAGACAGTGGGACTAACAACACAGAATGATGGGAAAAGGGTTGGTGAACTAAAGTACACAGGTTCATCCATTCTAATAAGATAAACTACCGAATGACAGGGACTGCTACGGTAGCTATTTTGGATGGCAAAACAGGCAGAAAGGAATGTGTTAGATGTCACGCCCTTTGCTACAGTAGCACGGCTCTCACACGCATGCACCCATGCACTCAAAGATATGCAGGTGGGGAGGCACACCTACTAACTGGGCAGCTATCGATGTGTTCCAAGGGATGCATAATGTTGCACATGTGGACACAGGTCCATGTATATGGATCACAAGCTCATGATAAAACACAGTTAATCTCCAAACTGTCCCAAATTGATAGCTTTGGAAACATAAATGGTGTAAACACAGTGTAACAAACATGCATCTTGTTGCATTCAGTCTTCTGTGGTGTACTGATGTGTGAAATGTTTGTGCCCAGACAATGGCTATAAGTGAACATTCCAGTGTACAGGCGTTGCACTGGCACCAAAAAAGTTACAGCAACTGGAAAAATTCACCCTGGCAGAAACAGAGTTGTTGCTGCAGGTTTTGTGATGGAAGTGACTGTTGTTGATGGCCATAACAGATTCCACAGCAAATCTTCCACAGGATCAGTAACATAATACTTTATGACCACATGAAATCAAAAGCTATTGTATAGGAGGGAATGGGCAGAGGTGGTGGTCAGCAATCAGAGGACACCCTCACTGACACTGAAGAGTTCTTGGTTTCCCTGACTGGGGACAGTGAGGGAACACTGATACCTGATGGAGTCCTGGATGTCAGTGCTGGATTGGTGATGGCTGAGTGTGTCCATGACAAGAATGCAGTGGTTTATTTCTGTGAAGGTCTACCAACATTTGTGGAGCACCACTGGTGCAAGCTGGCTGATGGCAAACACTGACATATATTCATTAGTTCTTAGGTCCATGCATACATAGATTCATAGATTCAGATTAGTACTAAGCTAACTGCCCTTGCAAGCCATTTTAAGCCTAGCCAATTGTCCCTTGTGAGACTCAAACCCTGCACCTTGTGTTTGCAAGGCAAACACCTTAACCATTAGTCCACCCTCCCAACCCCTAGGTTATTGATCTGTGATGATCTTAAGAAACCCAACCTTTCATTGCCTTGGTAGTTTTTAGTCCTTATATTTTAAATATAAATAAATCCACAAAAGCAGCCAAAAAGAACGCTAAATCGCAAAACAAACTCCAAAAGTAAAAAGCGTTGACAGACACAGCACAAAGGTAAAACCAGGATTTATTCCAGACACGAATCACTCCAAAATTCCACCACAAGTGAGCGCTTTCATCTCCTAACATCGGAGATTTCCTCAGACTGGTGGTGAAGCAAAAGCAATACACTTATATATCATTCTAAAATCAATTAAAACATCAATTGAAACATAATTAACCCATAAATTGGAATTAGTTAATTAAAAAGACAAGAATACTAAAGCTAATTCTTAAGCCCCTTTCTTTTTAGATACATAATGAATTCTTCTCTATTGTTTAGTCCAGGGTAAAAACATGCATTTAATCTGACTTGCCAGCAGTATTCAAGCTAACCCAACTCTTCTTCAATGTTAATATTTATAACTTTGGGATGAATTGCATCAATAACTAAGCATTTAAAATTATTTTTGCATTTGCTATCTATATAATGTTTAGCCATTGCATTTTTTGCATCCCATCAATCTGGAACGGTTCTGTGGAAGAACTAGAAGCATTCTTAAATTATATTAATAATATTTGTTCATATATCAAATTTAGTCATACTATATTCTTTTCGGAAGTCAGAAATTCAATAGCTGTGATTTTTATAAACCAAGCTGCTATAATCCACCTCTGTGTAAAGAATTAGAAATGTTCTTGAATGTTTGCGAAATGCAATTGTTAGAAATGTTAGATAATGATTCTAAATTTAAATATTACAATTTAACAAAAGGAGAAAAAGAGTGTTTTGATGCCCTATTAAAAGATGAAAACATCTTAATTTTTAAAGCAGATAAAGGAGGGTTTTAATGGGAAGACAAGATTATGAAACTAAAATGAAGGAATTATTGGGAAGACAAGATTATGAAACTAAAATGAAGGAATTATTATCGGATTTTAGTTTCTATAAACCAGTTAATATGAATGAGGTTAGAAAAGAGTTCTCCTTGATAGATTCTTGTATAACAGAGTGGTTTTATGCTGGAAGAATTGATGACAAGATAAAGTGGGACATTACCAATAATAACCCCAAAATTAGCAGAATTTTTGGTATACCAAAAATCCACAAAAATATTGAATGCCCTCCATTAAGACCAATAGTTGTTAGTAAGAACAGCAAGACTGAGGGTATGTTTATTTTTGTGGACAAACACCTACAAAAAGTAGTACCAAATGGTATAACATACATAAAGGACAGCTATGATTGTATAAAGAAACTAAATGAATTACAAGTCTCTGTTACAGATATATTAGTAACTCTTGATATAAATTCTCTTTATACTATGATCCCTAACAAAGAAGGGATGGAAATGGTTAGAATGGGATTATTGCAATCCAAAGCATTTTCTACAAATACTGTAAGTTTGCTCAAGGAAATGATAGATTTAGTTTTATCATATAACTTTTTAGAATTTTATGATGAATTGTTTGTACAAGTCAATGGGGTGGCTATGGGTGCAGCCTTAGCACCCAGCTATGCCAATTTATTTATGCAAGGATGGGAGATGGCCAATATTTTTGGAAGTATTTGTGCAAAGAATGTCACAAAAATGCTGAGATTTATTGATGACATTCTTATAATCTGGAACGGTTCTGTGGAAAAACTAGAAGCATTCTTAAATTATATTAATAATATTTGTTCATATATCAAATTTAGTCATACTTATAGTAAAGAAAAAATCATTTTTTTTGGATATCACTATTTATAAGAAGGATGGTAGATTAGTTTCAAAGATTTATAAAAAAGAGTGCCAAAATAATATGTACTTACATTACTCGAGTTTACATTCTAAGAAGACAAAATGGAATATTGTTAAAGGTCAGATCAATAGAATTGGTAGTCTAACAAATGATGAAAACATTTTTTATAAAGAAGCAAATAGTTTTTGTAAAAAGATGAGTAATAGAGGATATCCTGAACATATGTTAAATAAAATTATGAATGAAGAAGTTCTTAAAAGAAACAATGTGATGATGGATGAAGCCCATACAGAACATAGTATGGACTTCACGACAGCTTTAGCAGTACAAAATAGCATTGATTCTTATGAGATCAAGAACATCATTAGAAATAATTGGGCCATCTTCAAAGGTAATAAGGATCTCCTACAGAAATTAGGAGATGAACCCAGATTTGTGAAGAAGAGAGCTAAGAATTTTAAAGATTTTTTTCAAACTAAGTTAAATAAATGTAAGGTAATGGAAGAAAGAAAAGGCATGTTTAAATGTTTCAATTGTAATTATTGTCAATTTTTATACACTGAAAGTAATTAAATATTATTAGGAAAAACTATAGTTAAGGTTCCGGGCAAATTTACTTGTAAGTCCAAAAATGTAGTTTATTTATTAGTATGTTTAGAATGCATGTGCTTCTATATTGGTAGAACAAGTAGAGAATTATATAGAAGGATATATGAGCATCACTATGCAATAGGTAGAGGGGATGCAAAAAATGCAATGGCTAAACATTATAAAGATAGCAAATGCAAAAATAATTTTAAATGCTTAGTTATTGATGCAATTCATCCCAAAGTTATAAATATTAACATTGAAGAAGAGTTGGGTTGGCTTGAATACTGCTGGCAAGTCAGATTAAATGCATGTTTTTACCCTGGACTAAACAATAGAGAAGAATTCATTATGTATCTAAAAAGAAAGGGGCTTAAGCATTAGCCTTAGTATTCTTGTCTTTTTAATTAACTAATTCCAATTTATGGGTTAATTATGTTTCAATTGATGTTTTAATTGATTTTAGAATGATATATAAGTGTATTGCTTTTGCTTCACCACCAGTCTGATGAAATCTCCGATGTTAGGAGATGAAAGCGCTCACTTGTGGTGGAATTTTGGAGTGATTTGTGTCTGGAATAAATCCTGGTTTTACCTTTGTGCTGTGACTGTCAACGCTTTTTACTTTTGGAGTTTAAATATAAATAAGCCAGAGATGAGCTTTGGAAAGTAATGTTGGAATTTACATGTTTCTCCTGTCCATGAGAGATGGAGGTGCTAAACCAGTAGTGAATTTGCAGTTTAGGTAGGATTCTGACTTAGAGGTGAACCCAGCTCTGGGGACAGTATCAGGTAGGGAATTTAACTGGGGCAGTACAAGTGTCAAAGAGTAACATAGGTGTCTGAAGGCAAGCTCAGGGAGGAGAGAAACCTCCTGTGGAGCAGATGGGCAAAAGCTTGCTTGATCCTGATTTTGGTATGAATACAGAACATAAAAATGGGGCCTCATGATCCTTCTGGCTTTTGGGGTTTTAAGCAGAAGGTGGCCGCCTTTTTATCTACCTGTAGCCTCACTATACAATGTAACTTCCTTTCTACAGTAAAGTTCTTAAGACCCCCCCACATGGTCCCTTGTACATGGTTTCTATAGCTTTAAAGACAAAGTTATGTGATAAGCCATGCTTCAAAATATGCCTGGCTAATGCATTCCTATCATCACATCTCTTTATACTATATGAATGTTCAGGTATCCTCTCATAGAAAGGTTGATTCATCTTTCCTATATAAAAACTTTTGCACACCTTTCATGTAGCTAAATAAACTAAGTTGGGGGTCTTACAGTTAGCCTGTACTTTAAATGAGTATATATGTTTAGATATCGGATGAATAAATATATATCTATGTAATGACGGAACTTACAACTGCCACACCCAGTAGTTCCTTCTAGAACAGTACTTGATGTGTGACTTACTGTAGTGTTCTTATAACACAAGTGGCGTTTAAGGGATTTATTTGTTCTTATATCTAAAAAAATGACCTCTCCCCAACTATCTTCTTAACATGATCATTCACAGTCAAAATCTGCCAATTGGAATTAATGATAGTGTGTATCTGCTCAATATCACTGGCATAGGACATGACTATGGATACACGCCCCCTGTTCTCCACTCCCCCTATCATCCATTGCACTTGTGCAACCATCTGAAAAATAAAGTTTAGCAATGTTCATTCTCAAGTGGTTTTCTTCTTCAACCATTTTCCCTACTTCATCATAGCTGTATCCCCTTTCTCTGAAATCACAATATAGGATAGTCAAGTCCTTGGCAAAATCTTCATCCGTATTATTTAAATGTGATATCCTCATCCCTTGCCCTTTGAGGATATATTGGAAATGTGGGGTGGATGCATACTATTATGTTGAAGAACATTATTCTTTCTACAAGGTTTCCTGTAAAGCCTGGCTATAAAATCCCCTTCACAACCTTTAAATGTGGAGATATCCAGAAATACTACCTTTTCTCTAAAAAAATCATAAGTAAACTTCAGAAATGTAGTTGTTGTATGTGAGTATGAAAAAAACAATCTAATTGTATTTCACTACCCTGTCAAAGCAAAAAGATGTCATCAACAAATCTTCTATAAAACATGACAGAGCTGACAAACTCATTATTGTTCAGCAAGTATTGATCTTCCCAGAAGGCCATAACCATATTGGAGTAGCTATTTACAGAGGCAGTGACCATAGCTACGCCAGTCTTCTGTATGTGATATTCATCATGAAACAAGAAGACATTGTTTTCCAGCACAACTTCCAGAAAAAGACATACTAAGTCTACTTACTTAACCTCATAGTCACCGTGTGCAATTATATAGCACTTAGTCATTTCTATCCCTTCAAAGTTGGGACTGCTGGTAAATAGTAATTCAACAGCTAATGCAGCCATCAGACAATTGCAATGCTACTTAAATCCATCTCCTCCCTTCTCACAAAATCATATAGATCCATCAGGAATTGCTTCAATACTGTATCCACCTTACTCAAAACATTATGCAACTGCTTGTCAACATAGATGGAAAATGGTTCTGTCATCCAGGATGCAAGAACCACAGTGTACAGCACAAGGTACAGTGTACAGTACATTTTGTTTATAATATGTTACCTACATGCTGTTATAGCACTAGGTTGTGAGCCTGACACATATTTGTAGTTGTATAAATGGGTGTTTATTTGTCTGTCTTCACAGGTGCAGCAATCATGGGGTCTGCCTTAACAGACATGGACATGCCTGATGTCAGTGCAGCACTGGTGGCCTGAGCATGGCACAACGAGGCAGCACATTGCTACTGTCAGTAGCAGTTATGGTGGATGGCACCCTAGGATTCAAATCTTGTGACATAGTTGTGCTGGCTGTGGAACCTATTCCTTATTCAACACAAAATATGAATGGACAGGCCACCTCAAGCAGCCCAACACTTTGTATATGATAATTATGTGCACATACAACAGCAATGCACAGACTGGCTGCCACAAAGCATTAATACAGTGCTAGAAAGTGGTATGCTGGAGGATCTCAGATCAATGAATCCTAAACTGGTGGCCAAAACTGAAGTCACACTGCACATAAACCAATGGACGTGCAGGTCTGCAATCCAGGTGTAAAACTATTCCACCAATTCCATGAGAGAAATTATTACTGTGTAGCATATGCAATGACATACATGAGGACATACAGCACCTGTGTGCAGCCTGCCCACTCTTCTGTGATATATGGATTAAGTTAGATCTGATGCACAACATGGCAGTCAATGCACTGTGCTGCATAGCTTATATGTAGCATTGCATTCATCACTTTTAATCTTTGTTGTCTCTATTCTGGCCCATAGGTGTGGACCAGATGCCACCTCTTTGTCAGTGCCACACCCTCACTTAGAGTTCACCTGCAGCCAATTCTTCTGATGATTCCTCATCTAGCACCTCCTCCTCTGCTGTTTGCTTTGATCTCTCTGGCCCTCTAATGGGGATCCCATGCCTTAGTTATCTGCACACCACCATGTTGGGCAGCATTGCAGAGAGACAGTAAACATCTAGCTTCAGGTCCCCAGATTATAATGCTGCCTAGCACTAGAGTATTACAGGTAGTGGACGTGGGCATTCAATGATCGAAACACACTCAGTGATGTTTCAGGTCTGTGATAGTGTGGAGTTAGTTGACATTTTAGCAATGTTTTAAGGGTTGTGTATCTGTACCATGAACCTTGTTTCCAGGGTATAGCCACCATCATAAGTGCAATGTTCCTATGTAAAGTCACCCTCCACAAATTGCTGGTATAAATTAGACGTGCCAGATGGGAACTGCTTGGACAGAGCTCAAACAAATTGTTAATTATACCCTGTGCATTGCTTACAGCCTGGTGAGTGATGGAACAGAAACATTTCCATTTCACGTACTGGTAACCCTGTGAATGAGGTATGATCTTGATGGTGATGTGCATGCAGTCAATGGCCTCTAGAACTTCAAGGAAATGTGTTGTTTCACAGAATGCATGCATAGTAGTGTTGCTGTCCTCTACACTGTTTGGGAACCAAACATGCTCCTCCACATGTTGCAGCATGATATTGAAGAACGAGTGAATTACTCATGAGGCAGACACCTGTGAAACATCTTCCATGTCTCCTAATGGCCACTGGCACATCCCTATGGTAAGGATTGTCAAAGCTACAAATACTAGTGTACGCAGGGATTAGTATTACATGCATTCCATGAACATTCATGTGAGGATAGCTCATCTACAAATTCTCATATGGTGTGTCTGTCCACTCAACAACATTTATGTCACCATCATTGAGGTGGTGGTGGTTGGTTAGGTTTGGTCTGAGCAGTCTGTAATGCAGAGGGTGAGACAGTGCAATGTCATGTATACCGGCTGCAAAAACATCTAATAACACATAATGATCATCTGCTACAGATGCATAGTAACAGCTAAATTATAGCATACAGATTTGCTGCCAGGATCAAATTGTTGCACTATTTTTATGTATTTCTGAATCTTGCCACCATGTTATTACCCTAATTTACTTTTCCATATAGTTGCACATTTGCATATCATTTTATGATCATTTGCATATGATGCTACCTGTGCAAATTTTCCTTCGTAGTGCAGTCATGTTGCAAATGTCTCTGAATTAGTTCCACCCTGCATGTCACCACTCAGCTAAATTATTTCATGTAATGTGTGCTAATTATTTCTAAATCCCGGCCGATGTGTTCAATTATTTCCAATGCTTTACAATGCAATATTTAAGTGGAAATTAGAATAACCAATACATATCTAATTTTTTTTTTTTGGAACACAGACAAAGACATGAAAGTTTCAAACAACCCAAACACAGCTGAAGTCCATGAGATATTAATATGCATTGTGCCATTGTTTACCACACAGCAACTTAACTTGGATCATATGGTTTAAATACATTGCAATTCCAAATAACATGGTTTTAGACCATCATAGTCTGCTTAACTGATGAGCTGTCTTTCAGTGGTAGGGAAACCTTCAGAAGTCAGCTTAGTCAGACCAAGGGACTATTAAACATATTCATAAATGTTATATGCTGAATGTTTGGAAAAATAATTTTCTTCAGTGCAAGCTACATGAAAATTTTATTCCAAATAATAAGCTGAAATCTTGAAATCTAGAACACAATATTGTAAACATACAATAAAAAGACAGCAGCATGCATAACAAAAAGAAGGTTAACATAAGAACTACAAACCATATGTAGGGTATGTCGTATGAGTCCTCCACAGGAAAACAATGCATAAAAGACTCTGATGATGCCCTTTTGTCAAAGGGAGAAAGCGCTAAGTTGTGTTGCTTCATTTTACAGCTGTGTTGTTTGTTTCCATTAAAGACGCTGGTACACGCAGATTCCCGCTTGGTTTTTCATATTCAAGACTTTTGGTGCTGTTTGGAGTTCTATCGGTAATGCATAAAAGACCACTGATGCCATGCTACAGAGTTTGCAGGGATAGAGTTGTGCAGTAACAGAAATAAAATTTGTGAAGGTGGCATAGCTATAGGGAACTAGAAGAACCAGACTTGTGTTGCAGATGCTCACACACACATACAGACACACACAGACAGACACGCACACACACGCACACACGCAGAAACACACACACACACACACACACACACACACACACACACACACACACACACACCAATGCACAAACATGTACTCAGTCCAGACACACACACACACACACACACACACACACACACACACATGCATACATAGTGGAGATGCATACACACATGTTCAAATACAATGTTGGGACACACTCGTACACACATGGGTAAACAGGCAGTTGAGCAGTTTAATCCTGCTAGGTCTCTTTTCAGGAAAGACATGATTTGGCAACAACATAGTCCAGACAAATTAGAAGTTAACTTGACAAAGTATCTTGAATTTTATATTATGTTAGTTAAATTATGAAATTTAAATATATATTTCCCTGAATCATTTTGTATTTGAAATTTACAAACCAAACCATTTCATAATTCTTTACAGACACATACAAAAATATGAAAAATACCATAAAATCCCCTTACACTGTAGAATATATATATGCATGTATGGGGTTCCCCAGCATTTGTCAGTTTGAAGTTAAATCGACCTCCATATAATACTATAATATACACTCTCCCTCCACATCACCTTAGTAAGGGGTGCTAACCCTAACACTACCCCTTCCCTCAACCATAACCCTACACCTTTCCTTTGTAAACACCTTCCTGTAACATTGCCACTAAACAAGACACATGCAAATATATAAACATTTGCAAACACGCTCAAACGATACTGCATCTATCCCCTAACCTAGCCCTTACAGTAACTCTAAAGTACGCAAACTCACACACAAACATACAACACCTGTCCTTCACTCATCCCCAACCCTATCCCTAACTCACATACACAAATATTCTTACCCCTGCAACCTCGCTTACCTGTCTTGATATTACACATCATCAACAGTTCCACCTTTCAGCTATCCTTACCATCGGCATTAAACTATACCCTCTGCATTTGTCGAAGAATGGCATTTGGCAAAATACAATGGAATCATATGCATACACAGACACAGACACACACACACACACACACACACACACACACACACACACACACACACACACACACACACACACACACACACACACACACACACACACACACACACACACACACACACGCATGTCCACAGTGTACACACATACATACACACACACACACACACACACACACACACACACACACACACACACACACACACACACACACACACACACATACACACACACACATGTATGTCCACAGTGTACACACATACACACACACACACACACACACACACACACACACACACACACACATGCATGTCCACAGTGTACACACACACACACACACACACACACACACACACACATGCATGACCACAGTGTACACACACACACACACACACACACACACACACACACACACACACACGCATGCACGCACGCGCGCGCATGCATGCATGCATGCATGTCCACAGTGTATGTACACACCCACACACACACACACACACGCGCAAAATTAAAACAGATTCTAGATATGGCATAGTCAATAAGGCATGCTAACAGTATTGTAAGCAGTAAATATGAGTAGAAATGCTATTTATGATAAATGAATGTTCTGGTCTAAAATGCCAAATTTCATGAAAATCCCATGTTTTCTAATATTCAGAGTATCCAAATTCCAGATTAACTGATATTTTCCACAGAAAACTGGAAAATCAGTGTCACTGAACATGGAAGGAATGAGCCTTTTGGTGACTAGGTTGGAAGTGGAACTCAAGTGGTCTTTTAACTGATCGGAAGACATGTTCGCGAGAATCATTCAGTTACTGTGGAAGCTAAAGAGGGTACCCCATACTAGCTTTATCAAGTTGGTCCAGTATGTTTTAGCTGTAATGACTGACTCTTGCAAATTGGCTGACAAGTTTAGATTTGCAAATAAAATGTAAAAATTGCTCATAATAGACATTATTTTATTGACCATTTACTGCATCCAGTTCTTGCCTCTTTTCTAACTGTAGAAAGGTGTGATTCTAAAGAATGATATCAGCTTTAATAATAGACAAGATCTGATTCCAGTAAATGTAATCAAGATGTAGAAGAAAGCTTAGTTGTTTGCAGCATGTAAAAAAGCCATTCAGAGATAATTATGGCCTTGATCATGGTTGCTATAAAGGTGAAAATATAAATTAACTTTGATTACTAATATGATTACATTGAATTAGAACTCTATGAGATATGGCTAATATATCAATGAGGAATACATCTAAACAATGTCCATTATCCTAGACAGGATTTGGTTATTTAGGACTGGCAAAAGTTTGACTGAAATCAAAATGAGATGGTCCATGAGAGAACAGTGCTTGCATTTGACCCACCAACTTAATTTTGAAATCACCCAGTAACATTAAGTTGCTATTGGAAACTTCTTAGATGAGGTTGCAGGAGCTGTGCTAAGTGATATTAGAGTGTAGGTGATATGGAGACACTACTGTGACAATGATCTCACTGGAGTACCAAAGATGACTGATGCATTGATAAATTTAGGAGCATGTGGAACTGCGGAGTCAGCTGCATTGATAAATCTAGACTTTAATAGCTCTCTGACCATCAGAATGTACACCCCCCCACACACACTTGACTGAAAAGGCCAGTAAAAACATTTTGAACTTAATTTCTTAAATGAAGTAGCTTTTGTTAACAGCACAACATAAGAAATATGTTCACAAGATTTTGTTGGAGCTTTTGGTCCATGAATAGATATCCAAAGTAGAGCATGAAATTTGTAGCACAGGAAATCCCAAATAGTCAATTCACATCTGGGGTTGGGGTGTCACTTCAACAGTGACAATCATCCAGAGCCAAGGATCACACCACTGGGTGGCTAGGCCTGCCACTGTTGTTCTTCTGTACCACACAGTCACACTTATGGCCAATTTAAGAGTGTCCAATCCACCTACTGCATGTCTTTGAAATGTGGGAGGAAACTGAACAACCTGGAGAAAATGCACATGAACACAAGGAAGACATGCAGACTCCTCACAGAATACACCCCACCTGTAAATTGAACCAAGGAACCACTTGCTGGGAGGTAACAATGTTATCTGCTGCACCAAATGGCAAATATTTGTTTTGAATTCACAAGATCCACAAAAATAGAACATCAGACCCATTTTAATTGGATGTGGCTATCTCACTCAGCCAACTATCTGTTTTTATAGAATTTCTTAAAACCTCATGTGAAAATATTCTAAATTTATTGTTAAGAATGCAATGAATGTTATTTCTGTATTAAGAAAAGATGTTTTTTTTCTTGTTATTGCAGAACCATCATATAATAAATACACAATGACCATGCAACTAAGGACAGAAGAATAACAGTATAAACAATTCAATTGAAACATCAACAAAGCATAACATACTTGACATGGATAGACTTAGCATCTTAACAAACATTAGGCTATTGAAGACTAAGTTAGATGATCAATATTGCCAGAGCATTAGTTGTTGTTTGTCTTTCGGCTTTTCCCGGTTAAGGGTCGCCACAGTGGAACTCCGGTCCGCTAATGATTGGCAGTAGATTTTCACGAACACCGAGGTGCCAGCTCGATGTTCACCCTTCAACGAAGGGACGCCCATTCACGCATGTCTTTCGAACGGCCACCCAAGGGAATAAAATAGTTATAGTGTACGGAGTCTGGCATTACCATAATAAACTAGAGAATGGATCCTTTAGAGTACAATCAGATTGTACCCAAGGTGAAGCAGGGAACTTCAGGGTATCAGGCTGGTATATTAATGACAGTGAACATAAAGTTTACATTCAGCAGTTTTATGCTAAGAAAAATGTTGTTTTTAGATGCTGCAAAAATAATACCTAACCCTGCCTAATGATACATTCTAAGGCTGTTTTTGAATTCACTATAGGGAAAGCTTGAGCAGCATTCCAACTTTTTAATTATATTCTTCATTACCGATCCAGAAGAACAGTATTAGTATCTTTTCACAGATGAGTATAATTTACCAAGAGCATAGTTTATTAACAATGATAATGCTTGAGTTCAGTTGAGGAATGTTGATAACTACCACGGAGAAGTGACTAAAATCAATGTTATTACAGCAATATTTATCATTACCTGTACCACAGTTCAGTTATACCATGTGTGACGTCCTTCCTCTGGGCCAGTAATCAAGGATCCTCAATCCTCAGCAGTGACACTGGTGGGGAACTTTCACTTTGAACAAAAATGGATACACACAGTATTTTCAGATGCATCTCTCTGCATGAAGCACAATTTCCCTTAAGGTCACACAGGGAGCACACTTCAGTCCTGGGGCTGGGTTTTCCTTTTCAGACCCCAAATAAGACCCCACCTTTTTCTCTGCAGAAATCAGTGCTCTGTGTCCCTGTTCTAAGTAGCTAACACACAGTCCTCAATGTTTTGCCAGTGATTTGCCAGAAAACAATTTTATGAGAAATTACTTAAAATATGAGTCAAAAATCTGGACATTCTGTGAAAATCTGGACAGCTGTGAGCTATGGAAGAGTAGCAGAATAATAGGCCTAGCCAATAATCAGAGGTCAATATCAAACCCTGTATCTAGTATTTGTAAGGTAAAGACTTTAACCATTATGGCAAACTCAAGGGCTTGATTTGTTTATGTTTTTGTGGCCTACTGAGAACCTTTCTGACTGTATCAGCAATGCTTTTCACCAGACTTTTTGAATGCATTCATATAGATGTATTTGGACAGGATGTCAAGAACAGTTAAAATAACCCAAAATCCTTCATTGTGCTTTGAAATAATGGACATATCAGTGATGTCAGCCTGACACTGCACGTTATTATTGTTCACAACTAATCTGTTTGTAAGAAAATACATTTGTGTACGATTGTGCATGGTGTAAGCATTTTGTAAAGAGAACTATTTCAATATAAGATTGCAGTTAATATTTTGCTACTTCTTGTAACATCCTCATCATATAACTCATAGTTACTCTCTAAACTGTCCAATCTTACTATAGCTATAAGTATATTTTTTATCTGCACTTAAGCACTGTACTAAAATAAAATGCAAGTACTTTTTTCAATAGTATGACATTTTTGTCATGACACATAAGGTAGGAAGGTAAACTTGCCATGTTTCACAAAAATATACAGAACTTGTCACATTGCTTATTTCAATACAAAATACATTTATATTTCACAACAAAACAAGACATTCTTTTTTTATACAGTATAACACAAGACAACTGAACCTTCCAATACAGGTATGATACTTTTGTGGCTTGTGGTTTAAACTGTTGTAACACATATCAGCAGTGTGAGTCAGCATTGCCTCGGCCTGACCTAGTGCATTGTCATTTAATTCTTCAAATATTAAAGGTAAAACAGCTTGTTGTGGTTGTCCCAGCACCCTGTACACCCACTTATGTAGAAATACAGGCTTACAACCTCTTCCCTCAATGTGCACATTTTCTTTAATTTCACTCATCACAGTATAAAACATAGTGTTTGACAGATTGAGGTATTACAGCTATTGTATTCTTTAAAAGGTTTATGATTTTTTTCTTTCCTATATTTTTTGATATATTACCAAAAGGTTCTTAATATCAACAGTTCTCCAACTGCACCACAGTACTCCTCACCAGAATCTCCCATGCCATAAATGTATTGTTAATATGGAACCGGGCTTCCTTTTTGTACAGGATTTCTTACATATTTTTATAGCTGCCTGATGTGACAGCTTTTTTCAGTGGTTGCCTATAGTGTAGCATGTATTTGTGCATACATATGGTCAGGCTCCATTGAGGTGCATCCATAAAGGTTCCAGCCACAACAGCATTAAATAAAATAACTAACAGCTAAATACAAATGCTGGCCAGGCAGAACAAAAAAGTGAAAAACTACACAGCAACATTTTATTTTAAGTACTTCATTCTTCCTAAACTAACTTCATAAGAACAATTAAAGACCATGTAAACCAATGCTTAAATAGCAGATTCACTTATCACCAAGTTGTCACCTGACTCATACATACATATACTGAGAATCAAAATTTGGTTTCTTTTCACTAACAATCTGTTTCTTTGTAATAAATATAACCTATGAACAGTAAAAGACCCATAAAGAAAAGAAAGAAAGAAAGAAAGAAAGAAAGAAAGAAAGAGAAAGAAAGAAAGAAAGAAAAAAAAGAAAAAGACCAAGTAAAAGAAACCAAAATGTCCCAAGTTACTATGTTGTATAAAATATCAAAATACAAGATCACTGTATAAAATGGTATACAATTTTAACTTCCAGTCTCATGTGCAAATATTCAAGTAAGCTTCACATGAACACCTCTCTTAGATTCATAGATTGTTACTAAGCTAACAACCTAGTGTGTGTGTGTGTGTGTGTGGGGGGGGGGGGCTTTCTAAGCCTAGAACGTTTTCCCAAATTAATAATGATGTCCTTTAACCAAATTGGATATTTAGGGTCAGGCATTTATAAGTTACCTCTGTCCCTAAGCAACATGGGTGCCAGGCCCAATGTAAATGTCATATTCCTCATCAACTGGTCTAGGAAGCATTTAAATTGGCTAATAGACGATCTACGCTTCACAAGGATGGGAAGCATGTTCCATAGGAGGGGCAGTCTCTGGGACACATATCTGTCTCTCCAGCATGCTCTGTTTAAGTCACACACAAATTTCATGTCCCTAGACCTTGTATTTCTGGTACTCTTTGACTATGAATATACAGCAGATTCATAAGTGTGAGGTTTGCAGATGCCTTGTACGCCAGGCATAGATCACCCCACAGTGATCTATAGGAGGCTGAGAGGGAAAGGGCTTTAATGCACTTTGCATAAGGCTGGTCTGTTACACCTTATATTCTTTTTGTACATACCAAAGAGAGCATTGTATTCTATGACTGGTGTGGTAACAACAGATTACAGTGGGATAATGACCTCTTTCAACCTATATGCCATACCCTTACTTATAAATTAAGCAACATAAAAGGATTTTCTCACCACTGTGGCCATGTGACATTCAGACATAAGGCAGTAGCATGTACTCAGATCCCTGACTACTGGGTTGACTTTTAGGGGTGTATTACCAACATGGTAATAAGCCAGGATGGTTGACTTCCCAAAGCATACAATTATGTATTTCTTAGCATTGAGTTTAAGACCATGGCTTTTGCACCATTTGTTAATCAGAGATATGCCTTCTACTTTACAATTTTGCTACTCTTAATTTTAGTACACTCATGTCTCAAACACACTTTTTTTAATTTCATGGGCTGTTATAAATCAGTCCTGTGGATTCTCATAAAATTTCTTCTAGTTGGTCAAAATTAGAAAAAAAATGTCTTTGATTAATTAGCTGTCATTATTAAAGCTCAAAATAGTGACTCTGTCCAGGGCTTCATTTGTTGTCAGTATGGGTGCAAATTCATTCTTGGTCAATAACAAGATTGGTTTAAGCCCATTAGTACTATCCTCTACTACCTCGCACTGAATTGTAACTAAAATTTCATTTGGATAAAAAAATAATTTGGATAGCCCCTCTCAATAAACAAGTCCACAGTTTTATTGGCATCAAAAATATGTTGTCTGACACCAGCCCTGAAAAGCACATCTTACTCTTAATTATTATGCATTTTTTCTTAAATGGATGACACCCTCAATGTGCATTTATGGCAAGATATAAAGAGCGTTTCTGGTGTCTAGTACCCCCCCCCCCCGCTAATACTGCACAATGTGCTTATTAATCTAGGTAGTGTGGATCTGTGACCACACACACACACACATGTTCATACTTTACAAACAGTAAGGAGGAAACTCTAATGTCTGCCATTACTCATTGATTGACTATAAGGCTTTGTGATTTTCAAGGACAGGAACAAAAATAGGAAGAGACTGCTGGGATACTCCCTCAACTCAGAAACAGGTAAGAGGTATGTCACCAGTCGTATGTGCCTGTCTGCTTATCTGTTTGTCTGTAAGAACCTGTGTGTGCACACATATGTGCATTTGTTCTTGAATGCGTGACTGTGTGTGGGAGATTGAATAGGAGGTGCCTGATTCAGTGAGATGCATGGGTCAGTAGTGCTGACTATTGCAGGAAAGTGCTGATTTGCAGTTACGGCAGTTAAACTCAGTTCAGAGACATGCAAATTAGCTGTTAACGAGGTCTTTCCTCTTTTAGGCTAACATGTCTCTGAATGGTATTAACCATATCAGGGAAACAATCCTTTTTGGCTGCAGCTATTACCAGTGGCAGAGAGGTTCTTTCTCAATCCTTGGGTATGTGTTGTATAAGATTTTTTTAAACCAGCATAACCCTATGGTATGATGAATTACATAAAATATGTCTTTCTGTGAATAATTAACAATAGCAAAATTGCTTCTGGATTTTTTTTATATATATATATATATATATATATATATATATATATATATATATATATATATTGCAGCTTTGAGCAAAATGATGACATGCCATGAGTCTTTTGAATTGTGTTGACAACCAACAATAAACCATTTAAATTTAAAACCAGTGTCATCTATTGAAGGGTTCAGTTTTTGAATCTGCTGCTGCTACAACTGGCTTCAAAGATGGATTGTCAATCTCTTTGTGAATCTTAGGGATTCCAGGAATTATGACTAGTTTCTCCATTTTAAATATTTAAACAAAGAAATATCAATACTCCTTTGAAACAATAAGTTATCCAACCATAAATAAATGTTCACATACGCTACATGGATCTCATTAATTGAAACATCACAGTTACTGAAGTCATTGAGGAGAGTTAACATTTTTTTCATCATAGTTCAAAGTTTCTGTCACAACAATCCTTCCCACTTTTTTAAAGTGTATAAAATAACTTAATTATGTGATGGGTGTGCTTCATAACAACCAGTATGTATAGATATATGTTATGACACACTTTTAGTATACATATATATATAGATATTTATCACAAGAAGTACCAAGACCCCTCTCACTTGTCTTTGCCATTAAAGTTTGCTTTGCTTGGGTGCATATTATTATTTTTTAAGCTAGACTTAATACAGAATGTATATGGTTTAGCTTGCACATTTGAGAAAAAGTTCAATTCATCAACACTTTATATTTATTTTAGGGAGGAAGACATGTATAGGCAATAATGCATGTATTTACTGGCATTCTCACACTAGTTTATGTCCATAACTTTCATAAAAATTCATTATAGTGACACAAATGCATAAATTCTGGTTCGATTTAAAACCAAAATCAATTCAAAATCCACTGAAATGTCACTCCTGAGCAAATATTTAAATACATTATTCATGAAGATTTTCAACAAAGAACTTAATTTTACAAAAAAGAGGGGGGGGGGGTCAGGACTTCCTGTAGGGCAGGGACAAAATAAAAAAGTTTCCTTACCTCCACTGTTCTGCAATCTCACTGTAACTGTGAAAAAGAACAAAACATTTCTTACACTTTAACAAGCACATGTATCAATCAAAAGCACCCGGCTAGATAGAAATAAAGCTAATTACATACAGTAAACTAACTGTTAAATAAAATTAATAATTCAATACACAGGAGGTTCAGATTCAAAAGTTTACTAGTGTACACCAGGAGGCAAAAAACCATACAAGTACAGAATTTTGTCTGACATGATGCAGGAAGTACAGAATATTTTATAGTGTTTGCATTCAAGTTATGCCCACCTTACTGACGTGGTTAGTCACAAGGCATCTACATCACTTTTACTAACAGTATTCTATTCATCTAATAATGCTGATGCAGTACATTTAAAAAAACTTTTCCTTTAGATACAATACGGCCTTGCTATCCAGCTGGTCAGTCATAATGTTTTTCTGTAAAGTTACTTCTTAAAGGTCTCATATCAGTTTGAATACAATAGCAGATTCAGTCTTTAAATTCACCTCTTTGTTCACTGTTTCACTTTCCCACCAGCTGTATTTTTATCTTACAAGGGCAACTTACTACATCAGGAAAGGAAGATTTAATTATTTACAAGGACAAGTTATCTTATCAGGAAGGAGCGGAAGATTTACACATTTAATTTCCTGACCCAGCAGATAATCACTTATGAAAAGCATAAACATTAAAACTTGCTAAGCTAGCATTCTGTCAGGGTCAGGGATCAGCTTTTGCTTCAAGCCACGCTGCAGTTTCAAAACTACTTCACATTTAGACATGAATTAATTTTACTACTATATGATTAATAGAATAAAATGCATTATATACTACTTTGCTTTTAAACTAGCATTTCTCATGTATTCAAATACACATTTTTCAAACACTAACCTTTTTTGATCCCATGAAAAACATATCACAAAACACTAGCTTTGTAGTTAATAAGGAATCAGTAAAATACATCACATGATTACGTTTTGGACTAAATGGAATATCGATGAATTAAAGGTTCAGACTTACAACAGAAAAGGCAGCATTATATACATTGGTCCCTATTCTTCTTTTTACAAAATCTCAGGTTTCATACAAGCGACAACATAGAAAAGGGTCTGTATTAAATATTTCCAGCTCATAAATAAAATAAAAACTCACTGGATACACATGGCACGTAACTCTATATTAGAAAAAGATGTGAGTGCTTTCCCAGAGTCATCTCTGCTTCATCAGACATATTATAACAGTTAGAAATTCATTTAAATAATGGTGCATCATGGTGTCAACCAATCAGTTCCATGTTAAAATCAATGA
Organism: Protopterus annectens; assembly: GCF_019279795.1. Lineage (NCBI taxonomy): Eukaryota > Metazoa > Chordata > Ceratodontiformes > Protopteridae > Protopterus > Protopterus annectens. Next base: position 1,263,776,922 of record NC_056725.1, on the reverse strand, counting down.
ACCAAATAACAATGCTCATGGTATAAAAAAATATATATATATATATATATATATATATATATATATATAAAACATAAAAACATATATAACAAACATATATATAGACTGTATAAAATGTGAGACGCATTTCTAACCATCTGGGTACGATATTAAAAGCATGTAAAAGATAGAAAAATATATATAAAACAAATACTAGATAAGCTGGGGCATCAGTGCTTCAAGGCCCTGTTTCCAGCTCATAGTCAAGTTAGTCACTCACCATAATGCAAGAGAGATGATGTGTAATGAAACTCTGACCATACGTGTAATTCAAGTACCATGTGTGTGCTTCTGAAATATCTTATTATAACTTATAAAAAAATAATAAAAATAATCTGATTTAAAAAAGAAGCAGACACATAATACTTTATGTTGAAAATATCCTAACTTGTTGAATGTGCTGTTAGAAATTCTATAGTAAGAAAATTTAGTTTGTTCTTATTCTTTTATTCCCATTGGTCATACATGGCCATATTTTCTTATTTTTATGAGTGATTAAGAACGAATATACTATTTTTATAAATGATTAAGAAAGAATATACTAAATGTGCCATGAAATACAGTGTGGTGCAACATATTATATTTTGCCCTACTACTGTCTCTATCCTGGATACTGTGATAACAAAGCAGCTTCCAGATTTAAAGTCATCATACAATGTAGGCACTGATATAATAGCAAGGTGTACCATCACTTTCCATTAGCATGATGGCAACAAGGAAATTCAGCACATAGCTTAAAGTAAATCTAGCGTCTTCGGTAGTTTAAAATAAGTTTCATAAACAATGCATGTAACTTGAAACAAAGATCTCATCCTAAAAGAAAACCAAGTTTGCATTGTTAAAATCAGTTTAATAAACAATGCATATGACTTGAAATAAAGATCTCATCCCAAAGAAAAACAAGTTTGCATTGTAAACCATTGATTGTTTAGGGTACATAGCAATGATATTGATATGGAATGGAAGAACAACAGTAACAGATTTAAGCTTTCTGTAATATAACTGTTGAAGTACACCTTCAGGCAAAATGCATATTTCAGATTCACATCTGAAATGAGACAATTACACGTCGGTTCTTTTTACATCTTCAGCTCTTGCTATTAAGTATGTTGTACATTTTGTAATGCTGACTCTTTAACACAGCTGGCACTTCCCTGACATTGTTCTGAAAATGGTTTTGTCTACTGCCTGCATGGTTTACCTGGTGTGCTCCAGTGGACTGAAGACTTTAGCTTTTCTTCACTTCATGGAATACCCATATTTTAATTTCAGCTAAAGAAATTAACATTTTTTTTCTGAAATTGTTTCTTGATGTGATAGTTGTCCTTCTATTACTATCTAGGAACCTGCAAAACAATTTAGATAGAATCCCATGCTTCTTGTAGGAGAATATTTGAATGTCACAAGTATTTTACTTACTTGATATAACTACAACATTCACAAGATTCAAAAGCAGACAAAATTAGTAATTCTTATTTCACATGTAACTCGTCCACCCATCACAGTTTAACATTCTCATACTACCATCAGGAATCTAGCCTACTGATACTAGCGATAACTAGTATTACCTTATGTAGTCCTGTATATCATTTAACTAGTATTAACAACGTAGTGTATCATCTAACTAGTAGTACCTTAATGCAGCCTGTGTATCATTTGATCAGTATTACCTAAATGTAGTCCTGTGTATCATTTAACTAGTATTAACTTAATGTAGTCCTGTGTATAATTTAACTAGTATTCATTTAATGTAGTCATGTATATCATTTAACTAGTGTTAACTTAATGCAGTCTTGTGCATTATTTAACTAGTATTAACGTAATGTAGTCCTGCCTATAATTTAACTAGTATCAACTTAATGCAGTCCTGTGTATCATTTAACTAGTACTACCTTAATGTACTTCTGCATATCATTTAACTAGTACTACCTTAATGTAGTCATATGTATCATTTAACTTGTATTAACTTGATATAGTCCTGTGTATCATTTAATTAGTATTTACTTAATCTAGTCTCATGTATGGTTAGCTATGCCATTTTGGATGTGTCGTGACTGTTCCATCTGACATCCTTTCACATCACATTAGGTCACCAAAATCTAAGTCAAACAGAAGCATAGGACCAGCTTAGAACAACCAAAAACATACATAAAATGCATTGTAGACAACTTATGTTTTCCTGAAACAAAAACAATTCATTTAAACTAATTGTTTATAAACAACAAAAAGAGCAAACTGTATTATTGCAATTAAGTGTTGTTTTGCTATAACACTGTTTTTCATTTTCTTTAGCATTTACCTATTAGCTAAGTGAGTAATCCATTTTGCTAAATTTCCTAATTAGTTATACTTTGGCATGATCACTTGTTACATGTTTAACAGACACATTCTCTTCATTAAATCAAATTGCCTCCCCTTCATTTATAAGAAGGGAAAAGTTTAAAAACAATCCTTCTTTCTCTTTCGTGGATAACCCATGCACTAAAGCTAGTTTTAATGATTTTGAATATTTATGTTGTTAGATGTACCAGATAGATGCTTATGGCATTAATTAAAGGAAGTTGGAGACTGTTAGCATTAATTATGGGTAAAGGAGGGTGGCGGTCAGTAGCAACAAAAGACAATCTAAAAGAAGACCAGTTAGGACCTGTAACAGTGGGAGTTTTCTCTGATCACACCCACCCAGAGTGGTTTCAATATAAATTTAAACAGCAAACAGGAACAAAATCAAGGTCTTAAAATGCACTTACTGTTCTTAGTGAATCATATTGTGTCAGCTAGCCTCAGCCCAAGGTTAAGTAAAAGAGTAACACATCAATTTTGACAGATATTGATGCAACTGAATGTTTTGTGATCAATGAGTCATTCTCTGTCTCTGTCTATCAGTAATCTTCTATCATAAATACTAAATAAAAATGTTACATCTCTGTACATTTGTAATAAAGACTCTAGGTACTGAGAGCAAAAGTCTCATTTATTCTCATTTATTATTTTAATTAGAAGTCAAGGGAAAAATCATCATTTAACTGTTTTCAAAAGTCTGTAGTTCCATAGTGTCAGCTCTGATTCCAGGACTACACTGACATCTCATAAAAATGTGTTGACTCCATTTTCCGGTAATCTGTAATAGTCTGGACTTTGCACACTAGCATATAAGTGACTTGCACCATTGTTAAATTGTAGACTACAGTTTTTATACAAATGGTAACCCTATATAGGAAAAATCAAGCAGCAACTGAATGTTCCAAAAAACAAAAGAAAGAATATAAGGTGAACGACCAGATGAGAAGCCAAGAAATGTGGAAAATGCATGAATGTAATTACAAGTATAGAAAACTTCTGGAAGAACCTCATGCTGATCAGGATTGAATTCAGAAATGGTTAAGGAGAGGAGAATTCAAATCAAGAGATGTAAGGTTAATAGCGTCAGCCCATGATAGTAGGCTACGTACACATTGGTTTACAAAGTGGAAGGAATAGACAAATATAGGTATTGTAAAACAGAATTGGAAACAGTTGCAAACCTCATTGTTGGTTGCGATATATTAATGGCAGAAGGACTGTATATGAAAGGCATAATAATGTGGCAAGACTGTTGCACTGGGGATTGTGCAAATATTATGAGATTGAAATGGTTGAAAAACACTGGAAACATGAGCCAAAAAGCATTACAGAAAATGAAGAAATCTACATCACATGGGATCACCCATTACTGGCAGTTCAAAAGATAGATGCTAGAAAACCAGATATAGTGGTCCATGAAAAAAAAGACAAAAGTAGCATTGACCATTGAAATTACCATACCCAGTGACTACAGCATCTTGTGTACAGAGAGACACAAAATCATAAAATATCAGGGTTTGCAGGCAGAACCGAGAGCAATATGGAAGAAAGATACCCAGTCAGTTCCAATAGTAGTAGGAGCAATGGGTCTTATAAAAAAGAATCCACAATAGTATTTAGACATGTTACCAATATATGTAACCCCATGTGAATTGCAGAAGGAGTCATTACTGGGCACATTGCGAGTGCTGCAAAGAGCACTTCTGGCTGACATCAAAGATTGAAACAATACTAATTTTATGAATTTTAATCATACCTTGACTTAGGAATGGGGTCCATTCCCATGGTACTAGAAATCCAAAAGATTTGGAGAAATGAAAAAAAAAAGCAAATAATGTGTTCTGTGTAATAATATATAATATATATTCCTTCACTTATCATTAAATGTAAAGATTAGCATACTGGAGAGTAAGCCGTGCCAGGTGATACTGACAGAAAGACATATAATTCTGTGACAGACAAAAACATGCACTCATTTCTGTCAAACAAAATAATACTCCCTGATTTTCATTTTCCATGCTTGGAGTGTTTACATAGGAGAGGCTGCAATTTTTCACTAGATACATGGTTTGACAGCAAAAAAAAATAATAATATTAGTGAAAAGGCCCCATATTAAGGACACCTTTAAATACTGATGCAATCATCTTAGAACTTCCAAAAATAATATCCAATTTAGTAGAGATGAAGCAAAAGTTCGAGAAAAAAATTAGGGACTTCCCCCACCCCCAAAATCTGGATAGTTGAGAGGTGTGGGGATCCAATGTGCATCAGCCTGGGGGAAGATAGCCAAAAGTTCTACCTGCTTTTAAAGGGATGGTCTGCATCTCATTACCTGCGAATTCTACCTGTTGGCAAAGACGTTTTCTGTCCTCATAGTGTAATTTGTAGGCAGAGTTAGTTTACTGCTCCTAAGAACATGGCAGCTTCAATCCAATCCTACATTAACCTGGCACTGCTCAATGTTAGAAGCATAAACAAAATTTAGTGCCAGCACTCCTTCAGCTGGTTTTAATTTTTTCCAGTCATTTGAATTCTCTACTAAATTAGCTATATATCTTTTTTTATTTCTAATATCATGATAGGAATGGACCCATAAAGTTCATGAAATTAGTATTGTTTCAATCATTGATGTTAGCCAGATCTGCTCTTCGCAGTACCTGCAGTGTGCCCAGTAATTATTCCTTCTGCAGTTCATATGGAGTTATATGTATCAGTAACATATCTAAGTATGACTGTAAATTATTTTTTATAAGACCCATTACTCCTACTACTACTGGAACTGTCGAGGTATCCTTCTTCCACAGTGTCTTCATTTCCACCTACAATCCTGATATGTTTTTACCTTTGTGTCTCTCTGTATGTAAGACACTATAGTTACTGGGTGTAGCATACTTTTGTCTTCTTTTCATGGTTTCTTATATCTGGTTTTCTCACATCTATTTTTTGAACTGTTGGTAATGGGTGATCCCATGTGATATAAACCTCATCATTTTCTATAATACTTTGTGGCTCATTTTCCAGTGTTTTTTCAGCCATTTCAATACCATAATGTTTCCACAATCCCCAAAGGAACAGTATTGCCACATTATTATGCCTTTCAGTATACAGTCATTCTGTCATTAGTATATCACAACCAGCAAAAAGATGTGTGACTGTTTACAGTTCTGTTTTACAAAACCCACATTCATCTATTTCTCCCACATGTTCAATGGACTTTGTAAACAAATGCATATGTAGTCCACTATTTTGGGCCACCAATATTAACCTGTCATCTTTTGGTTGAACTTCATCTCATCTTAACCATTCCTGTTTTCGATCCTGATCAACATGAGATTGTTCCAAGAGATTTCTATACTTCCAACTATATTTATGCATTTTCCACATTTCTTGGCCTCTCATCTGATCTTTCACTTTATATTCTTTCTTTTGTTTTTTGGCACATTCAGCTGTTGCCTGATTTTTATCTACTTTTGGTTTGATTTCCATTCCAGCTGAGTTTTGGTGGTGTTTGAATTCCTTTTGCTTTCTTTCCCACTTCTCTAAAAAACTTTTTTTGGGTAATCAATAAATTGCTTATTTTTGTACTTTTCCTTTATATTTGTCTACATATCTTTTAAGTTTTTCTGCCTGTGCTGATATTTTTAGTTTATTATTTGGAAACACCAAAAATTGAGCATGTGACCATGCAGCTCTATAAAAAGACTCAGAAAATGCAAAAGAAGCTCAAGTAGTGTTGCTGGAACAAAACAAGCACACTGTCGTTAAATCAGTTTGAGTGTTAAATTCACAATAACAGCACCTTCCAAGAAAAGCCTCTTATAGTAAAAAAAAAGGGTCTATAGTAGATAAATGAATGTTTATCTAATTGAACGCTGACATGAGCGAAAATCCTGGAACCCGAAACCGCAATTGAGAAATCACGGTACAATGAAGATGGAATATTTTCCCTTTCCTCACTATAGTGCGATCTCGGAGTTGGAATATATATTTAGCGGGGGGGGGGTGCAGCTCCCCACAATTGCAGTTTCAAGTACTGGGATTTTCGATCATGTCAGCATTCGGTAAGATAAACTTTCGTTTATCTAATATAGACCCAAAAAAAATCCAGGTTGCTTAATGTTGGAAAAACAAGCCTGGAGTTATAGCAACAGCTTTGTTTTATTTGAAATAAAATGAAAAACTTGGTTTAGCACTTTCATCCCTGTAAACAGTAATGGGATTTCTTCAGAACCAAGATTAGTTAAAAATGCACAGTTTAAGGATCTAAAAAGACTGCCATGTGACATTGAAATCCACAGATAAGATTAAATAAATTTACATAAATGATGAATCTAAATTAGAACTTCTAAAAGAAATTTCCCATGAAGGTCTAATACGGTCTGAACCAAACTTGTGAAGTAAAGCAATAGAAGCTTGTGGAAGTGCAATATAAAAAGTTTAATATCTATGCATGCAATGAATTATATAATGGAGTCAAAAAACAAATAAGTGTAAGAAAACTCATACAAAAAGTAACACATATTGAAAGATAATAACTAACGTGATAAACCTGGTCAAATCCACAAACAATCACTGTAAAATCCAGCAAACTTTTATTAAAATAAAAACAGATAAGTGCTTTCATCCAACTGAGTTTAGACGTCATCAGATAAAAGAATTACATCATATGATCATCTTTATATAATGAGATTGTCACATAAATGTTTGAACAAGATTTGAGCTGGATCATTAATGCTATCATCACCAATATTTAACTACTTATAGCAGCATGCTATATGTAAAAATATAAAAGCATTAGTAAAATCTGTGCGTGGCGTAGTCATAGAGTTCACACAAGGCTCTAAAGAGGAATCAAGTAAAGGAAGGTATTTTTTTCCCCAGCCCCCGATATTTCCTTTTTAATGGGTGATAAAAACTCATAAGGGTATCCCCTTTCCAGAAACATGTTAAAAATGTTTTTACATTCCCCCCTCAAATATTTCTAGGGTGCAACACATTCTGACAGCCCACTAGTCAGCCTTTGAAGATATTTTCCTTACAAAGTAGTGGATGACAACTTGAAAAATATAAATAGTGATTAGTAAAAAGTAGGTTTTCTGTGTATTTTTGAGAGAAAACATTTTTTATTTATTGTCCTTCCATATGTTCACATCCAGAAATACAATCTGGTTATAGGAAAAATGGTGGGTACATTTTAAAAATGAAGTAGAGTTGTTAAAGAATGCGATGAATTCCATACCACATACAGATTTTGCTAATGCTTTTTTATTAAAACATAACTCACACTTCAAAGTAATCAAAGAAGTAGTTGTAAAAAACTGGAACATTTTAAGGCAAATGAAACTATATTTACTACCCTGGAGGAAGCACCTAAAATTGTTTACAAGACAGGAAAATCCTGAAAAACATTTCTGAAAATACCATTTGGTTACCCCCCCAAGGACATCTTTAGGCACTAGAAAATGTGATGCTTGCTCCCAATGTTCATATATCTTAGAACAAGAAACCATATTGTTGGACAGTTATTTTAATTATAACTGTAATCTACATTGCACGCTGTCTTTCTTGCTCAAGTTTTTATGTTGGAGAAAATGAGAGGCAGCTTAAAAGGAGGATTTATGAACATAATTATGATATGATTTGACAAAAAGGTAGATCACTTTTTAAACATTCTATTTCTTGCACAAATTTCCATAGATTCCACTTTGACATTTTAGAAATTGTTTCAGGAAATGAACAGTGGTGGTCCTTGGGAAGTTCTTTTAGAAAAGAGAGAGAGAGCTGTATTCGCAAATTATGATGAATGTTTCAGCATACCCAGGAATTAATAAATGTATTTCCATTAATAATGCCCTAAAGCTAAAGCTTTAAAACTTTAACGGTGCATAGCTTCAATCAGTTTTATCAGTCTTATACTTGTTTGCTTGCTTTTACATTAATCACACACATACATTTTTGTTTTGCTTTTCCTTTTAGATTGCTTTTCACTGCACTTTTTTTTAATATATGTAAAAATATGTATCTTTCAACATGTGCTACTTTTTGTATGAGTTTTTTATGCTTATTTATTTTTTTAATCCATTATATAATTCATTCCATTCCTAGATATTTGACTTTTTATATTGCACTTGCACAAACTTTTATTGGTTTACTTTACAAGTTTAGTTCACACTGCATTAGACTTCATGAGAAGTTTCAGTTAGAAGTTCTAATTTAGATTCATCATTTATGTAAATTTATTTCATCTTATTGGAGGTTTTTAATGTCACATGGCAGTCTTTTTAGATCATTAAACTGTGCATTTTTAACTCATCGTAGTTCATAGGTTCATAGGTGTGTACTAGGCTAATGGCCTTAGAGCCTTTACAAGCCTAGCCCATAGAAGTGACCTGGCATCATGCCACCTGACATTAGTTCCCAGTGCCTTTATCAAGTAGATCCACTGGTGTGATCTCCAGGGTGAACTTTCTATTACCCATCCACTCATCAAGATTTCTCTTATAGAGGGACAGGGAGGTGCTCTGCTTGACATGTATGGGAAGTCTATTCCAGAGCATGGGCAGTCTCTGAGTGAGGAACCTGTCCATCCAGCATGTTCTGTTAATTGTGGTAATGAGGTTGAGGTCTCTGGAGTGTGTGGATGGATTGGGAATTCTTTAGATGTAGCACTTCTAACAGAGCTGGGTCAGACATGGCTTTGTAAGTCAAGCAGAGATCACCTCTAAGTAGGCGACATGAGACAGAGAATAGCTGGAGTCTTTTGAGTCTATTCATGTAGGACATGTATTTAATGCCTAGGATCACCTTCTTGAGGTACTTCTATGGCCTCTTCAGCTGTTGCAAGTGTCTAGGGAGGTACATGCCAAATGGGGCATTATACTCGGTGATTGGACTAATGAAAGAAGAGTAGAGAGAGATGATGACCTATTTCTTTCTGGATGCAAAACCCTTGGTAATGAGATGTGCCACATAGAAGGACTTTCTGACCACAGTGGCAATGTGGTGGTGGAAGGAGAGGTTGCTGTCAACCTGCATCCTCAGATCTCTTATGATGCCTTCTGTGTTCAATGGGCTCCCATCAATGTGGAAATTAGTGGGAACTGAGTTTTTACTAAAGGGACTGATGACACATTTTTTGATGTTAAGCTTAAGCCATGGTTTCGACACCAGTTATTGGTCTCAGTGATGCCTTTCTGTAGGATGTCTGCATCTCTTGGGGAGTTAATAATGGCTCCCAGCATGCAGTTGCCTGCAAACTTTGTCAGCCAGAGTCCCTTTGTGTTGGCCTGGACTTCTGAGAAGTAGATTCCTACCAGGAGAGGGACCCAGGACCTATCCCTGTGGAACTCCATTCATGACTGGTTGGCAGTCTGACTTGGAGTCCACTACTTTCACACTGTGTGTTGTATCTGTGAGCAAATTTGCAACCCACCAAGTGATATAAGGGTTGATGCCTAGTTTGGTGAGTTTATCAATAATTCCTGAGTGAGGAATGGTATCAAAGGTCTTAGCCAGATCGAGGTAACCTGTATGCACTGCCTTACCTTCATCCACAGCCCTGGTGACTGACTCAAAGAAGTCAACCAGGTTGAGCAGGCATGATCTCCCTTTCTCAAAGCCAAATTACATGGCATCTAGAAACTGGAGATTTCCTATATTTTTGTTAATCAGGTCCATGATAATGCACTCCATAGCTTTACATATCAGACTCATTAGGATAACAGGGCAATAATTCCCAGGGTCTGCAGTCACTCCCCCTTTATGGAGAGGAATGACTGTAGCAGTGCACCATTTGGTAGGGACAAAGCCTGAGGTGAGGCTGTAACTGAAAATGGCATACAAATGTGGTGCCAGTTTGCTTTGTAGTTCATGTAGAACACAGCCAGGGAAATTATCTGGTCCCATGGAACCTGTAGTCTTGGCCTTGGACAATGCAGCTTTAACCTGTGCTGCAGTAATGCTGGGTGCCAGACATTCTTCCAGTATTGTGATTGGTCCTTTGGATGGGAGGGGGTAAAGTTGGCACTGAATCAGTCGGCCAGTATGTTGGCAATATCTGTTGGCTCAGTATAGGAGGTACCATTTTGCAGTAACTCAGAGCAAATCTGGGTATTACCATAGAAGTTCTTGATATAACTATAGAAGGCTTTGTGATTTAGTGTCTGCCACAATTCTGCCTTCATAGCTGGCTTTGGAGGATTTAATGAGGGATCTCAACTTTTTGTTGAGGCTAATAAGGGAGTTTTTCCAGTCTTGGGACTTCACCTTTTTCTGCAACAGTTTCTTCCTTCTGTTGTAGAGTTTATTAATGGCAGGGGACCCCAGATTGGCTTCCTTTTTTTGGAGGAGAGTGTATTGGTTCTGTTGGGTATGGCTAGTTCCATGCATTTATGTACACATTCATAGAGTACACTGGTGTATGATTCAGCAGTCATGCAGCTATTTTCCATTGGCATGGACACCTTGAAGTTAGCCACCTCTGTTTTTAGAAGCCCAAAGTCAGCCTTGGAAAAGTTTTTCAAGGTGGTTACCTTTGGGAGGGGTGGATGAGATGTGGATTTCCATGGTGATTAGTTTATGGTTGGATCTGACCAGGGGATATTGACTATTGGTGTAGAGCAATGGTCACTCATATTAGTAATAACCAGGTCAAGGATGTTGCTTCCTCTAGTGGGGGTCAGAAGGAGCTGGTCCAGGGCATTGGAATTGATGAATTCCAGAAAGCATTGGGCCAGTGTATTGGCACTTGAGTAGTTTTCCCAATTGATGGAGGGGTAGTTGAAGTCTCTTAGTATGAGAGTGCTGGGTTGCACCTTGACAGATTCCAGGGTGCTTAAAAACGTGGACTGAGAGACTAGGGACATGGTTGGGGACCTATAGCAGGCTATGACCTGGACTGCCATCTTGCCTAATGTCAGTTGTACCTGAAGTATCTCAGATGCGTTATGCTGAGCTACTAGTCTGGAGGTGTGCATATCCTTTATAAATATGGATACATCACCGCCTTTGGATCTTTGGTCCATGTTTCAGGGCTGAAAGGTGTGGAAAGAGTTTTAGCCTGGTAGTGCAGGGGTGCTTTCTGCCGCTATAAACCAGGTCTCCATTACAGTACAAATGTCGATGTTCTTCGTTTTGAGGAGCGCTTTGAGTGAGTGCATCTTGAGATTTAGACTTCTAGCACTGAACAGCATGACCCTCAGACTGCATTTATTTATAGCTGTTATGGTGGTAATTTGGTCTTTGGAACACTGCCTGAAAAAGGCACTATAGGAGTGACAAGAGCCTTAGCCAGTACACGGAAACCCAGGGGTGACAGATGCAGGAAATGCATCGAAGTCTGTCAGTCATGTCATCCCAAGCAGACAGATACTGGATCCCCTTAGAATGACACCAGAAACTTAGCGAATTGTTGAAGTCAATCATTTTTTGCTTGTACTGCCGTATCATTCTGGGTGATGCTGCTCAGGGCTAGAGTCATACCTGCCCGGGCCATATAATCCAAGAGCTCCAAAATGTCTGTTTTCATGTAGTACAGGGAGGTGCATCTCAGGTCATTCACACCCACATGGACAATGATAGAGTCATACTTGTACTTGTTGTGGAGTGACCTGAGTGTGTGTGTTATGTGTCAGATTCTGGCACTTGATAGAGAGCTGACTGTTACCTTCTTATTCAGCCTAGTGAGTGAGATATCTGTGTGCCTCACTATTGAGTCACCTGTGATTAGTGTATTGGGCAAGATGTTTAGCCTCAGGGGCTTAGGTTGAGGGCTGCACTGTAGAGGTGAGCTATGTGTCCCGTGGTTTGTTCTGTGTTGTGGTGATTGAGTGCATTTCTGTCATGGAAGTCTCTGCTATTTGGGTAAATTTCTATTGAGACCCTCCATGAAGTTGAGTATGTGGTTTGTGTTTTTATGTGAGAGCTGTGATGGTGGGTGTTCTGGAAGGCTATGTGTTCCATGCGGTGTGGTGCAGGTGTTGACCTTCTCCTCTTGACCAGCTTGTCCGGTCTTGGCTGGAGAGTGCATAGCTTCCAATTTGGTGATATAACTGCATCTCTCACAAGTCTGAGTGTTGGGAGTTAAGAGGAGAGGATTATTTGTGTATATGAGGCAGTTGTTACACTGCCTCAGAATGCCCAAGTGCATCTGGTTAATAAAAGAAAGCACAGGGAACTGCCCTTTAATCATGCCAGGAGGGTTGGTCATAACTACTAAGTACTGGAGCTATTTCCATGAAGAATGACTAGTGCTGATGGCACTTAGGTGTGCTACAATAATTGCTACAAAAAACTGTTGAAGTGCAAAGCAATTAAGCTATTTGAAGTGCAAGAGAGAGTGAAAGAACTAGCAAGATCTAAGGGAAAAACCGAAGAACAGACTTTCTGGCACCAGTGATAGTTTACCTTAGCTTGGTGCTGCTGTGTGAAGCTTAAACAACAGCAAACCCATGCAAACACAGGCTTTTAAACCAGAATGTTGAAAGGGATGGCAAAACTGCCCAAACGGCCAATAAACTACAATTTCTGGGCCAGAAACCATTCCTCTTGTGGTAGATAGGCTACCTAGTGCTTTCCACTCCCACTGATAAGCTAGAAGGCTTCCCTCCAACACAGAAAGGCTTGGGGGGGGGCTCAGAAGCTTACAAATAGTCCTGGTTACAGCAAATCTGTATCTGGACTAGACTAGTTACATGAAAGGTGGGGAACAAGCTTAGAACATTTGTTTTTGTTTGTTTTTTTTTACAGAAAATCAGCTAAAACAGTAGTAAAACAATTCAAATGCAGTGCAAGCTAACACACTTGAGTGTGTAGCAATATTAAAGCAAGTACAGTTTAAATTGGAAATCCCATTACTGTTTACAGGGATGAAAGCACTAAACCAAGTTTTTTATTTTATATCAAATAAAGTAAAGTCATTGCTACAACTCCAGGCTTGTTCTTCCAACACTCATCAGCCTATTTTTTTTTTGTTTTTTTTTATACTATAGGAGGTTTTTCTTGGAAGGCACTGTTGTGAATGTATTACTTAAACTCGTTTAAAGACAGTGTGCTTGTTTGGTTCTGACTACACTATGTGAGCTTCTCTTGCATTTTCTTAGTTTATTATTTGCAATAGTACATGATAGATCCTGACCTGTTATAATACTGCATTTTGCTTTTATCCAGGCTATCCTTCTGCATATTTTTGTTGATCTGTTCTCTCTGCTATACTCTTCTAACAGTGCCACTTCTTGTCTTAATTGCTTTATAGTTTATTCAATACTTCAAGATGGCATTGGATTTCTCCACTTCCTTTCCTTTACTGGCCTGTGTTTTTGTGGTAAGACTTTATCTATTGTTAATTTAGCTGCACTGTAATATATCCTATTTACTTCTGTTATATCTAGACAGTCCTAATTACTGTTTTCATTTGTTTTATCAAACTTTTAACTTTTTTGGGTTTTATTGACCTTCTGTACTCTATTTCTTCCATTGATCTTAATATGTCTGTCCATCTCTTATTAAATCAAGCAGCTCTTCTCTTAGATCATATTCTTCTAGACTAAGGGCACATTCTTTGATTTCAATTTCCTGTGTGCATTCTATAGGAAGTTCTAGAGCATCTTCCTGTGCCACATTTGGTTCAGTTTCATCCTGTGTCATCCTTTATTCTTTCATATGGGAACTCAATGGCCTAACACTCCACGACACCATCTGCCTCAGTTGCCACAGTTTCCTGTTCCTTCCCTTGCTGTCCAACTCCCACTGAACATTTGTACTGGTTTGTAATGGAAAGCTCCAAAGTATCTTCATATGGCAACTGATCAGATGGTTCCCACTCCACTGGTTTCTTCTTAATTTGGGTGTCCATTGTTCTATCCTACTGCAATCTTGTCTGAGTTAAGTTTTCTATACTAAATCCTTAACTTCACAGGTATTCCATAACTTCATTTTCTATTTTTTTTTATTTTTACTTTACTAATCTTCTGTTCTATATTCCCTCTTTATGGTCTTATTTTTTTGTATCGTGAAATTTTCCATATCTGGATGCCTTTGTCTACATTTCTCTTCAAATACCTTTGGGGCTGCTTTTTTTTTGCATTCATTAATTTGGCTTTTTCCTTTGCATAAATATTGTACCACATCAGATCTCTCTTTCCCATGTCCATATTTCTTTTTTATACCTTTCAAAAATCTCTATAGTTTGTTCTTTGTATTTTCATACTTCCTCAGATGTTTCTTTTTCCAAATGATCCAAGGTTTCTTGGTCTATATAATGTTTTTTCACAAATCTGTTGTATCAATAAACACAACTTTTTATTTGAAGCTTCTGACAGTTTTTCTTCTGCATGTATTTTTCTTTCCTCTAATTTCTTTCTTAATCTTTTTGTGTATCTTCTGTCTAGAAATTCTGGGCTTTTTGCATAATAGTAACAATACATAATTTCTTTCTTATCCTCAATAGTCCACTCTATTGTCTTTATGACTCTTTTGTGACCGATCAGTTTTTGTGTTTTTTATGGATAACTACTTCCTTCTACAGAGGGGAGCCATCATTCCCCCTGGGCCTGACCTGACCCCATTCTAGGGATGTTTCTGTGTCTTGAGGATTTTACAGTGTGATTTTTCCATTCCTGGCACCAGTGCGCCTACCAGGATTATGCACTTTTTTATCCTGGGTCTTGTGTACCCAGCTCTCTTTTTTATTTTTTAACCTACTTCTGTTCATGATATATGCTGTATAAAATGTAGTCTATATATCAGTGCTGTCTTGGTGAGATTTTGTGAAAAACAGGGTCCACCTGGTGAAGGTACTCACCAAGACTTGAAGGTGAATTCAGCTCCTGCAATATTACTCTGTTTTACTTGCTGATTTATCATTTCTCCATTCAGGCACCTCAGTCATCTCTCATAGGGACATGTCTGTTGTTATTCAAAATGCCATTACCGCACATCTAGTTCATCAGTATAATAACCTACAACTCCTTCATATCCTGGTAAATGAGGGCAGGTCAACCTTGCATATCTTGAACAATTAAAAATCCATTCTACAGTGTTTGTATCCCTTGAAATCTACCTCAACAAATTAGAGTATCAGTCCCTAACTGGTGAATCTAACACAACCATTCTGGATGATTTCTGTAGTTCAATCAAAAACTGGTTAACATGCTCCACAAACAACAAATATCAAATATGCATATTTTTTGGGTATCATCAGTGCCAACTCACTTGACTAATTAGTGTCACTTTGACTAGGGGCTCAAGCCTACTAGAACTATTTTTTTATAAATATGGCACCATTATACCCCACTCTTGAGTAGTTCATCTTAGGTCAAATCTGACCGTGGTGCCATAACACTCTCCATAGCATTTTAGTCTAAGATGCTTTCAAATTCCACTGTCTTCACAGACTTCTCCAAGGCAAACATTTTATCACTAGCTTATGACTTAAGGAAATGCAAAAGCTCCTCCCGTGCATAAGGACCCTATTCCTACCTAACTCCTTTCATTGATGTTTCTGTTCCCATTCATCACATATACAATACCAAGTTCAAAAGCAAACCAATTTGATAGAACCCTGTCATCAAACTCTACAAACAATACAAAATAATCTTAAATGTAAGAAATAAACTCAAATCATGTAGCAACAAAAATGACTAAAGAGGGTAAATGAAAATCTAAGGCAAAAGATCAACCCCCAAATTTAATAAACTCCATGTAGGAATAGTGCAAGCCCTACACGGAGTGTACCATGGCTGTGTCTGCAGCTCCCCTCAACAGCATGCCTTGCATATTAATGACAGTGCGCTACTGAGGGACAGCCATGTACAGGGTTACTAAATCAGTGTAGGGGTTGTGTTGCAGTGCTCGGAGATGTGTAACACACCCCCTGCACTGTCAAAGTGCTGGATGGCACTACAATAGTAATTAGAACTGTCTCCTTGCCCTGTTGTAAAACGTATATGTATGGGGTGTGTTACAGTATCTGTAACACCCCCCACACTGTCAAGTGCCATACGGCACTAAATTATGAAATGTAATGTTTCATCCTGGCCAGTAGAAAAATATTATATGTAAGGGATGTGTTATAGTGTCCATAACACATCCCCTGCACTGTCAAAATGTTGTACGGCATTAAAATATTACATGAAATGTATCCTTGGCCAGATGTAAAATATATATGTAGGGGGTGTGTTACAGTGTCTGTAACACAGCCCCCGTACTGTCAGAGTGCTGTATGGCACTGAAATTAAATTTAAAAAATGTGATTGTCCTTTTTTTTTATATATATATATTTATTTTTTGTGTGTTTGCATAGTGCGGCACTTAGCAGTAAACATGCACCAGACTTCTAAAAATAGAAGCTTTTAAATGCTTTTAATTGTAAGAAAAAGGTCAAGTTTAAGCATAGCTGAATGGATTTGCTCAGCACGGTGCATTGCTCAGCAGTGCTTAATCATAACTGAGAGCTATATAGAACAGTATAGCTTTGATCTCCATATCCTTGGTAGCTGAATGGTTAGAGTGATGGCTTCATGTGCAGTAGGTGCACAGTTGAATACCAGCCATTCAGCTTTTTACATTTGATAGGGAAATGTTTTAAATGTTTTTTTATGTATATATTGAAATTTGTTAACTGGGTTAGTCCAGCTTGACTAGACGTCTATATTTAGTGGAGACCCAAGTATAAAAGGCCCAGTTACATGCAAGTGTCCAATAAATTAATGTTACACTACCAGATAATGTAGTGCAATGCATATGTTTAGGGGATATAAAGTCAAATAGATGCACATAATAATGAATTATCCTTAATGAAGAAATACTTTCAATATTTTTTTTTTATTTTGTAAAAAGTGTAGCTTGCCCATAGCTAA
This sequence comes from Protopterus annectens, assembly GCF_019279795.1. Taxonomy (NCBI): domain Eukaryota; kingdom Metazoa; phylum Chordata; order Ceratodontiformes; family Protopteridae; genus Protopterus; species Protopterus annectens. The sequence goes on along the minus strand of NC_056725.1, from coordinate 1,263,759,684 downwards.
GCTCTGCTAAGGGTTGCAAAGCAATGCTCAAACAGGATCTGTTTTTGTGGTACTTAGCAACATGCAGCTCCTCTTAGCTGGTTTGGGCACTGCTAAGCACTCCCAGTTTAAGCAGTCCTCAGTTCAGCTAAGTGGGTTTGTACACCACTAAGCATTGCTAAGCATTGCCAGTTTAAGCACTGCTCAACTAAGGTTAATGGGTTTGCGTAGTGCTAAGCTTTGCTTAGCATTTTTTAAAATGGTTCAATGATGGCAATGGGCAGAATAATAGACTTATTTAAGCTGCACAGGTCAGAATAGAGCCAGAATCTGTTGGAGTTTAATCACTGCAGAAGCTATAGCTGGGATCAGAGAGGGAGTGTGCTTTTGAGCACAGCTCTGGTGCATGTTAGAGTCGAGGGTCATGGTTGGGCTCCTTGTCAAAGACCATGGTGACAGACTGCTGCAGAGCCAGTGCCAGGGTACTGAATACAAGTCTGAGGTCTGGGACCATCTGGCACATGACCTCACCAATGCTACTGGAATCCCTTAAACTGGTGAGCAGGTGTATCATCATTATGATGACCTGAAGCAGAGGAAGGGGGAGCTCTTGGCCCAGTGGATCCAAGATACTCAGACTGGAATGCCCCAGAAGTTGGTAAGTATAGGAATCATTGCTTTACCAAATTCTAGCATTAATATCTGATATACAGATATGCATAATAGGTTCATAGGTTCATAGGTAGGTACTAGGCTATCTTCCCAAAGGCATTTATAAGCCTAGCTAGAATGTGTTGGCTTTCGCCACCCCCTTAGATTAGTTCCCTGTGCCTCTGTCCAGCAGAGCCACTGAAGTGATCCCCGAGGTAAACTTTCTGTTTCCCATCCACTCGTCAAGGTTTCATTTGAAGAGTGTTAGCGAGCAGCTCTGCCTAATGTTGATTGGAATCTTGTTCCAAAGCATGGGAAGTCTCTGGGTCAGGAATCTATCCCTCCAGCATGTCCTATTTATTGTGGTGAGGTTTAGATCCCTAGAGCGTGTGGCTTGAGGGGATAAGGTTTTCTTTAGATGGAGCATGTCCATCAATTCTGGGTTGGACATGGCCTTGTATGGCAGGCAGAAATCACCTCTGAGTAGGCGGTATGCAACCGAGAACAGCTGTAGTTTCTTCAGTCGAGCTGCATATGGCATCTGTTTGAGGCCATTGATCCTCTTGGTGTGGTACTTCTGTGGTCTTTCCAGCTGTTGCAGGTGTCTTCTAAGATACATCCCAAATGGGGCATTGTACTCTATGATGGGTCTGATGAGTGATGAATAGAGGGGCACAATGACCTCTTTTGATCTGGATGTGAACCCTTTTGTGAATAGGTGGGCCATGTAGAAGGATTTTCTAACCACTTTGGCAATGTGATTATCAAAGGTGAGATTACTATCTACTTGGGTCCCCAGATCCCTTATAATGTCTTCCATATTTTTGGGACTACCACCTATGTGGTAGTTTGTGGGTACTTTGTTTTTCCAAAGGGAATGACTATGCACTTTTTGGCATTTAGTTTGAGGCCATGATTTTGACACCAGGTATCCGTCTCAGTGAGACCCTTTTGGAGGATGTCTGTGTCAGCCGGAGAGTCAATTATAGCCTCTAGTTTGCAGTCGTCTGTGAACTTGGTCAACCATAGTCCTCCTCTGCTTTCCTGTACCTCTGAGAAGTATATGCTGAACAGGAGGGGTCCTAGGACTGAGCCCTGGGGAATGCCACTTGTAACCGGTTTAGAGTCGGACCTAGCTCCTGCAACTCTCACCATGTGGGTTCTGTCCATGAGCCAGTTGGCAACCCATCTTGTGATGTAGGGGTTTATGTTCACGCTGGTGAGCTTGTCTATAATACCAGAATGGGGATTGGTGTCGAAGGCCTTAGTGAGGTCGAGGTAGGCTGTGTGTACCACCTTTTCCTCATCTATAGCCTTGGTAACAGTCTCAAAGAAGTCCACCAAGTTTAGGAGGCATGATCTGCCCTTAACAAAGCCAAACTGGGTAGGGTCCAGTGTTTGGAGGTTCCCAGTGTCTCTGCTAATGTGTTCCATGATGATGCGCTCCATAGCCTTGCAGACCAAGCTAGTCAGACTTAGAGGGCAATAGTTCCCGGGGTCTTTTGTGGCTCCACCTTTGTGGAGCAGAATAACCATTGCTGTGTGCCACTCTATGGGTACGTAGCCTGTGGAGAGGCTGAGTTTGAACAGTGTGTTTAGGTGAGGGGTTAGTTTGTCTTTGAACTCATGTAAGACACAGTCTGGGACACCATCCGGTCCCATTGATGCTGTGTTTTTGGCTTTGGAGAGGGCTATTTTAACCTGAGTGTCTGTGATTTCAGGGACTCTACATTCTTCTGGTATGGATATGGGCCCTTTTGGGGGTGCGAGGGGGGTAAAGTTTACACTGAACCTGTCTACCAGGATGTTGGGGATATCGGTCAGTTCAGTGTATGTTGTGCCATTCTGCACTAACTCCGAGCAGATCTGAGTATTGCCACTTAGATTCTTGACATAGCTAAAGAATGCCTTGTGGTCATCTTTGGAGTCCTTGGCAATTTTTCTTTCAAAGCTCGCCTTGGCTGATTTTATGATGGATCCTAGTTTTTTGCTGATACTGATCAGGGATGTGTTCCCTTCTTGGGATTTTACTCTTTTCTGTACTAGTTTCCTCCTTCTATTGTATAGCTTGTTTATGGCAGGAGTCCACCAGACTTGTTTCCTTTTCTTGGAGGAGTGAGTCTTGGTTTTGCTTGGGATGGCATGATCCATGCATTCTTGTAGGTGCCCATAGAATGCATTAGTAAAGGATTTTGCAGCTTGGACAGCATTATCCGTTAGCATGGGGGCTTTGAAACTTTCCACTCAGTCTTAAGTAACGTGAAGTTTGCTTTTGAAAAGTTTTTTACTGTGGTTTTCTTGTCCAGGGGTGTGGGCGGAATGTGGATATCCAAAGTGATTTGTTTATGGTCAGATCTAACCAGCGAGGGGTTGACCTCCAGTGTGGAACACCGGTCACCCATGTTGGTGATGACCAGGTCCAATATGTTGTCACCTCTGATGAGAGTGTTGACCAGTTGAACCAAGGTGTTTGAGTTTATAAATTCTAGGAAATGTTGGGCAAGGGAGTTAATACTTGAGTAGTTCTCCCAGTTAATGTTTGGGTAATTGAAATCACCCAATATTAGGGTGTTTGGTAGGACTTTCATGTTTCCAGAAATGTGAAATTGGGGTTCTGGGACATGGTGGGTGATCTGTAGCAAGCTACAATTTGAATTGCAGTTTTGTCCATTGTTAGTTGCACGTGGATGATCTCTGAAGCATCGTGCTGTGCCACTAACCTGGAGGTGTGAGTATCCTTGATGAATATGGATACGCCCCTGCCTTTTCTATTTCGGTTTGGGTTCTGTGGCTGAAATGCATGGTATGAGTTGTAGCCTGGTAGTGCTGGGTTACTCTCTGGAGCCTTAAACCAGGTTTCTGTTACTGCATATATATCAATTTTCTCCATACTGAGGACTGCCTCGAGTTCATGCATTTTGAGGTTTAGACTTCTGGCATTGAGTAGCATTACTCTCAGTGTTTGTTACTTGTGCTATTTACGGTGGTGGATTTGTCTTTTGAGCCTTGCCTAAAAAAGGCTCTATGTGGGTGGCAAGAGCCTTGGCCAGTATTCAAAAGCCTAAGGGTGACAGGTGCAAGCTGTCTCTAGTGAAACAGCATGGCTTGTTCAGCATGTCATCACAGGTGGACAGACACTGGATCCCCTTTAAATGACACCAGAAACTTAGCCAATTGTTGAAATTGAGAATTATTTCTTTATACTGTGGTATCATTCTTGGTGAAGGCAGGATGCTCCTCAGGGTCAGGGTCATACCGGCCTGGGTTACGTGAGCAGAGAGATCTTCCATGTCTCTTTTCAGGGAGGTATGGCTCAGGTCATTCACACCAACATGGACAATGACAGAGTCATATTTGTACTTGTTCTGGAGTGACCTGAGTGCTAGTGTTATGTGGCAGATCCTGTCACCCGACAGGCAGCTAACAGTAACCTTCTCCTTATTCAGCCTAGTGAGTGGGACGTCAGTTTGCCTGACTATAGAGTCACCTATTACTAGTATGTTGGGTATATTATTTTGCCTTAAGGGCTGTGATTGCATTGCACACTGGTTTTGTGAAGTATGTGTTTTATGGTTTGTGTTGGGCAGTGGAGGTTGCTTGGATGTTTGCTTTGGAGGTCTCTGTTGGTTTTGTAGATTTTTATTTAGAGCCTCCGAATATGTTTTCATGTATTTATGTGTGTTTTTTGCCGGTGCTGGTTTAATGGGTCTATGTAAGACTGGTGGTGGGATGCAAGTATTTCCCTTCTCCTCTTGACTGTCTGATCCAGTCTTGGGTTGAGAGAGCTTAGCCTCCAGTTTGGTTGTATAATTGCATCTCTCGCATATATCAGTGTTTGGTGGTAGGAGAAGGGGGTTGCCTATGTACATGAGGCAGTTGTAACATTGCCTCAAAATGCCCAGATTCACCAGTTGGACTGGACAGTACACCTGAAACTGCCCTTTGGACATGCCTGGATAGGTACAGTGAACTGTTTTACTGGATGGCTGATAAGGTCGAATAGAGAGCCTTGTGCTTCTGTACAGTACAAGGAGGGTCTAGTGCTAGGGTTTGTAAGTGCTTGCTATAAGTTTTGAGCAAGTGTCGGGCTGAGAAGTGAATGGCTTGAGTGCTTAAGTTGAAAGTTTGTCTAGTTCCAAGGGAAAAATTGAAGAGGAGACTTTGTGGAGCCGCAAATAATTTTACCCTAGCTAACAGGTGCTGCCCAGCACGGAAATATGGGCAAATATGGTATTTATAGCAGGGAAAGGAAAGAGATATAAATTAGCCCAAAATGGCCAATAAACTACTAATTTCTAGGCTGAAACCACATCTCCAGGGACAGATAGGCTGCTCAAAGCTCCCTTCTCTCACAGGTGAACAGAGAACTTCCTTCTATCCAAGAAAGGTATGGGCAAACACAGAGATTTGTAATACAGCCCTGAATTCAGCACTAACCTGAAAACTGGACTATACTAGTTTAGAAAGGTGGACAAGTGTGTGTGTGTATATATATATATATATATATATATATATATATATATATATATATATGTATATATATATATATATATATATATATATATATATATATATATATATATATATATATATATATATATATATATATATATATATATATATATATATATATATGGGTCTACTTTAAAAGACCGAACCGACGATTCCCCGACACGCGGAAAACGAAGACCAAACAACCGATAGGTAAGTTTACCGACAGGGTGATTTTCCGACAGCGGAAAGACCGACAAGGGTAATGTGTGATCGCGACCCGGTAAGTGTGCGACAGTGACGGAGTTAGGAGCGGTGAGGTAAGTGTGCGATATTTTGGGATTTCAGGTTAGGCTGTGGGAAAGGTGAGTGTGTGTTAGTGTCCGAGTTAGGGTTCAGGTAAGGTAAGTGTGTGATAGTGAGGGACTGTAGTTTAGGGACGGGTTAAGTGAGTTAGGTTTTGGGTGCAGGTAGGTGAAGTGTGCGATAGTGTCGGACCTTGGGCAAGGGGTGGGTTAAGTGAGTTAGGGTTAGGGTGCAGGTAGGTGAAGTGTGCGATAGTGTCGGACCTTGGGCTAGGGGTGGGTTAAGTGAGTTAGCGTTAGGGTGCAGGTAGGTGAAGTGTGCGATAGTGTCGGACCTTGGGGTTAGGGGTGGGTTAAGTGAGTTAGGGTTAGGGTGCAGGTAGGTGAAGTGTGCGATAGTGTCGGACCTTAGGGTTAGGGTTTGGGTTAGGGCTAGTGGCTATGCTATGTAGTGTAGTGTGTTGTTTACGTTCCGTGTGTCGGTGTTATGGTGTTCGGTGTTTTGCGTTGTCGGTTTTGTGTGTTGTCGGTTATCTGGCGTCGGTGATTTTTGTGTCGGCGAAGTAGCGTCGGTCTTTCAAAGTAGACCCATATATATATATATATATATATATATATATATATATATATATATATATTTAGAAAATAAAGCAGACACACTCAAAAAAACTTTAAATGCACAGAAAAGGATATTTATTGTTATATATATCGCAGATCAGAGTTGTAGTCAATGCTCCCAGTAATAAAGTAGGAAGAAACACAAATACGGTAAAAGCAGATGAATAAAGTGCAATATATATATATATATATATATATATATATATATATATATATATATATATATATATATATATAAAACAATAGAAAATGAACAAACTGATTTAAACAAGTTACCCAATTAACCAGAAAAAAAAGCTCAAAACTGAGCCCTGTTCCAGCAGTCATCAATCAGACAAGTTCTAACTGCACACCCCTGCTTACTAGGGTGCAGGGGAACCTTCTCCAAAAAAGATGGCCTCGATCAGTGCTCAAGTTATACAAACAAAGCTAGATTCAGCAGGCCTGAATCTGGTCTATGCTACAGCAACAAGCCACACCAATTTCAGAAAGAAACAGTTCAAATAAGCATGTACAATAAGCCTGCCATCAGAAATTCCCAGCTCAGAAGGGCAGAATCCAGCCTCTCCTCCTATAAGAGTGCAGAACACAAACCTTCTTAATGTAGAATAACTGGCCTGAAGCCCAAGTGCTTAAGCCAGAACTAATACACTTTTAGAATAGCAGACACTGGGCCTTCAATCAGCAATTTCCAGCTTAGAAGGATGTAAGCTACCTGTATTGCCACAACAGTGCAAACCACAAACCTTCTTAATGTAAAACTGCCTGTATGAAGCCCAAATGCTTAAACCAAAACACTTAGAATAACAGTTACAATTTAATCAGGCTACTACCAAGCAGTAATAAATGCAGCAGAATAAATAAAATTGAGTACTTTTAACAAAAGTAAAATAAAGTAGGAGAAAAGACAAATATAGTAAAAGTAAATGAATAAAGTGCCAATGTTTTTTAAGTGCAAGGAGAGAGGAAGGAAGAACCTAAGTGGGCTGCCCTTCTCAAATCTTCTCTCTGTGTTAAGTAGAGTGAACACTAGACTCAGGATTTGATCTCAATGTACTCAGTTAAGTGAGCAAATGAGATGGACCCAGGAGGAGTGTTCTAATTCAGACTTACAGGAGGGGGGGGCAATTCCAGAGCAACCAACACTAATACCAACACAGGAACAGGGAGGGAGGAATGGTGGGAAATTAACTGCAGAGAGACATACAGCACAAACTGCAGAGAGACACACAGCACACTGTTCAGAAACACACAATTAGGAAACAGAAAAAATGAAAATACAGTACTTTTAAAACTTCAAGTTTGTACTTAACAGAATACTAAAATACACTACTACAAGTTTCACTTAGCTTCAGCTTCTAATGCAGATGTTTGTAGCCAAGCAAGTCTCTCATGAGTTGAGCATAAAATAATTTCTCAAACTTTGTGGCTAGCACTTAAAAGTACAGAGGAATCCCTCTAGGCTATTAAATATCAGATAACAAAGAAGTGATAACACCACCCCTCTTATAGCAAACAGACACACAGCACACTGTTCAGAAACACACAATTAGGAAACAGAAAAAATGAAAATACAGTACTTGTAAAACTGCAAGTTTGTACTTAACAGAATACTAAAATACACTACTGCAAGTTTCACTTAGCTTCTAATGCAGATGTTTGTAGCCAAGCAAGTCTCTCAGGAGTTGAGCATAAAATGATTTCTCAAACTTTGTGGCTTGTGCTTAAAGTACAGAGGAATGTCTCTAGGCTATTAAATATCAGATAACAAAGAAGTGATAACGCCACCCCCTCTTATAGCAAACAGACACAGCACACTGTTCAGAAACACACAATTAAGAAACACAAAAAATGAAAATACAGTACTTTTAAAACTGCAAGTTTGTATTTAACAGAATACTAAAATACACTACTGCACGTTTCACTTAGCTTCAGCTTCTAATGCACATGTTTGTAGCCAAGCAAGTCTCTCAGGAGTTGAGCATAAAAAATGGTGTATTTCCCTTCCCACAGCTGCAGAGGAGAGGGCTCACAACTTGTAGGTCCATGCAGGGCATCTAGCGAGGATGCACCAAGAGTGTGGTGAGTACAAATATATCTTGCAATATAAAGATTAGAAATAAAGAGTACAGTAGTAAATGCCAACAGGTATAGTCTGTTCTGTGTGTACTGTAATAACATTATTAATATGTAGGAATGATGTGTATATGGTATTAATACTAATGATCTGGTAATAAAGTATACTGGCATTCTAAATGTGAAGGTAATAAATGACATTCATTCATGATCTACAGGAAATACATTACAACTGCAGTCAGAATTGTGAAGGAAATAAAGTTAGTATTGCATAGGTTATGTAATACCAGCACATCTTCAATGCATGCATTATTTAAACTGGAGAACAATAAAGTTTATCAAATGTATACCAATGACTGTGTCATGTCACTCTCGATAAAGCTTTGTTGTGCCAATTATTGTGAGCATTCTAGTCTGTTGTTGAAGAAATCTAATTTCACAGGTGCTGCAAAGCAACTATGGGTATAACACCATAAAGTGACTGAAGTTTGTCCGATAAAGAACTGTTATGCTAAAGTGTAGATGTGGATCTGTACTACAATATATAATACAATTTGATATATGTTATGCATTAACATGTGAACCTTGAATAGTAATGTGTAAGGTATTATAGTGTGTTTCTCTCAGGAATGTCTTGTGTTAACCTTTGCATTTCAGCTATATGTATTTCTGAATGTAAGTACACTGATGCAGGCAAGTATGAGACAATAGTAGCTGTAAACTGCAAATCGGCCATCTGCAAATGTATATGGGTCAGGTAGGCATCCCACCACCCTGATATGGTCTGTACAGGTCACACATATTCCCATACACTAGGGGTTAATTGTGTAGACCTGCATTCCAAGTATTAATATACACTTCACCTACTATTGCTGTCACGCTTGAATCTCATGCATGTATGTTCAACTGTCACTGCAGTCTTCTGTGACACTCTACCAATATCACCAGGTCAGACTTTGTCAGCAGGTGAGCTGTAGGCGCATATCAATTGACCAACACACAGCAGTGGCAGAGTAGCTCAACATGATAAGCAATGCATATGTTATTATGTTTTCCACATACTGGCCAAGGTTTGAATTCAGGGACCGGTAGTAAGATTTATTTATAGTAACAGACAAGTAATACTGACTATTTATAGAAACAGTCACATATTGTTAACAGATGTTCTACACACAGGATGTACAGGTAAAGAAATGTCTGTAGTAGCTGTATGAAGGGTATACTAATGCCTGTGTCCAGATCTACTAGTGTCTAAACAGTATTGCTCATCCAGGTGATAAGGCTCCATTAAATAAAATGTCATGAAGTAGAGTACTATTCCAACTGAATAAGACAACTAAAATGTTCTACTGTTGGTACAGCTGTATGCCTGGTGTGTCTGTGAATGTGTGCTGATAGACTAACCCCATGCCTACAAATGATAGTAGGATACGTATAAACTCCCTGCACTGTGCACAATACACGTCCCTCAAGTGCCATGCTGACACAGCTAGTGATTACTGTTGCCAATAATCTTGGACACAGATATAAATCCAGTTAAAGTATGCCAGTAACACACTGACACAACATCAGTGCAGGCTACACCTTGTAAGACATATATGTTCCCCTGACATGTAATAGTCCCCTGTAGTTATGTATCTCTCGTTCTTACAGCTTGGCCCGTACCATCCCATGTGGACAGCTTGAGAGGTATGTACATGCTACAGAAGCTACAGGGCACATGTAGACATAAAATAAGGGCAGACCTGTAGAGTATTGAGCAGTACTGTGGTTAGAAATATAGCTTATACAGTTGGTAATTGTCAAAGGAAAAATATACTTTAAAATGATCAAAACATGGTAGGTTCAGGTTAAGGCACTTTAGTCTTTCAGCAAGGAGACAAAAATGTGCTAATACAGAGTTTGTCTAACCAGAAACAGGAAATGCTTACATTTTTATATGCTTTCTAATAAGACATTGCCAACCAAGCTGACGTAGTGAGTTACAAGTTTTGTCATCATCATTTACTAATAATTGCTTTCATAAAATTCTACTGATTTATCAATTTTTGTGAGAAACTTCCTAAGGAAAACAATGTGGCCTTGGCTACCACCGGTTAGATACATGCAATGTTACCATTCAAGGTACTATGGCTAATTCAAGCACAAAGCAAGCAGTTCATTTCTCTAACAATCCTTTGTCTACACTATCTCTAAACCTCTGCAGCTGCACATGTTCTCATACTTCGAACAGAGCTGTTTGTTTAAAATCATTACATTTACAGGATATAGCATTGTTCATTCATTCTCTCCTGACCTAGCAGATAAGCACCTGCTTCTCAAGTACATTTCCAAAAGGCATAAACATGAATATTGCTGTGCTAGCAATTACTAGGTCAGAGGGCATCTTGCAAGTTTCAGAAAGCACACTGCAGTTTCAAAAAGCATATTTCCAGTCTCATATGAAACTCAAAAATGTATAAAACAGTGCATATAAAATAGAATGAAAAACGTGTTAACTTATTTGGTTTCTAATTAGCATTAAGCATACACACATATTAATACATATTTTTCTGACATTTCCCCCCTGTTAATACTTTTTAATTCTATTTTCAAAAAGAATAAACAGTTTGCTACCTCTTCCATTAAGGATTTGCAGTTAAGAAAGTCATTCAGTTTAAAACTTTATGAAAGTGTTTCACATTCTAACAGTTCTTCAAATTCAGTACTTTGATACATAGTCTCAGAAACTGATACATCTATAAATTATTTGATTAATTTTTTCATGCAGGGAATACCACAACAAATACAAGCTCCTATCAGGAGCAAACCCACACAAATGGCAATCAAGATGTTTATTAGGATGGAACCCCACCCCCCAAACAAATTCTGGAAAAAGTCCATCAGAGGGTTTGGGCCTGGCTTGGTCATGGCCAGCACTTGCTGTATCAACTCAAGGTGGTTATTAATTTCATGCTGATGATCTGGAATATATGCACAGCACTCTTCTTTGATTAAAGCGCATGTACCACCTCTAGCCGCTAGGGTGAAGTCAAGAGCCATTCGGTTTTGGAGCACTACAGTTCTCATAGCATTCAGTTCATCAATTATCATTTCAAGAGCAGAAAACGTTGCATGACTCATTACTTCAAGAAGTTCAGACAGTTTTCACAGCTCCCAAATTGATTTAACTGCGCCATATGCAGGTAATATGCCTGCCCACAATACGACAGCATCACTCAAGTCCATGTGCGTCAGTTTGGTACCCACAGTATGCGGGTATTTCGAATATTTCCCTGAGGCAAGACTGCAGTGTGTCATATGGCCGGGACCAGGTACCCCAAAAAACAACTGCCGGACCAATTCTCAGGTAACCATTTATATGCTTTTTTACCACACACAAAATAACAATCCTCTACCTTAGTAGTTACTTTGTTACGAAATGACTGCCTTGCATGAAACATTTTCCTATCTATTACAGATAACTGTTTAAAAAGTACAGGATTACGTTGCACTTGGTTAATAGTCTTATGCATCGACACAAGAAATGAGTCATAATTCGCACTACAAGTTTCACCCATGTTGTTTGTTTTAGTATAACATTTATAATGTACAGTCACATTACACTTGCTCCAACCCACTTGAATTGTGCCATTTTTGTAAAAACATACAATTCCCTTTTGTGTCACAGGCAAATACAGTGCTACCTTATCATATGCTTTAATAGATACTGTGTCATAGACCAGATTTTCCCAGGTCTCATTGACCCCTAGGGGGATAGCAGTCATTAATAACCCCCCGTATGCTGTTGGTATGGCTGTGCAGATCCAGCAGTTCGAAACATTGAAAGTCTCAGCATACACACGTGTAATTGCCTGATAAGTGTTAAAGTTTGGGTGCCAGTCTATGTTCGGTTCATCACGTTTAATCAGTTCAATTTTTGTGGCAGGGAAAAGAAAAGGCCACAACAAAAAGAACAATGTTATTATTATAGCTACCAGAATAATCATGCAAGTTTTCTGAGATTGTTCAGTGTCTCTATTTACTCTGTACCTGGTCATTTTGTTCTCGTTGTACAACAGTAACAAGGTTTTTGTCCAGTTCAAAGTTCTTAACCAGTTTACAATGTGTCAAATGAATCCAGGATGCTCGCTCCGCAATCTTGACTGCAGAGGGTGTCGACAGTAGTACCTGGTATGGCCCTTCCCACTTCGGAGAACTCCAGTTTTTTCTCTTCACTATCTTCACCCAGACCCAGGTGCCTGGGGCTACTGCTGCTTCCGCTGGTTTTGTTTGCTCTTTATCTGAAACAGAATTTAACTGCAAAAGTTTGTTATTCAAAAATCGCCTCATATACCCTGCAATTGAACTGTCAGCCTCCTGCTCTGCAGACATGAGAGGTTTCCATTGAGATGTATAGTATGCCCTCCCAAACAGAACTTCAAAAGGAGTTAACCCTTTTGCATTTGGAACAGTTCTCATGCTCAACAGTGCCAGAGGTAAACAGTGCACCGAGTTCTTTTGTGTCCCACTAATCAATTTTCTAAGTTTATTCTTCAGCACCCCATTATGCCTCTCTACTAATCCTGCAGATTGGGGGTGGTATGCACAATGTTTTTTCAACAATATCCCGAAATAACGACTAAGTTGTTGTATAGTTTGATTTACAAAGTGTGTGCCATTGTCACTATAAATCTTTTCCGGTATGCCAAATCTAGGAATAATTTCTTTAACAAGGACTTTTGCAACAGTAGCTGCATCTGGATTTTTAGTTGGAAAAGCTTCCACCCATTTGGAAAATATATCTATAATGACAAGGCAATACTTCTTGTTTTCGCATTTGTTCAGTTTTATAAAATCCACACAAATAGTATGAAATGGATACAGTGGTATAGGGAAACTCCCTTGCTTAGGGTTCAATGCCCCTTGTGCATGATGCTTGTTACAAACATGGCATGCTGCACAAAAATTTTTTGTGTAATTAGTAAATCCATACGTCGTAAACACTCGATTCACTAACTGTACCATCCCCCCTGTTGAGACATGGCTCTGCCCATGGCTCAACAAAGCTGCATATCTAAACAAGTTAGATGGTAAGATTGGTTTATTTTCCCTGGAGATGTACAGTCCCATCTCAAGGATTGCTCCTCGTTTTATCCACTTTTGTTTTTCTACAGTTGTAGTAAGTGTCTGCATTGTTTTTAACATTTCTAAATCTAAAATCTCAGATGGTTGTAATTCCTCACTCAAAAGAAAGACTTCTGAAGCTGAAGCTGCTTGTTATGCAGCTGTGTCAGCCCTCACATTACCTTTCGAAATTCTATCCTGTTGCTTGGTATGAGCTACGCATTTACAAATAGCTACTTTTTGAAGTAACTGAATAGAGTCTAACAAATCTAAAATAAATTGCGCATGGTTAATTGGTTTACCAGTAGATGTTATCATTCCTCTATTTTTCCACTGCTGCGCAAAAACATGTACAGTAGAAAAAGGATATTGACTGTCAGTAAAAATGTTTACTTTCTTACCTTTTGCTAAGGTGCATGCCCTTGTCAAGGCAATCAATTCTGCTGTTTGTGCAGATAAGTTGTGTGGTAAAGACTTTGCTTCTAAAATCTCGGTATCAGAAACTACTGCATACCCCACTAGATTCTGTCCTGTAGGACCCCTTCTGCACAAGCCGTCCACATAGTATGTCACCTCAGCACTGTCCAAGGGAACATCTGTAAGGTCTTTTCTAGGTAGTGTCTTTTGCTCAATCTCCTGCAGGCAGCAGTGTGGTTTGCTATCTGGAGGGGTTGGGAGCAAGGTTGACGGATTTAAAGTTGTGCATCGTTCGATTATCATATGAGGTTGGCTCAACAGTATAGTCATACAGGAAAGATGTCTAGCAGGAGAAAGATATGCTACTTTTTCTTGCAGTAAAATAATCGCTACTGCATGAGGCACTCTCAATGTGAGAGGGTGGAACAATACTACTGAGGCTGAAGCCTGCACTGCCATTGCAGCTGCGACTACTGCTTGTACACAGTGGGGCAAGGATCACACCACTGGGTCTAACTGTAATGAATAGTAAGCTATGGGGCGTTGTTTGTCCCCATGATGTTGTGTTAACACTGATGTCATATAACCTTGCTTACAGTTTACAGTTTGGAAAAATCGCTTATGATAGTTTGGTAATCCTAGAACTAAGGAGGAAGCTATCAGTTGTTTCAGTTTGCAGAAAGCTGATTCTGCTTCTGGTGTCCACTGTAATAAATCTTGTGCTGCCATCGGCTTTTTGAATATCAAATTAGTTAGCGGAGCACACTCCAAAGCATAGTTTGGTATCCAACTCCGACAAAAGTTAGTAGTTCCCAGGAAGGACATCCTTTCCTTCTTGGTAGTTGGTCTAGGTGCTTGTAATATTGCTGTTTTTCTGTCTTCATCTAATATTCTGCCTTCTTTGGATATTACATATCCCAAGTATTTAACCTGTTTTTTCCAAAGTTGCACTTTGTTCTTATTTACCTTGTGTCCTTGAGTAGCTACAAATTGTAATAATGCTATGGTATCCTCTCTACATTCCTGCTGGGTGGGGGCTGTCAGCAGGATGTCGTCTACATAAAATAAAATCTGACTACTTTTCGGTGGGATAAATCCCGCCAGGTTACTTGCCATCTCTTGTGCGAATATCGTTGGACTTTCACACTATCCCTGTGGTAGTCTCGTATATGTATACCGTTTCCCCTGAAATGTAAATGCAAACCAATGCTGGCTATCTGGGTGTATCGGTATTGAGAAAAATGCATTGCTAATATCTACCACAGAAAAATACATTTGTTGAGGTTTCAAATCATTCAATAAAGTGTGTGGATCTGGCACCGTTGGTGCCCTGGGTATAACTGCGTCATTTACAGCTTGTAAATCTTGGACCATACGCCATTCCCCGTTTGCTTTCCTAACAGGAAATAAGGGTGTATTACATGGTGAATCAGGAGATTCTATTAAGACTCCTTCCTTAAGTAAAGCTGCTATTATAGGTTTGATTCCTATTTCTGCATCCTTTCTTAAGGGATACCGTCTTTTCTGAGGTCTAAATGCTGATTTTGGCATAATGGTAACTGGTCCTGCTGTACGAATAAGTCCTACATCTGATTTCCCTGCTGACCAGAGAGTCTCTGGTATGTCTCGTAAGGATTTTTCCTCTTCCTCTAGTAAGAGTGCTACTTAGCTATCCTCGCTTGCTTGTGAGTGCACAGCTGGGTGTGTCTGTGTTATCCAATTCAGTTTCTGCTTCTGTACTCCTTGTTCAGAGAGTTCTAACTCTGTCTGTTTTTCCCACCTTGTGACTTTTTCTCCTAGGTCCGCCCACTTCAAATTTCTATCTTTAGTTAAGCTTACATGCGGTAATCGATTAGATTTGTAGAGTGCTAAGAATTCCTGGGGCAGTGAACAGCTTACTACACTGTTTCCTGCTGTGTCCCAGAACAGATTTCATAATACTAACCTATTAGCATGGTTACTAAACAGTTCTTGCTCATATTCTTTATCAGGTCCTGGTTTGTTACAGTAATATAGAGTGCAATGCAACAAATGCTGTTTATCAGTGTCAAGGGAGGGGATTTACTGATGGCTACATTCATCAGTTCTTCAGTAACTGCCCCTGGACCAGGAGTAACTAAGTCCTGGCTGTACCAATAAAATGTTTCACCCTCCAGTCGCACTACAAAAGTATCCATTTGTTGCTGTGCTTCCATACCCTGCATAGTTGGAACTACAGCTATGCCAAATATCTGCATTAAGTCTCTGCCCAAGAGATTCACTGGGCATTTTGCAGAAACAACAATTTTGCTCTTCTGGGTCATCCCTGAAACAGGATCAGTTATCGCTATGTCATGGGAGAGTGGCTCCCGATACAGTTGTCCATTAGCTGCTTTCACTAATATGTAGTCTAGTGATTCTGAATTTTCTGGTAGTTTGGAAGGATGTATCAGGGTCTGTGAAGCCCCTGGGTCACACAGAAATTTAACTTCCCTCCCCTCTACCAGAAGTGTAACTTCCGGTTTTGTGTCTGCCAAGTAGAGCTCTAAGCTCAATAATGCTAAGTCCAAAATTTCATTTTCTTCATTATCTATGAATTCATGTACATCCTCTATCCCTTCTGTCACATCCTCTACCCTTGCTACCACATTTGCATTTGTCTTTTCCTGTTCATTTCTATCCAGTGATTCTTGACTATCATATAGTCATTCCTCATCCTCCTTATCTTCTGTGGTTACTTTCTTATTTAGTCTGCAATCCCTTGCCAAATGTCCCTTTTTCCCACATTTAAAACATTCACCCCTTTTCTTTCTCTCTTCAAAGTCTTCTGATCGTTTATCAGATTGTTTGTTTCCCTGGGTATTTCTCTTACCCTTCTTCCCAGCTTGTACTACAAAGACTTCTGACCCATCTTCTACTGCAAATACTTGAGTTTTCTTTTTCTTTTTGCTATTAAAATGCCTTTCTACTTGCACGATGATCTACCATGTGCTTTGTAATAAAGCTGCTAATGGGAGCTATACTGCCTTTTAAGAATGCATTCTTTAGCTGTTGCTCATATGGGGAATCATGTGTTTGATCTTCAGGTACCTGCATTCCACAATGGTTATTAAAACACTAACAATCTGGCATAATATCTATCAACAGTTTCACCTTCTTGTTGTATGCATTGATTAATGCAAGTCCAATCAGCCCTAGGCTTCCATTTGTCAGAGATTCGGTCTGTCAGACCCTTCACTCTATTGTCCAGTTCTGCGTTACTATGTGGGAGTGGTCTAAGCTCTGCGTCATGGGGATTCCAGTTGCCACTGATCATGTGCCAATCTGGACCTACAATTTTTCTAACTACTTTCTCTACTTCTTCTCCATTCAAATGGTAACTCAACCTCATGCCCTGTAAATCTTCTAAGAATTTTCTAAAATTTACTTTCGGATGGGGAATTCCCTCTGTGGCTTTCCGGATATCTTCCGGTGTCCACAGTCTATATACTAGAAGAGACAGATCCTGTCCTGCCTGTCCTGCCTGTGGATTTGGTACTTCTATGAGTAGACACATCTCTTCCTCACTCATAGCTTGTGAATTTCTATTTATTTCATATAATTCAATATCCCATCTCAAGTTGCGTGCTGGAGACCTGGTCTCGATAGGATCCCTGACAAACGGTTTTGATTTTGCAGGAACAGCCGGGTATAGCAGAGGTGGATCAGCTTGTCCACTCGCTTCATATTCTGGTAAAAGATGTAGAGGAGGAGGAGGAGGGGCTGTCACTATTACCAAGTTATTATCTTCTTTATCTAAGAACATTGCTTTTGAATTTTTAATCTTTTGTTCCCTGCAATTTGCTTTCTCAAGCCACCTGTGTGCCTGAGGGACTCCTAATTGTTGTTGCTTTTTTAGTTGACCTTCAGCATCTGTTTTAAGTTGTCTAACAAGTTTCATAAGTGAAGATTTATCTAAATTACCATCAAATTTGTATTTATCAACCCATTTCGTATAATACTTAACATTATCGGCACGCTGTAATTGCATACGTTTTGCGTCTTCGGTTAGGGGCGAGTCTCGGGAACTTTTCATGCACTGATTTCCCATGTTGCCTTAGCTAAAGCTAAAAATTGTTACATAACCCTTCTTATCACATGGTACCACGATTTTACACCTTTTTACAGTTTATCTAGAATAACTGTCTACCTATTCTGTTTCCCTGATCTATGACAAGACAGCAATCTTTTTGTCCCTGATCCGCACATGCAAATCTCCCTGACAAAATAGTACTGCAACAAGTCCCTTATCTAAAACAGAAAAAAGGTAAATTCCTCCATACCTGACCCTCCGTGAGTTGATCCACCGGAATGTTGACTCGTCCTCCAATCCCAGATCAGAAACAGTGGCTGGCCTCTTTCGAACGACAATTCAGTCGGCGGTCTTTCAAAACAGAAGAGCCGATGTGGCCTCTTCTCCGTACGGGTACATGCCACTGGGCCCAATTCTGACCTGGGCCTAGAGTGAGAGGTGTTTCCGGCTCAAAGGACCAAAACTGTCAAAGGAAAAATATACTTTAAAAATGATCAAAACATGGTAGGTTCAGGTTAAGGCAATTTAATCTTGCAGCAAGGAGACAAAAACGTGCTAATACAGAGTTTGTCTAACCAGAAATAGGAAATGCTTACATGTTTATATGCTTTCTAATAAGACATTGCCTAACAAGCTGACGTAGTGAGTTACAAGTTTTGTCATCATCATTTACTAATAACTGCTTTCATAAAATTCTGCTGATTTATCAATTTTTGTGAAAAACTTCCTAAGGAAAACAACGTGGCCTTGGCTACCACTGGTTAGATACATGCAATGTTACCATTCAAGGTACTATGGCTAATTCAAGCACAAAGCAATCAGTTCATTTCTCTAACAATCCTTTGTCTACACTATCTCTAAACCTCTGCAGTTGCACATGTTCTCATACTTCGAACAGAGCTGTTTGTTTAAAATCATTACATTTACAGGATATAGCATTGTTCATTCATTCTCTCCTGACCTAGGAGATAAGCACCTGCTTCTCAAGTATATTTCCAAAAGGCATAAACATGAATATTGCTGTGCTAGCAATTACTAGGTCAGAGGGCATCTTGCAAGTTTCAGAAAGCATACTGCCATTTCAAAAAGCATCTTTTCAGTCTCATATGAAACTCAAATATATATAAAACAGTGCATATAAAATAGAATGAAAACGTGTTAACTTATTTGGTTTCTAATTAGCATTAAGCATACACACATATTAATACACATTTTTCTGACAGTAATGGAATATCTTTCTCTCCCCCACCCCTCATCCTCATCACGAATATTTATTCTTATACTACAGATATGGTTTCATTTCCACATATGTTGTTCTCAAAAAATAATGTTTGGCCTTGTGTTGTATTATTGGTTACATATTTCAATGGTTGCATACTAACATACCTTGTTGAAATTCCACTGTTGTTGGCCTTTTGCCATAACTGTTACTGGAATGCTTACAATACTGACTGCTATTCCAGTTATGCCTGTATTCTGTATGCTATACAATTTTAATGTTCTGAGCTAATTGGACCACCCATGCATGCTGTTACAACTAATGTTTAAATGTTCTGTTCATGACTAACCTACACACCTTGACAAACCTCAACACCATAGCATGATTGGGTAGGCCGGTTCCGGCAGATCTGTCTATCCCGTTTCATCTGGACATGGTACCGGGTCCCAGCACATCTTGGGCCCAAACTGGGGCTCTGTCTTGTCTGTCTGCAAAAGCAACCTCTCCTACACAACTTACCTCCCCAAATGTACCTACAACCCTTCCCCAACATTCCACTCTCACCTTAAAAAAACTGGGCATCTGTCCCAAAAAAAAAAAAGTCATCCCCTATATATCTCTCCATTTCAGCCCAACATATACTGCCATGAATCAATTATCCCTTCAATTAATAAACAAAGTTATGTCACTCACACCCCTCCCTATGGGGTGTGAGGCTCCAAATTCCAAATTGTCCATGTCATACACGGCCGTTGCTGCCCAAGAAATGGAGAGCTGTCCATTCCTACAGCCATTTTGTACATTTCAAGATGCCTTTCATATTCGTTTTCCCCCTGCTTGGCCCCATTTCACCACTATCCTATAACCCCTTTTTTCTTTTCTTTTTTTGGAAATAGCGTAGGTTTAAGTGGGACTAAGCTCCACTTAGTATTGTGACGTGTCATACAAACCTGCTTAAAACTGCTTTAATTACCTTATTTATTCTGACACTGTTCTGAACATCAATAAAATAACCAGCCCTGACAAGTCTCAAACATGGGACATGGTGACTTACAGTATAGTGTACTAGGCCAATAGGCCAACTCAGCTGTGGGAAGTTGGTGGTGTTTTTGTAAATATATCATGCAGAACAGTTTTGCAACATTAGGAAAAAATACACCCCTGCCAAGTATATAACCCAGGACCTTCTGAACTGTAGTTCAGACCAATAGACCACTAGGTCAATTCAGCTCTGGAGATATTTAGAGGTGGTTTTGTAAATATAGCATGCAGTACAGTGATGTAACATTAGGAAAGAAAATACCCCTTCCAAGTATTGGACCCATGAGCCTCTGAACTACAGTTCAGAGCAATACACCATTAGGCCAAATAATCTCTGGGGGACTGCTGCTGTTTTCACAAAGATATCTTGATTTCCAGTGACACTACTTCTACATATAATGTGAGAAATGACAGCGCACTTGGGCCTGTGATGCAGAGACTGAACTAGTACACAGCCAATGACATGCTGATGGATTGACAGAAGGCCTACAATATCAAGTACAGCTGACAACTCCACAGACTGTTGCAGAATGTCCACAGTTGTGTTACCTAGTTATGGCATGGTTGTCATCAAACCTATTCTGTGTGCTGAATTTCTGGCAAAGCAGTGCAGATTGATTTTACAAAAGTATGACAGACAGGTCAGTGTCACACGTCATAGCCATCCAAACACATATGTTCATGCCAATCCTGTGTAACACACTGCATGCATGAACATACGTCTTGCAAATACACCTCCCATAATAATGACTCAGTATCTATCTGTTACATTCCTAGCATGTCTGACATCTGGACACCTATAGTTCATGCCCACACTCCAGTCTGTTGCACGACAACTATATGCTTGTCAAAGAACCTAGAAATAACTGAGCCATGCAATGTCCAGCAGAACTAGTTGCTGCCACCACAGTCACTGCCACCCACAGTAGCATGTCAAAGGCCTGGAGGGTGGAACATGTCACAAATATGAATATGTGTCCTAAAATGTCCCCTACCACTCTCTGGATGGTACTGCTACTTAACATATGTAGCAGAGGCACACACCTCACCTGGACTGTTATGGGTACCCTCACCCTGGTCATGCTGTGACACAAGAGCTGACACTGCTCCATCACTGACATATACAGCTTGCTGTCCCAAATCTCTTCACAATCCCCAGTCTGACTCCTGGCCAGAATGCAGTATCTGTGGCCTGCTACACATGCAGCAGTATGTTCAGCTACCTGCTGCAGACCTACCATACCTCCCAAACAGGGCATCCACACAACAACCATAGAAAAATGGTTGGTGGAGATTCAGGTGACAGAGGCATGTCTCACAGTCTTCCCCTAGAAAGATACACAGCTGATAGACCAGCATCAACTGCAGCGGCATGCACATTCAGATAAAAATGATGTATAATACTCACATCTGTCTGTCTTCTTACTGAACCCAACACGCATTGCTAAACTGTAACCTACCACCGAATCAGAAACTCTGTTAACAATGGCCAAACACAGCATGCAAAACTATGGAGATACCACATCAATTCAAACAGAGAACAGTATTTCTACCTACCATCTGTGATGCTGTAGCTCCTACACCTCAATAATGTCCTCCTCACAGGCCAGGAAAAGGAGCAAGGCCTACATGAAAGCCTTAATTATAGCACTGTGTTCCCATGTCATTGGCTAATGGCAATGCAACCCAGCTGTTCTGCATGCTATTAACAAGTGTGAGTCACATATTCGTGCACAGGCAATCAACTGTTCATGAGTATTACCTGCAAAAGGTAAGTTGCTGCCTATGGTAAAGAGGTATGTGACTTAATTCATGAAGACACTGATTTCCAAGGAAAAGTATCACTGGAATTTTGCTCACAAAGGAGGACAGCACTATATAAGGTATGCCATACAGTTAACCATGCAATGGAATGTAGATAGGGGGATGCAGTCATGGGAAATAGGAATGTCAACAGTAGGTCTCAACAACATATCTTGGAATGACATGTTGCTGTTAGTTTGCTGTCCAGCACCTACAGTCTTGCCTTTTGACTCTGTCTGCAGTCACATAGATTGCAGCTCTGGCCCCTGAGTCCCCCCACCAATGGTTGACCCATCTAGAAAGGCTACTGGATTGTCTGTTGTACAATAGTGACAGTAACTACTGGTGGATACAGGTGGCATATCACATCACGTAGTGTCATGAGCCCCTCTCAGTCTGTGAATGTCATACAGGGTTAGTTCAAACATTGTCCAAGTGTCCCTGACTGTTCCACCATACTCTGGCTAGGTCACTGTGTACTCCACACCTGTATCTCATTGCCTGACAGCCATGGCTAGCATACCTGGTGACCCCTACAGCAGGACAGAAGGTTATAGGCAGTAGTAGTGAGGGGACACAGGCACCGCCTCAGCAACAGTGTGTACATATTGAGCATGCAATGTAAGGGAATTAATACAGTGACAGATATTAATGTACCATTACTGTGTCCCTAGGGGTCTGGCATGTCACAGACACATTCCCCATACTCTGGGAACACCGATTACATATTGTCCAGCTGGTTTCCAGATATTCACATTTGTCTGGGATGGGGTCCACATATATCAGGCACATGTACACATTCTCAAACATCTGGGTACTGCAGATGTCAGATGCCTATGAGGAGGAAACCCTACACCACATATGCACAGCTATCAGTTATTGTGTAGCACAGATATTTCTGGAATGTCCACATGCACTTGTAGTACCACTCACGTAGTTGTTGGATGTTGGCTGTATAACATGGTACTGTAATGCTGCCCATAGGGGGCACACCACAGTCAATGACAGTGATGGATGTGGACACATAACAACACAGTCTGTCACAGCACACAGGTTATAACTGGTATACTTAGGACCATACAAGGTTACTAGGCTATGGGCCCTGAGCCCCCATATGCCTAGGCCACATGTTAGCCCATGTGAATGCAGGGCAGTACCTAATGCCCCAGTCTGATAGGGATACAGGTGGTATCCCAAGGGTGTATGTGCAGCTAAGCATCCAGTTATACAGGGTCCACCTGCAAAGGTGTAAATAGCTACCTTGCCTGATGTGGGAAGGGTGATCATTCCCCAGCAGGGTGAGTGTGTGCGGGATACATCTGTGCCACCAAGAAGACCAGCTGATGTCACACACCAGGTTGAGAGAGTGTGTGTGTGTGTGTGTGTGTGTGTCTGTGTGTGTGTGTGTGTGTGTGTGTGTGTGTGTGTGTGTGTGTGTGTGTGTGTGTGTGTGTTAATAGAGTGGATCTTGAGTTGCACTTGTGCAGCAGGGCCAGTGATGTGGAGTCCATGATTGCCTTGCATGTCAGACAGATGTCACCTCTGAGAAGTATGTATGACACCAGTTGGAGGATTGGGCATAAAGCATATCTGTGTTGGGTAGATGTTTGAGGCCCTGGTACTCACTGGTGAGGAACTTATGCTATGTCCCCAGCTGCTGCATGTGCTATGTGAGGTGAATGACAAACGTGGCATTTTACACAATAATGTGCATTATTGTGGGGAATACAGGGATGTTAGGACCGCATGACCCTGGATAACATACCCGTAGGTATGAGGTGACCCACGTACAATTTACTATACAACAGAAGCAACATGGTGGTGAAATGTCATGTTGTCATTAACATGTGTGCACAGATCCAACATAACTGATTGTGTGCCTAGGATGTTGTTAGTACTGTGATAATTTGTGGGGATGTCACGCTCCACAAAGAGTTTGCCACTGCACGTTGTGGTATGTGGCCTGAGCCCATGTTTCTGGCACCAGTCATGTATCTGCATGAGACCCTCCTAGGCAGATGTCCACATCAGCATGAATCCAGTGACAGCACACAGCATGCAGTCATCTGCAGACATGGTCAGCCATAGGCCAATGGCTGTGCCCTGCACCACAGTCATGTACATCACGCATAATGTTTTTAGGCAAGGCTCAAATTCTAAACCTACCACCCTAGAACACCAAAAAGGAAAAAAACTAAGGGTAATGCTGCTCAATGCCAGAAGTCTCAATCTCAAGATGCACGCACTCGAGGCCCTTCTCAATATGGAGAACATCGATGTCTGTGCTGTGACAGAAACCTGGTTCAAGGCTCCTGAGAGCACCCCAGCACTAACAGGTTTCACCTCATATCATACGTTCCGGCCCCAAAATCCGGACAACACCAAGAAAGGAGGGGGGGTGTCCATATTCATAAAGGACACCCACACCTCAAGGTTGGTGGCAACGCACGATGCATCGGAGACCATCCAGGTGCAATTAACCATAGGCAAGACTGCTCTGCAATTTGTAGCATGTTACAGGCCACCTCTCAAACTCGGGAACCTCACATGGCCTTCCTGAAAACATTGGAGGATAAATGTATCTCCAAACACCATCATACTAGGTGACTTCAACTACCCTAATATAGACTGGGAACACTACTCAAGCCCAAACACTCTAACCCAAAGATTCCTGGAGTTCATAAACTCAAATGCCATGGAACAACTAGTCACCATCCCCACAAGAGGTGAAAACATACTTGATCTCATCATCACGAACATGGGATCAAAATGTTCAACACCGAAGTATACCCCTCACTGGTGAGATCAGATCATAAACTAATCTCGCTGGAGGTCCTCATCCCGCCCCCAACAGAAACAAAAAGGACCACAGTGAAAAACTTCTCAAAAGCCAATTTCACACTTCTAAAAACTAGTGTGGTCTCCTTTAAGGCCCCTGAGCCAGTGGTAAACATTACTCAAACCGCTGAATCACTTACAAATGCCTTCTACCAGCACCTACAGGACTGCATGAATCAGGCAATCCCAAACAAAACTAAGACTCTCTGTACCAAAGGCAAGCGTCCAGTCTGGTGGACCCCAGCCATAAACAAGCTCTACAACAAAAGGAGGAAGCTACTACAAGATAGAGCAAAATCCTTGAAAGGTAAGACACCTTTGATCATTATAAGTAAAATACTAAGAGCTCTCATAAAATTATCCAAGGCAAATTTTGAGAGAAAAATCGCCAAGGACTCTAAAGAGAATCATAAGGCCTTCTTTAGCTATGTTAGAAACCTAGGAGGAAACTCCCAGATATGCTCAGAATTAGTTCAAAATGATGTGAAAATTACTGAACCTACACACATTGCTAACATACTGGCTGACAGGTTCAGTGCAAACTTCCCCCAAAAGGAGAGATATCTATTCCAGAGGATTGTAGGCCGCCAAAGATCTCCAAGGGCCAGGTGAGAACTGCGCTCACTAAGGCAAAAAACACAGCATCCATGGGACCAGATGGTGTCCCTGGCTGTGTGCTTCATGAACTCAATGAGGAATTAAACCCACAGTTAGGACAGCTGTTTAATCTTAGCCTCACCTCAGGATACGCACCCAAGGAGTGGCGCATGCGACTGTGGTCCCACTTCATAAGGGCGGTGCCTCCACAGACCCTGGAAATTACCGCCCCATTAGCTTGACAAGCCTTATCTGCAAAGCCATGGAGAGGATCATAATGGAACTCATAAATAAAGACATAGGAACTTGCAGACTTTGGATCCAACCCAGTTTGGCTTTGTCAAAGGCAGATCCTGCCTCTTAAACTTGGTTGACTTTTCGAGACAGTCACCAAGGCCATTGATGAGGGAAAGGCAGTCCATACAGCCTACCTCAACCTGGCAAAGGCCTTCACACAATACCCCACTCAGGTATCATCGAAAAACTCATCAGCTTGAATGTAAACCCATACATCACAAGATGGGTTGCAAACTGGCTAAGCGACAGAACCCACAGGGTCAGAGTTGCTGGAGCCATGTCAGACTCAAAGCCTGTCACAAGTGGTGTCCCACAGGGCTCAGTCCTGGGTCCACTCTTGTTCGGCATCTACTTTTCTGAAGTACAAGCAAACACAGGAGGGTTATGGCTGACAAAGTTTGCAGATGACTGCAAACTGGGCGCCATAGTCGAAAACACATCTGACACCGATATCCTCCAGAAGGGCCTCACAGAAATGGATAACTGGTGCCAGAGCCATGGCCTGAAGTTAAACGCCAAAAATGCATAGTCATACCCTTCGGAAAAACAAGGTTACCCTAGCTACCATATAGGTGACAATCCACTGAGCACAGAAAAAGTCATCAGGGATCTGGGGACCCAAGTTGACAGTAGTCTTCGCTTGACACTCATGTTGCTAAAGTAGTTAGGAAAACCTTCTATATCGCCCACCTGATCATGAAGGGATTCACATCTAGATCAAGAGAGGTCATCGTCCCCTGTACTCATCACTCATTAGACCTATGATTGAGTACAATGCCCGTTCGAATGTATCTGACCAGACACCTGATGCAGCTTGAAAGACCCCAAAAGTTCCTCACCAAAAGGATAAAGGGTCTCAAAATATGTCTTATGCTGCCCGACTGAAAGAACTCCAGCTTTATTCAGTCTCATACCGCTTGCTCAGAGGTGACCTGTGCCTGACATATAAGGCCATGTCAAACCCAGATTTGATGAATATGCTTCACCTCAAAAATCTAGATCCCTCAGAACCACAAGGGCGGAGACTTAAACCTTGACACGGTTATAAATAGAACGTGCTGAAGGGACAGATTCATCACCCAGAGACTCCCTATGCTGTGGAACAAAATCCCGGTACATGTGAGGCAGAGCACCTCGCTGGCCTTGTTCAAGAGGAATCTTGACCAATGGATGGGAGATCGCAGATATACCCCAGGGATTACTTCAGTGTCACTGCTTGACAGAGGCACAGAAAAATGATAGGCATAGTTTTTATTCAAACTAAAGGGGTGGCGAAAGCCACATAACTATGGGCTAGGCTTATAAATGCCCTTGGGCAGATAGCCTAGTATGAACCTATGAACCTATGAACCTATAACAGAGGCCCAAACACAGAACAACAGGTTATGCCACTAGTTATGGGTCAACTGCTTGGGGTGGACTCCCCTATGTAGATTAGTTGGGTCATGTCAGCAGGCCGGTGTGCCACCCCTATGGTAACATATGGAGTGATGCATACTTGGGAGCATATATCTATTATGGCCAGGTGGGTTATAGTGTCAAAGACTTTGTCCAGGGCAAGGTAGGTAGTGTGCACTATGATCCTCCATCCATGGCTTTGGTAACTGTGTCAAAGAGGCCACCGAGTGTAACAGTCATGATCCCTCCTTGACAAAGCCTAATTGTGCATGATGGAGTGTGTACACGTCGCCAATGTCCATGTTAATGAGGTTCACTATAAACTATGCTATGGCCTTGCAGAAGAGCCATGTTAGGCTGATGGGTGTATAATGTGACAGATTGGTGGACGTGTTACCTTAGTGTAAAGGGGTGACAGTGGTGGTCCTTCACACAGTTGAGGCAAAGGTGGTAGTCAGGCCTCCTTTGAATACAGTGTCTTATGTTATTGCAAGGTTATGCTTGGAGTCATGTAGGATGCATCCTGTCATGTGATGGGCTCCCATGACAGATGTATACCATAACTTTCACATGGCAGTGGTGACCTGTTCCCTACATATAGGAGAAGGGGGCAGGTATTGTCGACATCCTGATGTATTGATGGGGGGACAGGGGGTGAAGCTTACACTGACTCTGTCAGGCATCAAGTATGCTATAACTACAGGACTGTCATAGCTGGTGCCCTTAACCACCAAAAGTGAGCAGATGTATGTGTTACCTTTGATGTTGCAGTCATATGTGCAGAACGGAAGATCATTGTCTGTAGTGGATGTCGACAATGTTGGCTCTGGGTTTACTGCGCAGGTTTCCAGGAGTGATCTCATTCACTTGTTCACACTAACGAGACATTGCTTGTAAATGGCCATCTGCCGCTAGTTTGTCCCAGACAGCAGTATGTCATCCCTGTTATAGACACTTATGTATTGCAGATGTCCACCAGACAGGTGTACAAATCCTTACAGAGGATGAGGTAGTCCTGTCGGGTATACCTGACTCCATGCATCTATACAAATGCTGGTTCCTGGAAAACCTGGGTGTAACCACCAGCTCATAAGAAACTATCACAGCATATATCGTGGAGGTGGGTGGCACAAATTCCACAGCCGAGGAGCATCCAGATAAGCCTCCAGTGCTCCTCATGTTAATACTGTTGCATTCTTAGTGGCATCCTCTGCATACCTGTACACATATGTCAGGTGAATCTAAATTTGTGGGTGGGGTTTTGTAATGCACACATATTGTGAATGTCAGAAATTTGGATAGTGTCACAGTTTGTACTGTACATGTTGATAAATGCACATATTATCATGTATGAATGCCATATGTGTGTCTGCTGACAATACCTCTCCCCCATAAATCCTTAGGTACCTCTGGTGTGTCTGGGGATCATCATCTTGTAGCTGGTCAGTGTAGAACTGTCTTATTATGGCTCAATTATACCCTAGGCATGTTAAGAGCTGCCAGTCTGCCATGGAGACTACTGTTAAGCTTAGCCATATTACATACGTGCATGTTCACTTGTGGTGTGGTTCACTGCAGTGCATCACATCAGTAATCACAGTAGCATATTTGCCGGAGATATAACATTAGCACATATTTTTGTAAAGGTGCAGCCAGTTTGCTATACAGGGGTGCATTACTATTGTGTAAACTGATGCACTGTGTTTTAAGTGAAGGTCCATCACATACTTTGACTTGTCACATATCTCACAGGTGTATAGTACTAGCAACATTTAATGGAAATAGCTGCACAGAATGTTGTCGAGAGCCTGTCCAGAGTGTCTGTTGTGGTCTGATTGTGTGTTGTGCATGGCATCAGTCAGAAGGTTTGTTCTGTATTATGCCTTTGTGGCACCTCACTGTATGTGTGTGTGAGCATGTGAGGGGGGTCAGCAGACATTATAGCACAGGAATTAATGTAGTTATGTTGTCTTCCCCTCACAGGTGACCATGGGGGTTGGAGTGTGTCCCCCTCATGACCTGATGTCAGTGTCACATCGGACTCTGATGATGATGATGGCCCTATTGAGGCGCAGGTGGCATCGGAGGGTGCTGAATATGTCTCATTGGTTGACATCGAACTTCCACCCCCAATGTCCTGGCACACAGTCTGTACGCCCACACATACCCACTCCCCAGCAGTCACAGATTTTGGGCAGTCAGAGGGTGGTGGCATTGAACAGGGGAGTGTGGCGATTATAGCATCTGTGACTGTAGACACTAGCCATAGCCAGATATCTGGTGAGGTCCCACACAGGCAGATTGCCAGGGGTGCTCAAAGGAGGACTGCTACCCATCCAGCACCTATCAGAGGTGTCACAGCATGTGTCACCAGATGCAACATGGAGGCACAGTCATGTTGTGACCACTGCCTGGCATGCATGACTCCCTCCATGGCATTTGTGATGCCTTACATCATTTTGTCGATGTAATGGATAGATGGTAGGGTGTGACATTGTCAGTCCTTAACCATGCAATGCCTGTGCTGGAACATGTGGTGAAAGTAGGGTGTCAGACACATGGATGTAGGTCAGCAACAACATCAGCTGAGAGTCACCGTGGCCATGTACAGTCACACTCCCATAGTGGCAGTACCACCAGCACTACCAAAGTGAGGGTGCTGTCCACACCACAGTGTGGCAGGCCATGAGCACATGGTTTTAAGTGGTCCCGTGAGGGACATAGACCCAGCAGACACCAGTCACCATCTGCAAGTAGTACCATATCTGGCTCTGGGCATGGTGGTACCAGTGCCACTCCTGGCAGAACCAGTTGCCATGTCCATGGGTGGAGATGGTGAACTGTACATTCTGCCATGTACGGCCCATGGCTGTCCAACATTCCCTCGTGTAGGGCTAGAATATGGATTGACTGTGTGCATGCACACACTCACTCATCACTGTCACACGCAGGTCACCAACAGAGACACACACCTCATCTCCATGTCCCAGCTGAACAAAATGTCAACTGTATGGCACAACCTAGGCCTTTGGCAACCCAACAGCACACCCTGCGCATGTGATGACACCTGTGCCACATTCCTGCCATCCATACCATCATTGCAGGGACATGCTAGCATGTGTCTGATGCACAGGGTGAATATAGTACAGTTAATGGCAACTTGCTGTGCAGTACTGTTATGTCCTGTAAGGTGCTGTCTGCTGGCAATTGTCATGTGTACACATCAAAGTGCATGCACCTTTGTGCCAGGATGCATTATTGCTGTTAGTACTGTTGAGTGACTGTTGTCTGACAGACCTTATTCTGTTTCTGTCCCAAGTGTCTGTGTGTCTAAGTCATTGGGACTTGTTGCCATTACAGAAGCTCATGATGGCATAGTGGCAATGCATAGACCTTTTTCTCACCAAGGTACAGCTGTATATGTGCATTTCTACCTAGGTACGTATGTATGCATGGAACAGTGTGTGAGGGACAATGGAGGCAGACGGCGTACTCTTGCATGCATACCCCTTGACATAGCATGCTACTCTTGATACATGTCACCTGGGGGTTCTGTAGGATCACAGGTTCATAGGTCCATGGAAAGTTACTAGAGTAGTGGCCCTGAGTCCCTTACAAGCATAGTCATTATTTTATCACCAACAGAATCATTGATCAGAACCTGTTGCCCCTGGCATTGATGGGCACAGGTTGGACCCCTGGGACAGAGTTTAGTTTTCCCATACACTCATTATGGATGCACTTGACGAGGGTCTGCATCATACTCTGTTTGACATGTATGGGAAGTGCATTCCTGAGACAGGCAGCATCTGGGAGACAAACCTGTCTCTCTAGCAAGTTTATTTGCTGTCTCATATGTGACTCAGGCCTTTTGTGCTGGTAATGTGCATAGACGTAGACTCACATATATGAGGTTGTTGAAGGGTTGAGCACAACATTGTCATCTAGGCATGCCACCGCCCACCTGTGGACAACATGTCTGATACCAAGTGGCCCACTACTTATTCAAGGCTGTCACAGGTCACACCTGGCTAAACATGGACTGCAAACTGCAGGGTGGGACAGGTGGTGGCCATACCTCTCACCTCTACAGCTTTCTGCAGAATGTCCTGATGTTTACCACATATTTTTGTTCCGTTTGTCATAACATTGTGGTTTTCTGGCAAAGAAGTGTGAAATCATTAAAGATTGTCATTACACAATAATGACAGATATTTTCCTGTCAGACTTCATGTCCTTCAGAAATGCGTGTGAATGCACAACCTTTTATGCTATCTACTTTGTATGTTTATCAGAGCAATATTTAAAGACTGACCCCAATATTTGGGCTGCATACCACTTTTCTGTATGATTTTTTCCAGATGTCTTTCTCTAAGGAGTCTAGAGGTATATTTGTGGCCCTAACACAGCCACACTGCTGCAAGGGGACATACATACGTATACACACACACACGCACACACACACACACACACACACACACACACACACACACACACACACACAGACACACACACACACACACACTCACTCATGAACTGCCCTTGTTGATAGTAGAACCCCTATCTGCCTAGTTTTACATATGTTAGCACTATATACATAGTACATGAACCACAGAGCTTATACAGTTTTATAGTGTTTGCCACTACTATTTAGGTGGATAACATCTGCAGGTGCTGTAAGGGTTGCCACTGAGGAGTAAACAGGCCCTTAAAGTGGTATAACTGTGTCACTCACACACACACACTGCTGCAGGGGGCATGCATTCCAACACACATGCACAAAAAGTTGACAGTTTTGGAATTAGAACACCTATCTATCTAGTTATGTACACTATAGTCTGCCATATATATTGTATGCACCACAGTGCTATTGTGTTTGAAAATGTGTAACTGCATCTAAGGTGGATGACATTTGTAGCCACTGATTAGGTTGGTGATGGTGGAGTTAACAGGATGGCACAGGCACACAAAATGGTATAACCATTGCACACACACACACACACACACACACACACACACACACACACACACACACACACACACACACACACACACACACACACACACACACACACAGGTAAGACAGCCATGCTGATACAGGGGATATGCATACACAGACACATACACTCACACAGTTGCCAGTATTGACATGAGAACCCATACCTATCTAGTTGCATGTATAGTGCTATGTCCTTATTGCGTGCACCACAGAGCTTATATGCCTGCTGTATACCTGTAAACATCTTAGAACAATAAATGTGGACAAAGCTTTCAATAATGGGGGATACTGGCCCAAAAATAGGGGCAGTTTTTACATATTGCTCTTACAAACATAGATAACTGATAAAGTGACAGGTTTTGCATAAGCATTACTTTTGTGGAGGGGATGAAGTCTGAAATTCAAATGACTGTCATTATTTTCTGATTTCCAATCTCAATGATTTGCCAATTATTTGCCAGGAAACCACAATTTTATGATACACAGACCAAATATATGAGTCAAACATCTGGATATTCTGCAAAACTCTATACAGTTGAGAGGTATGTCCTGTAGAGTGTCAAACCGTGCATCTATGGTGGATGACATCAACAGGCCCTGTAAAGTAATGCAGTGGGGGGAGTCTGCAGGGTGGAACAGGCATCAAAATGGTATAACCAACACACACACAACAGCCACAGAGGATATGCCCCCCCCACACACACACACACATTTAGCAGTATTGAGATTAAAACCCATACCTATCAAGTTGTGTGCACTATAGCGCTACGTACTTATCCCATGCAACACAGAGCTTACATGCCTGGAGAGTGTCCAATGGTGTATCTAAAGTGGATGACATCAACAGGCCCTGTAAAGTAGGGCAATGGGGGGTTAACAGGGTGGAACAGGCACCAAAATGCATTGGCACTGCACACACATAAGCATGAAATACACAAAGCCACAAGAAAATATACTTATACATACACACACACACACACACACACACACACACACACACACACACACACACACTCAAACACTCACACACACACAGTTGCTGTTGCTGGGAATTGAACCACTACCTATCCAACTGCCTACACTATAGTACTATGTACTTACGGCATGCAGCACAGGACTTACACATGTAAAGAGTGCCTGCCAATGCTGTTGGGGTGGATGACATCAGTAGCTTCTGACAAGGAGACCACTGTTGTGGAGAACAGTAGTCACAGGGCTAATATATGGTTGGCCATTACACAGACATAGGCTTGTTGTGTGTGTGTATTCTGCTGTGTGTGTAATGCATACAGAAACACACACACGCATGGTGACTGATGTGATATTACAACTCCTCCCTATCTACTATTACATAGTGGGCATCATCATAGTATTTTCACATGCCACTGGTTAGAAACTGGTGTATGTGTGACTGCTGCAGAACATCACTCTATGCCTTTCATGGTCTTCTCTGTCTCTCTCTCTTTCCCTCGCTGTCTCTCACTCTCACTCTCTCCTCCTGCCTCTGCCTCTCTATAAATGATATATTTGTATACGTTGCCTCTATATCTGTATGTATATCACACTCAACAGATGCAGATAAATCTTATATGTACCACATACGGATAGATGGGGGTAAACATGTGATGGGGGTGGGGATAGACAGTTAAGGTGTACATAGCTGTCTGAATGCAGAAGGGATAAGTGTACATCCCAGTTCTATAGTCAGATGTGAGTTCAGACATGGGCTGAAAGTAGCTAAGTGTAGGAGCATGCCCAGTATGACCATCAGTAGTAAGAGTGGGACTCCAGGCCAAACCCACCTGTGCTCCAGTCCACGATTTTGTGTGCTACAGCCGATTAGCTGATAAACCTCTGTAAACAGTATAGCACTTCAATGAAATACTAACTGAGAGATCTCCTGGATGTGTGTTATCCTTATTAACTGACCCATATCTAGGGTGGGTACAGAGGGTATTGGACTGAACAGAGTTTTGCATAATATGTGAGGTACATTTTTCACAGCACTGTGGTATCCTGGTATGTCAGTAGCAGATCAGTATAGATTAATGTGAGAAACCACTGATAGACATTTGTCTACTGACTGCATACACTGCAGGAAACCCATGCTACTGCATGAAGTGCTGTAGTCTGCACATTCTAAATTTGTCTGGCCAGTGGTTCCTCCTTCCCCTTATATGTGGCCCTTTGTCCTACTCTGCTCCAGTTGCAGGCTTTGTCCACAGCTGCTGCGCCTATGTGGTTGTAGTTATGGTGTAACTGGGGTAGAAGTCATAACATCACACACAGGGTTATGGACTGCACACCTCTGACTGAATCTGTTTATCAGTTTGGCCAGCACTGTACCCCATACATCTGCTCTGGTCCTCAGACAGTTTGTGTTCCACTATTACTATAAGGCTACATGTTAGCCATACCTCTCAAACTCTTACAGGCAGACATCTTGACAGGGCCATATATCACAGTTGGACACAGGCCCAGACATGGGGACAGCATCTTAATATTGCTCTTCCAAATGTAGACAGTTGGTAGGTTGGTTTTGTATTAGCTTGCATTTTCTTATGGGTATGAAGTCTGCATCTCAACCGTCTGTCATTGATGTTTTCACATCAACCTGTATTGTTTTGCCAATAGTTTGCCAGACAAATGCAATGTTATGACAAACAGAACAGATATATGAGGCATATGTGTGGACATTCTGAGAAACCCTGACATTCATGGGGTATGGGTGGTACCCACTGACTTGACAGTGCTGACATAGTTACATGGCAGAATTTGTATCCTGGCACATTAGACTGACTTGTCACAACCTGCTGTTCAACTAGGCACCGTCTGGGTTACTCAGAGCTGTGTACTGTCCATATCTATAGCCACCTATTCCTCCATTATCCAACTTTCCTGAAGTAACAAATATTGACTTCTGGACAGCCTGTAGAACTCATACAGTAGATGTAGCTGATATGTAAAATAGTAAGCACAGCCAATCTTGAACTATGGACCCTGCCACCCACACTAATGTACTTAGGCCAGTGAGTCACAACAGCCACCAGTCAGTGCTGTCTACTTCCTGATACTATTAAACACACACATACATAGCACATTGACTCCTGCATATTATGGAAATGAAACATGTTAGCAAGTTGATTGGGACAGCCGTAGGAATGTGTGGTCTGCTGCTATTACCTTACAAACATAACTGTTACTGCAGTTCTATGTGAACATGGGTGTGTGGGGGTAGGGCACCATACCTCTCAACTGTAGAGATTTTCACAGAATGTCCAGATGTTTGCCTCACATTTTGAGTCCATTTTTCATAACATTGTGGTTTTCTGGCAAATTACTGGCAAATTATTAAAGACTGAAGTTAAAAAATAATGACAGACGTTTGAGTTTCAGACTTCTTACACTTCAGAGAATTCATGGTACTGCAAAACCTGTTAATCTATAAACTTTCTATATTTGTAAGAGCAATATTTAACAATTGTCCCTGTTTTGTGGCCTTTGCCTCACATTTCTTTATGACTTTGTACAGATTTCCTTCTCTAAGAGGTTGAGAGGTATGTATGCGATTCCAAACATTGACATCCATGCATCTGTCATATGACTCCACTGTTTGTAAGTCCCTCACATAGTGCCATGGGTTTTGCTGGCTTGGGGCCTACTGCATATTCTGGGGCAGCCAGTATTTGGCAGAGAGTTCCTGTTGTCCCACATAGCTGTCCATTGTCTGTTGCTATCCCAGTAGCTCACTCCATTCCCTTGCATACATGCAGTAATAGCATACATATGTTACCACAGTCTACTACCTCATTCATTTGTTGTTAAGAAAAGTGACTTACCTTGTGCCTGCATCAGTTGAGAGGACAGTGCTTCAGGGCTGACTCAGTTGGATGCATGCAATATACAGCCTATATATGATAATGTACAGGTTATGTGATGTGGCTGGCATCCTTTTTACTGTGTGTATGTGAGTCAGAGTGAGGTGTCAGTCCCTGGGTCCCTAGGTTGAGAGTGTATGTGCTATGAATTGCCTCTTTGCCAAGGTCAGGGCATACTGGGCATGTCTACATCTGCCTACAAGAACAGGCTCAGGGGGTTCCTCCTCCGAGTCCCCCTGTGCCTGTGAGGACATTGGCAATGGTGGGGGGCTGTGTCTCCCTTCCCTGTGATGTTCCTGCTGCAGCTGTTTCCACAGGACCATATTGTGTAGCATGGCAGATACTATGAACATGTGTGCACATCTGGCTGGAGAGTTCTGCAGGGCTGCACCAGATATGTCAAGGCAGCCAAACCGTGACTTGAGCAGCCCAAACACATGCTCTACGATGTTCCTAGTTTGTGCGTATGCCTCATTATGGCATTCTTCAGTTGGTCTGTGTGCATTTCTGATGGGTGTCATCATCCATGGTTCCATTGCAGAACCAGCATCCCCCACTAGATGGCCGTATGGGATGCCCCCCCGGCAAATGCCTGGTACAGTTGTGATGCATGCCAGATCTGGGAGTCATGATAGACTGCCAGGGCTTCCAGTACACACATTGATGATAATCCCCTGGGCATTGCACATGACCTGGCAGTTGATGGAGTGATACCACTTGCGGTTGATGTAGACTCTACCCTCCTCACCGGGTTGCACTTTGATGTGCATATGAGTGCAGTCTATGGCACCCAGTACCTCTGGGTAGTGTGCTACATGGTGGAAGAAACACATATTGCTGGTCCTCCCCTCAGGGGTGCTGGGAAAAAAAATGTGCTCACTGGCATGTGTTAGCATGACATCCAGGAACTGGTGGAGTACCCTGGATGCAGATGCCTGTGAGACCCCCATGATGTCCCCAGTAGGTCTTTGGAAAGTACCTGTAGATATCATTCTTAAGACTACACATACCTTTGTTTCCACTTAGATAAATTTCCCTCTGTTGGGTCTGGGTCTGAGGTGAGGGTGGCAGAGCTCAGTGAGTTCCTGTAGTATGTCCATATCCACCCTGTAGCACTCTACTATCTCTAGCTTGTGTAGCCCCTGAAAGGTTACCCAGGGCCTGAACACTCTTCTCCTCCTCAGTCTAGGCCTATTGTTGGCATCATCATCATCACTGACCTCAACCTGTAGTGCATACAGATGTAGCAAAGCAGCAGCAGCCCCTATCATTTTGTCAATTAAAATTCCCAAGTGTGTACAACAATGTTGTAGAGTATCTGGGAAAAAACAGATTGAAGGGTGTATGCATACTTTATACTGGTGTGCTGCAGATGCAACCTGTGTGATTAGCTGACTATGATACATTACACCTGCCAGCTATATTATTGAGGGGTTTGAATGGGCCAGTTTCTGTTGAACAGGGCTCATCAGTCATTTATACTTGATTGGCTTTCCCAGGCTATTTCAGTTTATTTCTGTTTTTTTTTTTCAATTTCTTCCACTGCTAAGCCCTGCAGCACTCTACACAAACCCAAGGAGCCAGTGTAAACATTGATCAGCAGTTTGGACCCTCCCCTGTACACGGGCATGCTTTAACTAGCTAAAACAAGCACCATGGAGCTAAGTATAGCTTAGCAGCCTCAGACACACACCCCTGCTTAGCTAAGTGCAAACAGGTGCCGCTAAGCTCCAATCCACTTACATATGCTGTGACACCCCCCCTTTTCATGGTACCTATCTGTTCTGTCTACATCAACACAATTCTAGCCTTACCAAAGTTAGTACCTACAGACACGGTGGTCCTTTTTGCAATTCAGTAACCCTAGCTCCTTTACATACACCTAATTGTGTATACCCTGGATACGGCACTACACCAGGGCCTATCTCCTTAGCTACCACTATAACCTGCCATTGCATGACTATGCATGTTGGCCACTATAATGCAATAACTTTGCATACCTTTATATTTTATATTTTACACATTTTATTTATTTTTTTTTTGCAAAAGAGCATGTTTGTGCACTGCTGCACACTGTTTAAACGTGGCATATATATTTAAAAAAATAATTTTTCATATATTGCATTACTTTTTCATGTCAATGGCCATAGATTTGGCCATTTGCATGGATACTGTTACATATAAAACCTTTTATTTGGATTGTTACAGCCCCTGTTTAAATTTTATAGTCGGTTTGTAACCATGTACATTTTTCCTGCAGACATGGCACCTACACGGATGCCTTTCTGCTTGCTGTATTGGGAAATCACCTCATTTGCATGGTTTTCACCAGCAGATGAGGTGATTTGCATTCTGGGGACACCTCCATGTTCGCACAGTGTCTGCACGTTTGTGTATGTCCCCAGCCCTGTTTCCTGAATCGCTCGGCGGCCATATTCCGTGTTCGGGCTGCAACACTACTCCTACACAAAGAATTATCTCTGTGTAGGGTTTATTGAATTAGCCCCCCAAGACATGCAAAGCTAAGTATGAATTAAATAGTACTATCACAAGAAAGATAACCATAAAGCATTTTGTGACTATGCCAGGATCTTCAGAAAGAATATCCAGCACTGCACTGAGTTGTTATCAAATGGTGCTGCCCATTATGATACACAAGATATTGCACACATGATCAAAAAATTCAACTCAAACATATCCCTACTGTCATCTTTGAAGCCAGAACTCCTCTGGGGGTGTGTGTGCTTTCAGGCAAATGCTCCCAAACCCTCCACTCAGGAAGAGAAGATCCGGCTAAGCAACATCACTCCTCCCTCTGTAGACACCTGAACCAGTACTTGAACTCATATTCTTAGGTTTCACAAGACTAACGCAGCCACCTGAACAGCTGTTTCAAAAGGCAATGATATTTGAATAGGATATCTTGGATGGGTCTATGATAGATCGCCAAATGGCCACAATGTCGAGTGTCATCTCATTGACAATGCAGTCCATCAAACTACCACCCCCCCCCCACCAATTATATATGCCAACTCTGAGATTACACTACAGTGGAGAAAAGGGAAAATTTCATGATTCCCCACTGTAATGTGATCTCAAGCATAATGGTTCAATGGCCTGCATTGTCGATCAAATTTTATGTTTTGCAATGTGGCCATTTGATGATCTAACATAAAACCCCCTGGATGAGGGTTTCCATATCTCAAGTTTTAAAACCTGGACTGCTGACCATATCAGAAATACTTAAGAAATGATTTCACTCGGTGACTTTGCATCTGGACACAGATGAGTAGATGAGTAAGGTAAAAGAAGACCTCAAGCCAAGACAGAATTAGCAGGGAAGGCTGACTTACCAGCTGATCTTTACATATTTCTGTATAGCTTGGATAAATCCCTGTTGCACAGACTTTCTAATGAAGTAGCAGGCTGAGTAATCATTTCCTCATCTTGTTCTGTGGCCCATCTTGCCCCTACATTTTAAGCCTGATACACTTCCTTATAATAACACCATCATAGTCTCTGATATTCCTGCAAAACAAGTATATTTTTGTTCATGTGGACCCAAAAAAAAAACTAAGTTTGTAGTCACTAAACTAATATATGATGATGAAAACAGTCTTATATCTGACAAAACCACCTTTTTACTATATAGAAGCCCATTTCAAGAAATGAATGTCCACATCAAATAGACATTCCTATGGTAACAGCATCTTCAGGTGCTAAAAACAATGTAACTTTTCCTAGTGTTGGAATGAGTAGGACTCCCTTTACACTTTTAAAATGTGCTGAGAAACATTTGGCAAGCAGCCACAACAGTGTTGACATTACAATCATGCACTGTTCAGCTACATATTGACTAAGTCAGCATTTGCTCAAAACTCATAGACAGCACTAATTAACCCTAGCACTAGACCCCCTGTATAGTCCAGAAGGACAAGGCTCTCTATTCGTCCCTACCAACTAATTAGTAAAACAGGTCACTTTACCTATTCAGGCATGTCCAAAGGGCAGTTTCAGGTGTACTCTCCAGTCCAACTGGTAAATCTGGGCATTTTGAGGCAATGTTACAACTGTCTCATGTACATAGATAACTCTCTCCTACTACCACCAAACACTAATATATGTGAGAGATGCAATTATACAGCCAAACTGGAAGCAAAGCTCTCTCAACCCAAGAGTGGAACTGACAGTCAAGAGGAGAAGGAAAATACTTGCAACACACCACCAGTCTCACATAGACCTACTAAACCAATACCAGCAAATAACACACATAAATACACGAAAACATACTCGGAGGCTCTAAATAAAAATCTGCAAAAGCAACAGAGACCTCCAAAGCAGACACCAAAGCAACCTCGACACCCCATCACAAACCATGAAGCACATACTTCACATAATCAGTGTGCCATGCAATCACAGCCCTTAAGGCAAAATAACATACCCAACACACTAGTAATAGGCGACTCTATAGTCAGGCACACTGATGTCCCACTAACTAGGCTGGACAAGGAGAAGATTACAGTTCGCTGTCTGTCGGGTGCCAGGATCCGCCACATAACACAAGAACTCAGGTCACTCCAGAACAAGCACAAATATGACTCTGTCATTGTCCATGTTGGTGTGAATGACCTGAGACGTACCTCCCTGGACTACATAAAAAGAGACATGGAAGAGCTCTCTGATCACATAGCCCAGGCCGGTATGACCCTGACCCTGAGTAGCATCCTGCCCTCACCAAGAATAATGCCACAGTATAAAGAAAAAATGATCAATTTCAACAATTGGCTAAGTTTCTGGTGTCATTCAATGGAGATGCAGCATCTGTCCACCTGGGATGACATGCTCGATAAGCCATGTTGCTTCACAAGCGATGGCTTGCACCTGTCACCCTTAGGCTTTTGAATACTGGCCAAGGCTTTTGCCACCCCATAGTGCCTTTTTTAGGCAAGGCTCAAAAGACAAACTCACCACCATAAATAGCACAAGTAACCAAAAATTGAGGGTTATGCTACTCAATGGCAGAAGTCTAAACCTCAAAATGCATGCACTCAAGGCACTCCTCGGTATGGAGAACATCGATATCTGTGCAGTAACAGAAACCTGGTTTAAGGCTCCTGAGAGCACCCCAGCACTACCAGGCTATAACTCATACCATACTTTTTGGCTACAGAACCCGGACTGAAACACAAAAGGTGGGGGTGTATCCATATTCATCAAGGATAACCACACCTCCACGTTAGTGGCACAGCACAATGCCTCAGAGATCATCCATGTGCAACTAACAATGGGCAAAACTGCAATTCACATTGTAGTTTGCTACAGATCACCCACCATGACCCAGGAGCCCCATTCCGCATTTCTGGAGACACTGGAAAATATGAAGGTCCTACCAAACACCATAATATTGGGTGATTTCAATTACCCAAACATTAACTGGAAGAACTACTCAAGTCCCTTGCCCAACGCTTCCTAGAATTTATAAACTCGAATGCCCTGGATCAACTGGTCAACACCCCCACCAGAGGTGACAACATATTGGACCTGGTCATCACCAACATGGGCGACCGGTGTTCTACACCGGAGGTCAACCCCTCACTGGTTAGATCTGACCATAAACTAATCACTCTGGATATCCACATTCCACTCCACCCCCAATCAAGGAAATCACCGTGAAAAACGTTTCAAAAGCAAAATTCACATTACTTAAGACCAAGGTGGAAAAGTTCCCAGCCCCCATGCTAAAGGACAATGCTGTCCAAGCTGCTGAATCCTTTACAAAGGCACTCGCACCTGCAAGAATGCATGGATTATGCTATCCCAAGCAAAATCAAGACTCACTCCTCCAAGAAAAAGAAACCAGTCTGGTGGACCCCTGCCATAAACAAGCTATACAATAGAAGGAGGAAACTAGTGCAAAAAAGAGTAAAGTCCCAAGAAGGGAAGACATCCCTGATCAGTATCAGCAAGAAACTATGATCCCTCATAAAATCATCCAAGACTAGCTTTAAAAGAAAAATTGCCAAGGACTCCAAAGATAACCACAAAGTGTTCTTTAGCTATGTCAAGAACCTAAGTGGAAACTCTCAGATCTGCTCTGAGTTAGTGCAGAATGGCACAAAATACACTGATCTGACTGCTATTGCCAACATTCTGGCAGACAGGTTTAGTGAAAACTTCACCCCCTCTCACCCCCTAAAGGGCCCATAACCATACCAAAAGAATGTAGTGCCCCAGCAATCACTGACACATAGGTTAAAACAGCCCTCCCTCTCCTAAGCCAAAAAATGCAGCTTCAATGGGACCAGACAGTGCCCCAGGCTGTGTCTTACATGAGCTCCAAAATGAACTAACCCCTCATCTAAACACACTGTTCAAACTTAGCCTCTCTACATGCTATGTACCCATAAAGTGGTGCACAGCAACCATTATCCCGCTCCACATAGTTGGAGCCACAATGGACCCCTGAAACTATCACCCTATAAACCTGACTAGCCTGGTCTGCAAGGCTATTGAGCGCATCATCAAGGAATTCATTAACAGAGACATTGGGAACCTTCAAACATTGGACCCTACCCAGTTTGGCTTTGTTAAGGGCAGATCATGCCTACTAAACCTGGTGGACTTCTTTGAGACAGTTACCAAGACTTTAGATGAGGGAAAGGAGGTGCACACAGCCTACCTAGACCTTGCAAAGGCTTTCGACACCACTCCTCATTCTGGTATTATAGACAAGCTCACCAGCCTGAGCATAAACCCTTATGTCACAAGATGGGTTGCCAATTGGCTTATGGATAGAACCCACACGGTAAGAGTTGCAGGCTCTAGGTCCGACTCTAAACCAGTTACAAGTGGCGTCCTCCAGGGTTCAGTCCTGGGACCCCTCCTGTTCAGCATATACTTCTCAGAGGTACAGGCAAGCACAGTAGGACTATGGCTGACCAAGTTCGCAGATGACTGTAAACTGGGGGCCATAATTGACTCTCCAGCTGATACAGACATCCTCCAAAAGGGTCTCACTGAGATGGATACCTGGTGTTAAAATCATGGCCTCAGGCTAAATGCCAAAAAGTGCATAGTCATCCCCTTTGGAAAAAACAAAGTACCCGTGAACTACCACATATGTGGTAGTCCCCTAAATACAAAAAATGTAATAAGGGATCTGGGGACGCAAGTAGATAGTAATCTCTCATTTGATAATCATATTGCCAAGGTGGTTAGAAAATCCTTCTATGTGGCCCACCCAATCACAAAAGGGTTTGCATCTAGAACAAAAGAGGTTATTGTTTCCCTCTACTCATCACTCATTAGACCCATCATAGAGTACAATGCCCCATTTGAGATGTACCTTACAAGACACCTGCAACAGCTGGAAAGACCACAGAAGTACCTTACCAAGAATATTACTGGCCTCAAACATATGCCTTATGCAGCCCGACTGAAGAAACTCCAGCTGTACTCGGTTGCATTCCCCTTACTCGGAGGTGATCTCTGCTTGACATACAAGACCGTGTCCAACCCAGAATTGATGGACATGCTCCACCTAAAAAAAAAAAACAAATCCCTATGAGCCACATG
Organism: Protopterus annectens; assembly: GCF_019279795.1. Taxonomy (NCBI): domain Eukaryota; kingdom Metazoa; phylum Chordata; order Ceratodontiformes; family Protopteridae; genus Protopterus; species Protopterus annectens. Next base: position 1,263,716,345 of record NC_056725.1, on the reverse strand, counting down.
CTCTAGGGATCTAAACCTCACCACAACGATAAATAGGACATGCTGGAGTGATAGATTCCTGTCCCAGAGACTCACCATGCTTTGGAACAGGATTGCAATCTACATTAGGCAGAAACCCTCACTAACACTCTTCAAGAGAACCCTTGACGAGTGGATGGGAAACAGAAAATTTACCCCGGGGATCACTGAAATGGCTCTGCTGGACAGGGGCACAGGGAACTAATGGCTCTGCTGGACTGAGGCACAGGGAACTAATCTTAGGGGGTGGCAAAAGCTGACACATTCTGGCTAGGCTTATAGATGCCCTCGGGCAGATAGCCTAGTACTTACCTATAAACCTATGAACCTATAAGTCAATTTTTCCCATCATTGCCTTTACTACTTACTTGCCTTGCCAATAAAGTCACAATTCCAGTGATTTTGCTCAAAGCAAATATGCTTTCACCCAACGATTCTTCTTTATATAGACAACTTGAAGAAATATTATATAAATGTGAGACCCTATTTCCAAATAATTGGGAGGTATTACAATAATTTCAGAAAAAGTCAAGATGTACTATAAATGATTTTAAGTCTAAGGTTTTGACACAGAACAAAGTATGCCTTATCACTTTGTGCCAATCATTCATTTTCACTGTAGTAAGCACTGCCCTGTAACATACCTAGTTAAGGTGGGAAAAACTTATGATACGGAAGAAAAAAATGAAACATCCAAATGGAAAAGAATCAGGATGCAACAATCATACTAAGTAGTCTAAGACAAGAGGAAATATTTAGATGAGACAGTAAAGCGAGGCCCTCTATGCCTGAGTTGGTGACAGCTCAGGTGAATATAAAAGATGCCATGGTTCATAGGTTCATAGGTTCAGAGGTAGGTACTAGGCTATCGGCCCTAGGGCCTATATAAGCCTAGCCAAAAATGTTCCCTGGATTTTGCCACCCAAGAAAGTTATTTTCCTGAGCCCCTGTCTAGCAGAGCCACAGAAGTGATCCCTAGGGTGAATTTCCTATTTCCCATCCAATTGTCGGGATTTTTCTTAAAGAGGGCTAATAAGGAGCTTTGCTTGACATAAATGGGTAATATGTTCCAGAGCATGGGAAGTCTCTGGGACAGGAATCTATTCCTCCAGCATGTTCTGTTTATTGTGGTGGCATGGTTTAGGTACCTGGAGCATGTGGCTCAGAGGGATTGGGGTTTCTTTGTAGCATGTCCAACAGATCTGGGTTTGACATGGCTTTATAAGTTAGGCAGAGGTTGCCTCTGAGTAGGCAATAAGCGACAGAGCAGAGCTGGAGGTTTTGAGACGGTCTGCATATGGCATCTGTTTAAGGCTGGTAATCCTCTTAGTGACGTATTTCTGTGGCCTTTCTAGTTGTTGTAGATGTCTTGCGAGGTACATGCCAAATGGGTGTTGTACTCTATAATGGGTCTGATGAGGGATGAGTAGAGAGAAACAATTACCTCTTTTTTCTGGAGGAGAACCCCTCTGTGATGTGGTGTGCACATAGAAGGATTTCCTGACTACTGTGGTGATGTGATTATCAAAGGAGAGACTACTGTCCACCTGTGTACCAAGGTCTCTTATCACATTTTCAGTGGTGGTAGTTCATGGGTACAGTTTTCCCAAAGGAGATGACAATGCACTTATTGGCATTGAGCTTGAGGCCATGATTTGACACCAAGCATCGGTCTCAGTGTGGCCCCTTTGTAGAATGTCCACATCATTAGGCAATTCTATTATGGCTCCTAGTTTGCAGTCATATGCAAACTTCATTAGCCAAAGACGTGCTGTATAAGCCTGGACTTCTGAGAAGTAGATGCAAAAAAGAGACAAGACTGAGCGCTGTGGTACTCCACTTGTCAATGGTCTGAAGTTGGATTTGGAGCCGGCTACTTTCACTGTGTGGGTTCTGTCAGTGAGCCAGTTGACCACCCATCTTGTGACATAGGGATTTATGCCCAGTCTAGTGAGTTTATCTATAATTCCAGCATGGGGGATGGTGTCGGAAACCTTGGCAAGGGCAAGATAGGCTATGTGCACCACCTTACCCTTGTTTATGGCTCTGGTGACTACTTCAAAGAAGTCAGTCAGGTTTAGGAGACATGACCTACATTTTACAAACCCAAATTGAGTGGAGTCCAGAGTTTGAGGGTTGCCTATGTCCTTGTTTATAAGCTCCAAGATGATACGTTCCATGGCCTTGCAGACCAGGATCATCAGGCTAATGGGGCAGTAGTTCCAGGGGTCCAAGGTGGCACCCCCTTTGTGGAGTGGGATAACCATCACTATGTGTCATTCAGTAGGCACAAAGCCTGAAGTGAGGCTATGATTGAATATGGTACTTAGGTGGGGTGCCAGTTCGTTCTGTAGTTCATGCAGAATGCAGCCTGGGATGTTGTCAGGTCCCTTGCATGCTGTGTTCTTGGCTTTGGAGAGTGTGGTCTTTACTTGTGCAGCCATGATTACAAGGGCTTTGCATTCTTCCGGTATAGTGATGGGCCCCTTGGGGAGTGGGGAGTAAAGTTTGCACTGAACCTATCTGCCAGGATATTGGCAATATCAGTTGGTTCTGTATATCTAGTGCCATTGTGCTGCAGCTCAGAGCAAATCGGAGTGTTGCCATTGAGATTCTTGACATAGCTGTAGAATGCTTTGTGGTTGTCTTTAGGATCAGTGGCAATTTTATGAGGGATCTCAGCTTCTTACTGAGGCTGACCACGGAGTTCCTGCAATCAGAGGATTTTACTCTTTTTTGCAACAGCTTCTTCCTTCTCTTGTAGAGTTTGTTTATGGCAGGGGACCACCAGATTGACTTCCTTTTTTTGGAGGATATCATCTTGGCTCTGTTGGGGATGGCATGATCCATGCACTCATGTATGTGCTTATACAGTGCATTTGTTTATGATTCAGCAGTTGTATCTCTATTTTCTGTGTCTATGGGTGTCATAAAGCTTGCCACTTCTGTCTTAAGAAGTATGAAGTTGGCTTTGGAGAAGTTTTCTACAGTGGTTTCCTCAATGGAAGGTGGGGGTGTGATATTGATGTCTGGGGTGATAAGCTTGTGGTCAGATCTGACCAGCGAGGAGTTGACTTTTGGTGTGGAACATCAGTTGCCCATATTGGTAACGACCAAGTCCAGGATATTGCTGCCTTTGATGGGGGTATGAACAAGCTGATCCAGGGTGTTGGAATTTATGAATTCCAGAAAGCATTGAGCAAATGAGTTAGTACATGAGTAGTTTTCCCAGTTGATGGTGGGGTAGTTGAAATCACCCATTATTAGAGTATTGGGCTGTACCTTAATATTACCCAGTATATCAAGAAATGCGGAGTGGGCATCCTGGGGTATGGTAGGAGATCTGTAACAAGCTACAACCTGGATTGTAGTCTTACCCAGTGTTAGTTGCACTTGGATAATTTTGGATGCACTATGTTGAGCAACTAGCCTTGAGATGTGGGTATCCTTAATGAATATGGACACCGCTCCTCCTTTAGTGTTTTGGTCCAGATTAGATGGCCGAAAGGTGTAGTATGAGTTATAGTCTGGTAATGCAGGGGTGCTCTCTGTAGCCTTAAACCAGGTCTCCATCACTGCACAGATGTCGATGCTCTCCATTTTAAGGAGTGCCTCAAGTGAGTGCATTTTGAGGTTTAGACTTCTAGCATTGAGTAGCATTACCCTCAGATTTTGCTTGCTTATACCTGCTACAGTGGTGAGTTTGTCATTTCAACCTTGCCTAAAAAAGGCACTATAGGGGTGGCAAGAGCCTTAGCCAGTATCCAGAATCCCAGGCATGACAGGTGTAGGCCATCTCTAGCAAAGTATCATGGTCTGTTGATCATGTCATCCCAGACAGACGGACACTGCATCCCCTTAGAATGACACCAGAAGCTTAGCCAATTGTTGAAGTCAGTAATTTTGTCCTTGTATTATGGTATCATTCTGGGCAATAGCAGGATGCTGCTCAGGGCTAGGGTCATACTTGCCTGGGATACATGATCTGAGTGCTCCTCCATGTCTCTTTTCATGTAGTCCAGGGAGGTACATCTCACATCATTCACACCAACATGGACAATGACAGAGTCATATTTGTTTCTGTTGTGGAGTGACCTGAGTGCTTGCATTATGTGGTGGATCCTGGCACCCAACAGGCAGCTGACAGTAACTTTATCCTTGTTTAGCCTGGTGAGTGGGACATCAGTGTGCCTGACTATAGAGTCACCTATGGCTAGTGTGTTGGGTACGTTGTTTTGCCTTATGGGCTGAGGTTGAGTAGCATACTGATTTTGTGGGCTATGTATCATTTGGGTAGTGTTGGGGGGGGTGGTTGCTTGCATTTCAGCTTTGGAGGTCTCTGTTGTTTGAGCAGATTTTTATTAAAAGCCTTCATGAATATAGGCATGTGTTTTGTGTTACTATGTGTGGGTTTAGGTGGTGTAGGTTTTGATGGACTATGTGTTGAGTGTGGTGTGGTGCAGGTGTTTACCTTCTCCTCTTAACTGTCTAGTACAGCCATGGCTGGAAAGAGCTTGGCTTCTAGTTTGGCTGTATAAGTGCATCTCTCACAGGTTGCAGTGCTGGGTAGTGGGAGGAGAGGGTTGTTTGTGTACATGAGGCAATTGCTACATTGCCCCAAGATGCCCAGATTCATCAGGTGGACAGGGGAAATTACTGGGAGCTGCCCCTTAGACATGCCTGGATAGGTGCTTATTAATTTAAGTACTAAAAACTGTTTTCCTCCTAACAAGTGAGGAAAGTTGAATGCTGCAGTAATTTGTAGATTATTTAGTGCTTGAAACAAGTTTTGAACAAGTGCTGATCACAAGGAAACAGTTTTGAGTGTTAAAACTAGAAAACTGGCTAGTTCTAAAGGAAAATTAGAAGAACAGACTTTCCTGCACAGGAAATAGTTTAACCCTAGTTAAATGGCACTGTGCAATGTGCAAAACTTCGCAAACACTGTTTTTTAAACAGAAAGATGAAAGGGATAGAAATAGCCCAAAATGGCCAATAAAACTACAGATTTTGAGCTGAAACCACTCCTCCAGTGACAGATAGGCTGCTCCAAGCTCACCACTCTCACTGATGAGCAGACAAGCTTCCTTCTATCTTAGTAAGGTCTGAGCAACACAGAAACTACAAAACAGCACAGAATTTAGCAAAATCTGAAAAATAGACTCTACTGGTTATAAAAAGGAGGGAAACGAATAGAGAGATTAAAACAGATACAGTAATACACTTTTAAAGCAGAAAAATGTCTATCACACTTGAGTGTGTAGCCCTCAACAGTTCAACAGTTGAAAACACTTAAAAATGATCAGTTAAAGTGCAAACAGTATCAGAATTAAAAAAAAAACAGTTCAAATAAGTTGCAAAGTTAATAAAAACACCTGGAATAGTGCAGCTAGTGAAAATAAGCAATAACAAGCAAAACAGAGGTACTTAATCTACTCAAAGTGTCCCTTTTCTCTCTCTGCTGCTGTAGAAATCTGCAAGACACCCAGGCAGGATCTTGCAGAGGTAAAATAAGTGCAAAGAAATGCACAAACATGGGTTTTTAAACAGAAAAATGAAAGGGATAGAAATAGCCCAAAATGGCCAATAAAACTACAGATTCTGAGCTGAAACCACTCCTCCAGTGACAGAAAAGCTGCTTAAAGCTCACCACTCTCACTGATGAGCAGAAAATCTTCCTTCTATCTTAGTAAGGTCTGGGCAACACAGAAACTACAAAACAGCCCAGAATTCAGCAAAATCTGAAAACATTACAACTCTACTGGTTATAGAAAGGTGGGAAATGAGTAGAGAGATAGGATTTTTTTTTTCAAAAATTAAAACAGATACAGTAAAACAAACACTTTTAAAGCTGAAAAATGTCTATTGCACTTGAGTGTGTAGCTCTCAACAGTTCAACAGTTGAAAAACTCTTAAAAATGATCAGTTAAAATGCAAACAGTATCAGAATTCAAAAAGCAGTTCAAATAAGTTGCAAAGTTAATAAAAATGTTCGGAATAGTGGGGATAGCGAAAATAAGCAAAAAAAGCAAAACAGAGATACTTAATCCACTCAAAGTCGCCCTTTTCTCTCTCTGCTGCAGTAAAACTCTGCAGGACACCCAGGCAGGATCTTGCTGAGGTAATGCAAGTGCAAAAACCTTGCAAACAAGAGTTTTTAAACAGAAAGCTGAAAGGGATAGAAATAGCCCAAAATGACCAATAAAACTACATAATTCAGTAAAATCTGAAAACCGGACTCTAATGGTTATAGGAAGGTGGGAAACAAGTAGAGAGACAGGATTTTTTTTTTCAAAAATTAAAACCGATACAGTATTCAACTAGGAACAGTTAAAAGTGCCAAAAATATACTTATCAGCTAAGAGGCACGCTCAGTCAGGGTTTTTTTTGTTAGTAAAGTGCAAGGGGCACTTATCAAAAAAAGTAAGGGAAGTTCGTCAGTGCCCTAGCCAAATTTCCTTTTGTCAATATGAAAATAACCTTGAGTCTCTCCTGAAAAGAGGCTATTAGCCTAGTGGGACTAACTTGGTCATCAAAGTGTAAATAAATAAATATAGCTTACCAATGGGTCTGATAACAAACCACATTTGCATTGTTTTGTATGTTTTCCAAGCCTTGAGTTCTGTCTGACCAAATGATACTTACAGTATATATTGGAACAGGTCCAATTCCATTCTATAGAAATGTTTGCTTTGGAGGGTCCCTGCTTATGTATACTTCCTAATCATACAAGATGAAGTTATGTCACCTCCCAGCTTAGCTTTTATTGCTTGTGGCCTTCAAGCCAATATTTTATGTGTTTCACCCAAAATAAACCCCATAGTGGAAAAGCATGCATTCAATGATTTTTCTCCTTGGGAGATATAAATTCTTCCATGCACAACAGGGAATATTACTTTTTTATGCAGATGTCTTGCAGCCTAAAATATAAATTCAGACACTTAGATATTTATTGCTGTTCAGAGACAATGTTTGGCTTTGGGCCTGGAAGAAGTTAAGGAGTATTCCTTCCAAATGTTAAAGTTATACTCCTCCTCCTCTCCATTACTCATATGGCAGGATTTGATGTAAATATCAGCCTTTGCAAATTAGTTTTATTCCTAGATTTTGATCTTTTGAGTCACCTTTTGTAGATGATATGCAGATGAATGGCTCACAGTTCTGTTAATTCAGATAAACTAATATATTCCAGATATATTGCAGGATCATAGACTCAGGCTTTTTGTGCAGTAAAGTATGCTAACACCAAAACATCTCAATGTATTCTGCTTCATTGTTGATATACATAGAGGACTCTATTTCTGGTCATGCATGTTTATGAAAGGAAGACAGAATTGTCTGCATTACATAGATTATGAATGGAAGCAAATTTTTACCCCAAAACTTACAAAAAAAACCATTTTATATTATTTCAAGTAGGTGTATCAAACAACAGCAAAATACTTTCTTTCAGAGTCCATCTTAACAATGTCCTCACCATATGCTGCCACCTAATCTCATAAAAAGTACTTTATAAGGCCATTCGCTCTTCACTCTGTAATCAGGAGCTTCATCACTGTGAAGGAGATATAGTAACAGGTTATTAGCTCTTAGGAACACATTTACACTACTATTTACCAGTGAACAACATGGAAAATCTCTCAGGCAATAAGTGCCAGCTGACTTGGGGGAAAACTTTCAAAGAAACTCTTCACTGGTGATCATAAAGTTTCTTCTGGACTCGGACTGTATTTTTGAAAGAGAGTGATAGCCGGTTCAAGTGATACATAATGTAGAACATACACAGATAACCAAGATGTGGAAAACCAGGCATCTCCAACTGAATATAGCAATATGGTACATAATAAGTATTATATATAATTCAGAGGAAAATAAATCTTTTAAACCCCCTAGAATATATAAAGTACAGCTGAGTTAGTTATAGACTACAGGAGTGATAGTGCACCTCCCTCCCATCTTCAACTTAGATATTCATATCTTCATATGCACTCTATCTAATTCTGCCTACTAACATGTAAGAGTTGTACTGCCCTTGCTTATCAAATTTTCATGACTATGAAGAATATGTGTGATAAATATGATTAAAATGAACTATAGAATAAAGGGATATCAGATGCTGATAACACTGAATGATACAGAAACATGGATCACTGGGGAATTACTAGTGAAGAAAATTCCAGGGAATGGATGTCCATGTGATTCAGAAACATCATAGCAATGGGCCCCAGATGATGGTCCATTGGAGTAAATTATACTGCAACTCTGTTATACAAGTAAGCATTGTATGATCTTACTGCATGCATATGAGACAAAGTATATTATACATAGACACCTTATCACAAACCATTAAAAACATGAAAGCACTGTGAAAATCCTACTGCCAGATGAAGTCATATTGTAAGGAACAAGGTAACGTTTATAATCCTAGGTATAATATCACCAGCCACTCAGTCTACTACACTAGACCCACCAAAAATATATACCAGGTAAGCATGCAGTGCCAATACTGTATTCAGCTGTACTCATCATCTTTTAGCTGCTTGACCATGTCACATGGATAAGCAAACATTTGGTCAGGTCTCCAACATATGTAATGATATGGATGTAGCAATGCAACTGAAAACTAAGGTAAACATGGAGGGGTGTAGCATCCTTACAGCACACACCTTCCTGAGGTCTGTTACTGATAACATGAAATACTGAAGTTGTCTGCAAGAATAATTCTTCTGTATAAGTTCCTGAAATTAATGATATTCCTTTGAAGAGAAATACATTCTAATGCTCTGAAGTGTCACCTAGAGAACATCTGTGATGCAATGTATGACTTGCACTACATAACAGACATTCCAGGCATCACGGCTTCAGTTAACTGTGCACACAGAACAGTACAAGCTCATGCAAAGGAAGTGCTGCCACCTACTACAATGTGGATGAATTTCATTCTCTCAGTGCTCAAATGGCACCTAATCGTTAAGTGTATGTCATGAATATCTGCCCCACCATCCAGGCAGAACACATAAAATCAACATCTGCAGTAGCTGTGCCCTGTACAGAAGGTGTACAACATTCCATACCACCAAACTAGGAACATCATTAAGCATGGGTTTGCAATATGCACCATGTAAGCCACCTGGTATAAATGAACTCTGTTGCATGTTAAGTAAGATGAAGCAGCTGTACTATGAACAGGGTCAGAACAGCAGCCAGCTCTGAATATAGACTAAGACAATAATGCAGCTGAAGCAGCAGTAGGATGACTGGGTAGGCATGATACATTCATTTGTGAACATCTATATTTATGCATATGCTGCCTTCAGTGATATTCACTGAAACATGTGAAAGCTACCTATATAGTGTATTACTGATACATATTAATGGCACTACACATCATATAGATTGCTCTGAAATAATCTTAAATCATGTAAATCCTGTCACATGTCCATGTAACACATTGGTTATGGTTCAGGCCAAAAAGGTATTATCATAATCAGCAGGTATTGTTATCATCATTACCTTGTAAAGCTCCAATCTGTGATAGGCAGGGACAGAGTAGTTTAGGTAATAAAGACTTCACATTACTGTCATCCTTCACATAACCATGGATGTTGTGCAGTCATGATATGGTGTCTGTGCACAGTGACACATGATATTGTGGTTTATGTGGATGCCTGTGTAAACAATGTAGTAGCACCTCCTCTCACAATGACTGTAGTAAGTAGATTGTTTACTGCTAGTCTACTGACTTATGTGCTGAACTGTCCATCTTCTTGTCATTAGCAAGCTGCACAATGCCCATATCATACACCATTACCATGGATCTCTGTTAATTGCTGACAGGATTTAACTTGTAAGAGGTATCCTAGCATGCAGTCTTGCTTACCATTTTGCAACACTTGGCAACTCCATGTAATGTAGGCTATTCAGTGTCAGCTATTATGTGGGCATCATGGCTAGCATTTAGATGCAGCTCAATATTAGTAACTGAAATGTTAAACCGATACAGTTCATGGCTATACAACAGAAAGAAGTATCTGCGGGTGCAACTTGTCTTTGCTTGCTCAGTCCATTGCAGACATGACAGTATGATGTACGTTAACTGTTTAGCAAGCACATCATTCCACAACATGGCTACATCATCTACAGTTAACTCCATGTAGTAAAGGAGGTATCTGACTGTCACCTCGGTATCCTGGATTTGAATAGTAACTTAAGTAAAAGTGTTACTCTGCATTTTAACCTGATTAGGACAGAATTCTCCAAACTTTTTCCAACTTTCAAGTGCAACAACAACAAATTCAAGTTGCTCACATTGTAACTGGTTTAATCAATAAAAATGTCTCCTCATGTTTCATTGTAACTCTTTAATTCAGCTTACTACTGAAGTACACATCTTACAACATTGGCAATGACAATTAAAAGAAATAAAACATTTAACCAAATTGATAACAGTATGGGACAATGCTTACTAAAATGTACCTTATCCCAAATTCATATGTGGACAGCTCATATTTGCATTGGTTATCTAACTTTCTACTAGTGAGCTGCTTTGGAAAAATTGATATCACCCACCTGCATACTATGAAGGAGTGACACTGTAACACATGCCCTTCTTATTTTTGGGAGATGAAAATCCATTCAGCTTATGTGATAATTTTGAGTAGAAAGTCTTAAAACAACTTTACTATCAGTGGCAAAAATGGTTGCATGTGGTATAACAGTATCCTTGTTATATTCATTTTCTATCACTCAGCTAAAATTCATTATTTAATTTGTATAACACATCAGCTTGGATCAAATTCTTTATTAGTAAATACTGGATTTAATGGAAAAGAAATATGTTTGAAAACACAGTGGTCCTTTACCAGACAAGCTCTCTTCTTAAGCATATACTTGCTAAAATTCCTTCATACTACAGCCAATAAGGCTTAGTGCTAAATCCTTTCTTATGTAGTATCTATTTCTCTGAACTTCAGGCCAACACTCCTGGCCTATAGTTATCTAAGTTTGCAGATGACTGTAAGCTGGGTGTTATTTGATCTTAGAGAATGGGCAATCTGTAGACTACATCCTGATGAGAATGAACATTCTCCAGCAGGCTATTAATATACAAGTTTTGCCCACTGAAAAATGAGTCCGCTGCTTCACAGCAGCATATCAAGCTGCCATGGAGCTCAGACAGAAAAATCCTAGCAGCCGCCATAATTTCACACTTGCTAAGCAGCACTTCTGCTGTTTAGTGAGTGTAAAAATGTATAAAAAAAGAAAATTAAAAGAAAAGTATGTGTGCATATCTGTGTAAATGTATGCATGCATGTGAGTGAAAGTGAGATCAATCAAGCCATTATTTTACATTTGCTAAGCAGTGCTTTTGTTGTTTAGCAAGAGTAAAAAAATAAACAGAAAAAAAGTGTATATTTGGGTATGTATGTATATGAGAGTATTTGTTTCTGTCTCGTGTGTGAGCGAATGCATGCATGAAAGCAGAAGAGACTCTGTGTGTGAGAGAGAGTGAAGAGTGAGTATGATCCCTAGCAGAAGCAGCAGTTAAGAGGTCTGCATACCCCTTGACCTCTTATCTAAACATATCTGGATACACATAAAAAATGGGGACAAAGACCCAAAATAACAATATATTTTTACAAGATCCTGTTATAAAATCACAACATTGCTTCAGCATTAGAATTTGTGTCAGCTTGCGTTTTTTGAAGCAGAGGTATATGTATGTGTGCCTGAAGATGAGAGAAAGACCACTGGCAATAATAGTAAAGAGGTTTACATACCTCTTGACCTTTCAGCTAAATAAATATGGATAAATAAAATAAAGAGGGAACAAAGGTTAAAAAAACAGGAAACAATTTTAATTATTGTTCTTATAAAAGTTGCTTAAGTAACAGGATTATGTTAAAATGAATGTTCTAAATGAAATAAAAGTCTGAAACTCAAATCTATGTCATCATTAAAGACATCAATCTCTAATAAATGGCAACAAACCAAACATTTTAGGAGAAAGGAACCAAAAAAATAAAGTAAATACCTGGACATTTTTAAAGTGTATAGCTTAGATTTAAAATTCATCCTCCAACACTATTAACATATACTACAGCAAGTTTGAAACATTAGGCAGAGGAACTATTTTACATTGAAATATATAAAAATAACGTAGTACTTAAAAAATGAATAAATAAGTAAAACACAATCAGCTTTGCAGACAGTTCATTCTCTTAGCACAATACTACCCTCCAGGGTGTGTATCAATGTGCAATTTTCACCCTTCCAGGTATGTAGAGGCCCTGCACCACACCCTGTCAGGCATTATTGCTTGCTTCTACTGACTCATTCACTCCAACAATGGTTAGAGCATGTTAACTGATGCAAGGACAATGGTCTCAAATTAAATGTAAAAAACATATTATAATGAATCATGGTAAACAAAACATTTTCCCATAGCATATAGGTGACACAGCCCCTCAAATCAAATACTGTCATAAGGGATCTAAGCACTCTTGTTAATAATTTCTTATCTTTTGACTATCAGGTCCCTGCAGTAGTTCAGAATGCCTCCTATCTGGTTCACTTTATTTCCAAAGACATCTCCAACAGGTCCAAAGCCGTCTTGATTCCCCTTTATTCATATCTCATCAGAACCATTATTGAATACAATGCCCTTTTTGGCATGTATTTGTCTAAACATATTACCCATCTTGAGAGACGTCAGAGATTCCTAACTAGAAAGAGAAGTGGCTTCCAAAAAATGTAGCTATCAGGACAGACTATTAGCCCTCTCTCTCTTTCTCTTTCTGTTTGCTCAGTTCCTTATCACCTCCACCATGGGGAACTGTGTCTTTCCTGTTGATCTATGAAAGATCCAACTCTGTTTAACCTCATGTTCCTTTGCTGAGAACATGGTTCCTCAAATACCTGGTTAAAGGAACTAAATCTTCATCAGCAGATAAATAAGACACAGTGGCATGATAGATTCATATCCCAAAGTATCCCCCAACTCTGGAACAAATTTCCACTACATGACAAGCATATCAGCACTTTTCTCTCCTTTAAGGTAAACTTAGATAATTGGATGGGCAGCCTCAAATGTTTCCCTAGTCTTTGCTGAAGCTGGAGAGAACTTTTGTTTATGGATTATTATCTAGGTTTGTAGTGGTCTTCAGACCAATTACCTGGTACTCAGCTATGAACATTCATTACTACTGGCACAATTTAAATGAGCTCTTCTATATGAAAGTCTGCTCTTAAATCCACAACACTAAACACTGTGCCTCTGTCTCTCCTAGGATAGAACTGCTAACTACATACCTCATATTGGTGAAGCTATATAACCTGTATTTTATCCATATAAATGTTTATAGTAACTGATATTAACTTCAACTAAAAGGCAGATGTATTTTGAGTGCTGCTTCATTTTCAGTAAGAGCAATGAAACGTTGCCATTGCATATGTGAGAAATAATGTTTTATATTTTAGTTTTAGCATTTTATTTGTGTTGTGCACACTTTTTTGCCATTTGATAAACAATAAAATATGATTATTAAAAAATGTATATAATATAGTCTGACATTTGTTGATTTGTGCAATCATGTAGAATATTTTGCATGAATTTTTATATTTGCCTACTAGTTATATTTAAAATAAATATAACTCCCCTATTCATTTCAATAAATGTCATGGGATCTTTTACATCCACCTGAACTCCTACTGCTTCATGTAGATGGCACCTTGGTTCATCTTCTCATCCAGAATAAGGCACACTCAATAGTACAGCACTCACATGTTGTTGTACTTGGGGTCGGCATTGGAAAATGAATCCAAGCATCAGGTGTGGGATTAAAACTCACAGTTTTTTATCCTTCCAGTATGCGCTAAGGATAACAATAAATCATTAAAGATGCTGGATGGATGGCAATGAAGAAAATATATCTTTGCATCAGACCAAATATATATTTTTATCATTCTGCTTATCAAGGTCCACTGCTGATATGGAAAGAGAGATAAGGAAACAAGCAAAGAGAGAAATAATTCAAGGCTATGAAGAACTTGTATACATAAAACATAAAGGCTGAGCAGTTACAGAGAGGTGCAGTATAAAGCAGTGGTCAAAAGCAAATGTCCATTGGAGGAAGATGAAAATGTTGAACTCAAAAGGAGACACATGGTATGCTGACCAGACATAACTAGAAGGAACAAAAAAAATTGGAGGCATACATTAAACTGAGGCACTGTTTAGTTTTTGTTCATGTATTGCTGCCTACATTTGTTTTTGTTAGTTTTTTAAATTTGTTCATTCTTTCATTCATTCATTCATTCATTCATTTGCTCATGCTCCGAGTACACATGCACTTGAATGCAACATTATCAGTATATCAGTGCTGTGCTTTTTATTTTTAAGATATGTTTTTAAGAACTGTTTCCCTTAAACTTCTCTATAAGAGTTATTTGCATTGGACACAAGCCCATTTAGCAGAACGTAATTAACATATACATAAAACATAAAAATGAAAGCAAACAAGTGCTATAAAACTGACTTAAAGTGTATATTTGTAGCTATCTGAAGATTTATTGCAAAGGAGTAAGGCTATGAGTTCTTATCAAGCTTCCTTGTAGCCATAGGTTTGATTCCTTCAGTCTCCATTCCCCTAATCTATCAATCATAGTAAAAGTGTAAGCATATTTAACAAGTAACTAAGCAATTTAAGGATAAAGCTGCATGTCCAAACACTTTGGGCCAGATTCACAAAACCTCCATGTAAGACGTAATATGTCTTACTCGGAGACTGCAGTTGAATGGTATGACGTCAGCATGCCAAGAATATTCATGAGGGCATGCTGACTCATCCATAACTCTTACACGGACTGAGTAGGCAAACAGGGGGCATGTCCGACTGCCGAGCAGTCTAAAAGTCCACACCCCTGCAAGGTTTTAAAAAGCATAATGTCAACAGACAAGAGCGAGTTCGCTCAAATGTACTTGCACCCAACACCACACTCCCTGACACTGTAAACCCCCATCAGAGTTATAAAACGGAAAAAATTTTTTTTTTTAAATCCACGATATAGCTGCCCGTATTTGCGCTTGTTTGCGTGGGTGTGCCCATTGCTTAACCATAGTCAGCAACTGTAACACTGAAGAGCATATAAGAACTACTTATGCAAATTAATCCAAATAGCAATAGCGTAATGGTAGAGCGTAGCACAAAGAGAAGGCATTCACGGTTTGAGTCCCACAACTCCCCTTCTTATTTATGTTTTAAATCAGTATTTGAAATAATACCAGACAAATATGATTAAAATTTTATTAAAAGCAGTGACATGGCCAATGTATCAACGAACAAAATATATATTTTTAAAAGACCCAGATATATAATAGCCTGCCATTAAGCAACATTTTACACAGCTAACCACAGGTGCCCATAGTTTAATAGCGCTATACCCATCTAAACAGAGGTGCCCATAGTTTAATAGTGCTTTATCCAGCTAAACAAAGTTGCCCATAGTTTAATAGCACTTCACCCAGCTAAACAGAGTTGTCCATAGTATAATAGCGCTTTACCCAGCGCAATAGAGTTGCCCAACATTTAAAAACGCTTTACCCAGCGCAATGTGTTTGCGCGGACATGCGCGCTGCACCAACCAGGGCACCATAGGGTACAGGGTAGCAACATAGAGCTAAGTTGCTTAAATGCAGCCACAACCCCTAGCCTGTCTAGACAGTATTAAAATAAAAGAATGACAAAGTTTGAAGCCAGGACCCTTGGCATCATAATCAAAGTACAGAACCACTAAGCCATGACAACATAGGGGAAACAGCCACTATTAACATACATAAACTTAGGAATGGTAGTTTAACCATTACTAAGCAGGTCTGCAGTCAGCCAAGAATTTTACAAAACAGCCAATCACAGAAAAGTGTGGGAAATGCGGCATATTTAAGCCCCACAGGCAGAAATACATGCCATAACTGATTGTAGCTCACATCTGCTGTCAGAATGTCTGGTGTTGGAGAGGGAGTGTGCTTCCGAGCGCAGAGATGGGGCACCGAGGAGTCCAAATACATGGATTGGCTCCTAGTCCACCATCATGAGGCAAGACTCCTGCAGGGCCGGTTGCAAGGGATGGAGTACAAGGCAGAGGCTTGAAACCGCTTAGCTCGTGACCTCACCAGTGCCACAGGCATTCCCCGGACTGGTGAGCAGATCCATCACCACCATACGGACCTGAAGAGATGAAAGGAAGACCACCTGAACCAGTGGATACAGGAGGCCCTTGGGATGCGAGATGCCCCACAACTGAGTATGTAGCCATGGAATGCAGTATGTAAGGATTTAAAATGGAGTATGTATAACAGATAGGAATGTCTCAATATCCCTTCATTTACTTTACAGCTGCAGGTGACCATGTTACAAATCAGCAAGCCTATGAAGATAGGCTGCTAAGGCTGTGCTGTCAGGCAGGTTAGTGATTATTCTGCATGTATTGTTATATAAAATATGGGAGAGAGCATGAAAGAAAGTGTTGTAGTCCAATAATACAGCCATAAAATGGACTGAATAAGTCCTCTGCATATACTGTCAGATAAAAACGTTAGAGAGGCAGATAAAGAGGGTAGTAACCCATTCAGAAAGGTAACACATGTCTGGAATAATATCTCTGCAGGCACTGTCATATAAAATAATATGTGAGTGAGCCTGAAAAAAGAGTGTGCTAACCTATTAATAAAGGTATAATATGTCGTGAACATGTCTGCCATATATACCGTTAAAACAAATAAAGGAGTGAGCCTGTGGAAAAGTGTGTAATGTCATTAATAAAGGTCTAAATCCCAGAGTGTGTCTGTTTCACTTAGTATGAAATGTTGTTGTACCCTTGCATTATACAAATAGTAATGTGTTAGAAAGTGCTGTCAACCCAGAGTTCTGCAGTCCCATCTAAAGTGGGTGATGGAAGTGCTAGTTGCTGTGAAGTAAATATACAGTCCTCAACAGTCAGTTACTGGCTGACATGCATAAGTAAATCTGGCACACGAGTAGCATGCGAATAGGTTCCCCAGAAATGTAAGTGTGCTTCAATAAATGCAGACTTCTGTACAATTAGAAGTGAAAATGTCATGTGAAAACATCCAGATATGTAGATAAAGAAATATAAATGCAACCATGAAATATGTAGCAGTAACATCTGCATCCTGGACAGTTAGTATGTGAGATATAGGTCAAGTATAGATTGAACTAGCCAAACCCATTACACAACCTAATGCATGGTGGCAAGTGTAATAATACATGTAGGGAATATACACCTGCAGTCACTAGGAATGTAGTGTAGAGTAAAAGTGTTTATAAGATGTTAACGAAGGTTTTTTCTACACCCTACTGTTTGTGCATAAACCATGCAATTCTGCACCTCAATGGGTATGTGTAATATTAAATATTTGTCAGGATATATGTCCTATTGTTCCATAAATATTTGCACTCATGTTGATGCATGTGCCCTGTTCAAACACCATGTTCATGGTGGCCTTTTGCTACCAATCATCCCTGCATGTGGTTGGAATAACCACTGTTGTTCAATATATGCATGTGTTATGTTTGCTGTTCAACTGTTGGAACTGTGGTGTGTTGGGTTAATGGGAATATTACTGCATGCTGTTACAGCTAATCTGGAATGCTGTTGTTTATGTTGCAATGAAACACACCAAATCACAGAACGTATGGGAAGGCCGGTCCCAGCGGACCCACCTGTCCCTCCTCACTTGGCGAGTGCACCTGGCACCAGTGGCTCTGGTGCCCAGCCCAGACTCCCCTCTTCCATTGGTCCTGTGCCACCTTCGGATGGAAGCGCTGCAGGGGATGGGGCTTATCCCCCCGTGCAGGCGTGGGCAGAGAAGGACCACCCGTCACCCTTCGAAGGGTCTGGACTGTGGTGCATAGGGAGATCCAGCGTTCAGTCGCTGATCCCCTATGCCAGCTTGAGGCGAGAGTGGCGCGTCTCACGGGTGAGCCTGCCCATCCTACTCAGCCCCCAGCACAGCCACCCCCGGGGCTGTGAAGGTGCAGTGGTGACTGCCCATGGGTGGGGATCTCAGTTCCACTGTTACCATCTGTGGGCTCATGGGCTTGCGATTTCCAAACAACCTTCCCCGTCAATTATGTTCACCCACCCCATGTGTCAAATTCTGCCTCTGTATGCGTCTTGTTTGTCTTGTCTGTTTACCTCCCCAACCTACCTCCCCAAATATACCTATTTCCCTTACCTCACTTACCACTCTCACCTGAAAAAAAAAAAAAAAGGGCAATCTGTACCCGAAAAAAAATTACGCCCCATACATAGCTTCCCATTTTGCACACATGTCCATAGGACATGTACACCGATAATTCTAATTGGCAGTGCAACAAACTATGTTGTCCTCACCCCTCTCTCAGGGGTGGAAGGTCTCAAAACTCGCTCCAAATTTTCAACAAATGCACAGCTGTTGCTGTTAAAGAAATGGACAGCTATGAGCCTTCCCTACACCCTTCCTGCACATCCCGAGCTTGTTTTCCTACTCTCTGTCCCTCTCTGTGCCCCCTTTTTTCACCACTTTCCTATCTCCCCATTTTCTTTTCTTTAAAAGAAATTAGTGTGGGGGTTAGTGGGAGTAAGCACTTTTAAGCAGTACTTAGCGGGGTGTGCGAGTGTGAGCTTGTGTGCACTTAGCTAAGCATTTCTAAGCATTGCACAAACCCGCGCCAACCCGCTTACAACTGCTAAAAGTGCCTTAGTCACTATGTATGGCAAGGCCCTTGCATTGCTCAGCAGAAAAATAAAAATACTCTTATCAGTCTCAAACCCAGGACCTTGGACTCACCAGTCTGCATGAAGTACCACTAAACCACAGCAGATATACAATAACTTAGTGCTGAAAGCTATTTATCATACATTACCATGAGTGAATGTAAAGGGAAAATAGGAATGGCATAACACAAATCTTGTTCTGTGGGCCTTAACCAGCAGGTGTTGAATTGCATGACATGACTGTGAAAAGAGAATCAGCCATGCTAGTAGGGAATAAGGTTACAGTAGCAGCTTACAAACCCCACACAGTATCAGAGCAGAATACACACTGGCATATTAGCATAGGTCACAGGCCAGACCTCCCAACAGTGACTGCTCTACAGTGATGACCCTGATTAGTAAACAAAAGTTAGCTGTGCCCCTCTGACTCCCTGTGAAATGTACTAACAGTAGGCAGAAAGGTGTTGAATCTCACTTAATAACAAATGTCAATAAGTGAGAGTAGACACCGCTTGCACGTCAGAAAAGGTGTAGTAATATAAATGGTCTGAATCACCCAAAGTCTGAACTGATAAATGTCAGAACTATATCAAAGGTGTATCCCAGTTATATGTACCTTTCCCTGAGCCTGTTCAAATATATATGTGAGAGCATCTGAGGCCTGGAAGAGTCAGAAACACACAGGCATATCAGCTTGTCTGCTATTACACACTCTGCAAATAGCTGTAGAATGAATCCCACAAGCATGCCCTTATGTAGAAGTACAACACAGAAATAGCAAAACATGTAGCCATGTACTGCTAGCAACCACCTGTGACAATGCCATTGTTCAGGTGCTGAAAAGACTGCTGTGGTGCACAGTCAAAGAATACTAGGCTGACCTCTGTCTACCATCTGGATATGTCCACAGGTGGGAGCTACTCAGACAGACTACAAACCTTCATAGACTTACAGGTATACAGCAAATCTGCATGTTCAGCAAGATAAACATCACACGATAATAAATAATGCACACTGCAGTTCTGCACCCCTACCCAAAGGTACTATATACCCGTGTAGTCAGGCACAACCAAGGGTGTAGGTAGGCATACACAGTACAGAAATATGTCCAGTCTTCCTGAGCAGACTGTGCTAATGCCAACACAAACCACAAAATGTTCAGATGTGAGTAACGTTCTAATGACAGTATAGCTGTTCACAAACAGTGCATGTGCCTGATATTCATAATTGGTAGTACAACATATTTAGATGTCCTCACCACTTTCTCAGGGGTGGAAGGTTTCAAATATCCCACCTAATGTATTGCATATGCACAGCTGTTGCTGGTAAAGAAATGGGCAGCTATGGACCTTCTCCACACCCATCGTGTACATCCCAAGCTAGTTTCCCTACTGTCTTCCCCTCTTTGAGCATCCTTTATCACCACAGTCCTATCTCCTCATTTACTTTTCTGTCAAAGACATGAGCGCGGGGGTTAGTGGGAGTGAGCACTTGTAAACAGTAGTCAGCGGGTTTGCACCAGTGTGCACACGTGTGCGCCTAGCTTAGCATTGCTAAGATATGATAAGCTCCGCCAAGCTTAGCTTACTATTGCTAACATAAAATAAGCTAAGCTAAGCTTAGCTTAGTATTGCTAAAATACAATAAGCTAAGCTAAGCGTTGCTTAGCATCACTAAGCGTCGCTTAGCATTGCTAAGAGTTGCGCAAACCCACACCAACTCGCTTACAACTGCTTAAAAGTGCCTTTGTCATTCTGTATGACAAGGCCCTTGTATTGCTCAGCAGAAAAATAAAATACCCTTGTTAGTCTCAAACCCCACACCTTGGACTCACCAAGTCTGCATGATGTACCACTAAGCCACAGCAAATATGCAATAACTTGGTGCTGAAAGAAATATAACATGCATTACAAGGAGTGCATGTAAAGGGAAAATAGGACAGCCATAGGAATACATTGCAATAAAGAAATATGACATACATTACAAGGACTGAATGTAAAGGGAAAATAGGAAATCCATAGGAATACATTGCAATAAAGAAATATAACATGCATTACAAGGACTGAATGTAAAGGGAAAATAGGAAAGCCATAGGAATACATTGCAATAACTACTGTTGTATGCCAGTTAATTCCCTAATTCCAAAAGAAAGTACATACTCCCATGTATCCAGTGTTAGCATTAGGAGGTGTGAGTAAACTTACACACTGAGAAGAGTGTACTTGAAGAAGCAACAGTCAGGTTTCAGTACAACATGCATTTCACTGGCTACAACCCAGCTTCAGATATGAGACGTATACCAACCTTCTGACTGACACAACAGTATCCACAGCAAACAAGCATGGTCCCCACCTTGCAAAACTGAAAGGCCTACACCTACCTAACCTATCATTTTATAGCAGTGTCCTGAAATCACAGTGAGAACTGCAATTACCACACAGCAGGCTGCATGCAATTACTAAATGGTGGGCACCAATTGGTGCAGAGGCCATCACATGCACATGTGCAGATACCTACAAAAGCAGCCTGTACTTGCTGTCCACACATGCAATAATATCATTGCAGCAACTGGAGAGAGAGAGAGTGAGCGAGAGAGACAGACAGACAAACAGTTGGAAAGACCAACCCAAACAAAAAAAACAGAGGTGGTTGGAGACACCAAACAACCAAAACAACAAATAAAACAAACAGAGGCGGTGGAAGACACTAACCTAAACAAATTAAAAAAAAAATCAACAGGTACAACAGACTGAGGTGAGAAATACAAAGGTAAGGTATGTAACACAGATGTATTTGCTGGCATCCGAATGATGTGTTTGAAGGGTACTCAACATTCTGTGAACACTCCTTATGTGGTAGCAGTCCGTATCTATATGTATATGCAGATGTGCATAGGGCAAGGGACATACTGCAACTGTTAGCGAAGGCTGGATATATATATGTATTTGAAGGTTGCTATGTGCACATATCTATGTAGGTTGTAGTGTGTGGCACTGAAAACAGCAAGCAGTGCAGGTATATGTCATGTGGTGGTTAAATGCTGTGGGACTGAGTTACAGCCAGTGAGGTATGCTACGGCTATACGGCCTGAGGACAGCGAAATGCATTCTGCACAACACTGTGCAATATTATTACATAATTGTATGTCTCACAACTGTTCCATAATTGATATTCCCACCATGAAAGGTGGGCAGTATATCTGCATATATGTGCATGTATATGTAGAGCAGTGGCTGTTTACAAGTATGTGTATATATATATATATATATATATATATGGATATATATATATATATATATATATATATATATATGTATATATGTATATATATATATATATATATATATATATATATATATACATATATGTATATATATGTGTGTATATACACACACACATATATATATATATATATATATATATATATATATATATATATATATATATATATATATATATATATATATATATATATATAGTGAGAGAGGGAGACACAGGGACAGACGTATTGCAACAGGTGCCTGGTGACCAAGGCATGGGCTGAACACCAGTGTTGATACTGCAGTGCCATACCCCATTCCAAAACACTTCACCCACTAACTACCAGATAAGTGGTTGCCTGACTAACACTGAAGGTGTCAGAAGGGAACATGGGACACAGGTGGACAGTAGCCTCCCCTTTGATATTCACAGTGCCACACTAGTCTTGTAATCTGTCTGCATGGTACATGTAATCACAAACGATGTGTCATGTACGGAAATATAGGTCAGTGTTCCCCTGTACTCATCACAATGCCCCATGTGGTATGTACCTCACATGACAACTACAGCAAGTGGAAAGGCCACAGACATACCTCACAAAGGGTAATACTGCCCTGAAACACATACCCTATGCAGACTGACTCACATAACCACAGCTACAGTGCGTTGTATACCGGCCGCCCAGAGGTTACCTCTGCCAAACATACAGAGGTATGCCACACCCATAGCAGTCAGACAACCACCATGTCAACACCTCACAATCCCACCAGGCTACACAGCCTAGGTCCCTAGTCACCACAACCTCACTAAACAGCACATGCTGGAGGGATAGGCTCCTATTGGCAAATATGCCATACTCTGGAGTAAACCACCCAGCATGAACAAACAAGGCTCCTCAGTAGTAGATGTCAGACATACCCCTGATGATTGTCTGGGGGATAGGTAACATGCCCTAGGAATCACCTCTGTGTATCCAATTGACAGGAGGAAGTGAAATCTAATTACATGTGTGTCACAGGCCAGGGTAGCATATGGCTAGGCTGCTGTAGGCCCCAGAGACAATAGCGTATTACCTACTTATGACACAATGCACACAGACATGTACACAGTGCAATACCTGCTATGTGAGGTGGAATGAGTGTGACAGTGAATGTGTGCAAGGTCTGTGATGGTGTGATAGCTAGGTGTGAGGTTGTTTCTGTCATGGTATTTGTGTCCTAAGTGTGAGGCCAGAGAAAGATGTGTCAGTTATTGGGATGCAGACATAGTAGGATGGTATATGTTGTGACATAGTTCCTTGTGTATGACTGTGGTGTCCCATCATAGGCTGAAGCAATACATGTATGCTCAGTAAGTGGTACTGCTGGTGAATCCATCTGACATTTGAACTGTTGTACCACCTGAAGCTGTAGGCCTAAACAGCACAGTATGGTGTATATTCACATTCCCTGGTAATACTGTCTTGTGTGTTTCCTGCAGTCTGCACAGATTACATTCCTCAGGCATAGGTATCTGTAAGTAGGGGCACACAGTACTGTAAGGTACATAGCAAATGCTCATCTGTGTTAGCATACATTTGTGTGTTGTATGAATGCCTGATGTGTGTGTAATGATGCCTGTACTATGTCCACAATCATGTGTGATGCAGGGTTTGCGTGTGTACCTGGCAACATGTATACTCTGTTACAGCAGTATGCCAGCTATATTAACAACTGTGCACATATGTTAGGTAGGTGTATGGCATCAACGACTAGGGTGGGATACTGGTTATACTATAACTGTACTTCACATTCATTGCAATGGCTGACATATTTCTGCATGCATTAGCTTGATATGTACCCCCTGGCAAGGCTGTGCATTGGATCCCAAACAGTGAGACGAGTACTGGTGTATACTGGTGTGTCATATGGAGTGTGGCAGGCACTGTCAGCCAGTTGTGGGCTGAGCACTGATATGTGGTATTGAATGTGTGCATCCCCTGACAGATGAACAGATGCTATATATGGCAGTTAACTGATATCTGTACTGTATAATGTTAAGTGTGCCACATGACTTGCTCACACATATCATTTACTTGTCTTCCAGGCTTATGGCTCATCACAGGAACCCCTGCTACACAGCTGCAGAGGAACAGGAAATCCACCACAGCCTGGTTCAGCACTATACCCTGCTGTTATCAAGGGCCAGCCAGCACCAGCAGGAGCGTACTGCACTGTGGCAAGAACTTGTTCGTCAGGTAAATGACATAGGCATGCATAACCGGACATATGAGCAGGTACACCATCACTGCAGTGATTTAATTAGACATGTCTGGCAGCGTGCATCTGATATCCACAGACAACAGCTTGCCACAGGTGGTGGGGTGGCCTATACATCCCCCCTCGCCAGAGTGGAGGAACTGCTGCTAAGTGTGGTGGCTCCTGGCCTACAGCAACAACAACATCAAACATGTGTCATCATGGAGGCTGGAGACACCCATCATAGTGACATGGAGCATGCAGGTAACATGCCCTAGCTGTCGACTACTGTTACCTGTATTGTTAGATTATGCATGTGTGAGATGTGTACTGTGTTTAGCAGTTGTGCTGCCTATTGTGTGCAATACTGATAATTTGAATAGTATCTGTACACCTATGCCTCTTGTTCTACTGTAGTTTAGCACACTCACAGTAGCAATGCCACAGTTGTGTCCACTGACAAACTGTGTCATATTCTTGCTGGCCCCTCTGGTGTGACAGCAGGGCAGATGTTACATGCTGGTGAGTGTGTTAACACTTTAAACTTGGTATTGAACTGTACATGTCATAGGTGAGGTGTAGGCCATGTACACATAACACACCTACGCATAATGCATGCTGTGCATGTTTGCTGTGAGACATGAAACATCTCAGTAATGTCAGTAGCTGCCTCAATCACATGCAATGCACAGAGCATCAGACACAAATGTGGCAAAACAGTCCTGCACATTGGATAGGCATAGTTGACACACATGTACACAACATAGCACGTTTGTCATACGCAGTACACCTCAACATGCTACACATAGTGTAACCGGACACCCGCTTCCAGGTCACACTTCAGTATCCCACATGTCATCCACACACCACACATATCATACCTGAGGGGTAGAGGCCTAGCATAGGGCTGTGCAACACTCCTCAACACATAACAGTCATGTTAGGCAATGCTCCCTATTGGACACCTCACACACCCTTGTGCAATGTGGCTGTGTAATTGTGAACTTAGCCACTGCACTGAGGTTCAGGTACAGCAAGCTAGGTGGTGGTCTAGCACACTTTAGTGGCCTTGAGTGACCACATGATGCATGATGATGATGATGGCTAATGGTACTACACCCCATACTGTTACAATGGCCATGTCCAGGATTGGTATCCCATCATGTATACATGCACCACTCATCCCGTGTGTGTACATAGCATGCATGTGCTACACCTGTGTCCACAATTATCTGCTACAGACACAGACACTGCAATCAGACATGGAAATCCATGTGACACACAGATAACACACGCAGCCATGGTATGTATACCTGTGAGTGATGGTACACAGGATATTGCAGAGCTTATAATACTTGCACAGAAATGTTGTGTCCTTGTACACATTGTGTTCCAGGGTGTAGGCAATCACTGAACATGTACATACATGCACCACAGCCATGTACACTGTCATTAACTATGGCTGTCTACACTCACACTGCATGGACTTGATCAACACTTATTCTGCATGCTGACACGTGTGTGTGACTGTTTGCCTTGTGATACTTTCACTCGCCTTCAACCAGTATTGAGTATGATTTGGATTTCTGTTGTGTGTGTGTATCTGGCTGTAGTGAGGAGTGCGCATGTGTTCCTGTGTTCCTGTGTGCATGTGTTCCTGTGTGCCTGTGTGCATGTGTTCATGTGTGCATGTGTGCATGTGTTCCTGTGTGCCTGTGTGCATGTGCAGACCATAATGTGTGTTTCCTGTCTTTCTCTCACGGGTGCTGAGGTAGGGCTTGGTGAAAGCAGCAGGTGACCTGAAGCCACTGCCATGGATAGTGGTGACGATGACACATGTATTTTGGCACAGGGAGATTTGACAGGGTCTGTTGTTAGTCCACCAATCGACAGTACACAACGTTCAACCCTATCTATGTGCACACTCATACTGCCATTACATCTCTCACCACCAATGGCCATAGGGGAGGGACAGCATACAGTTGGCATTGACCAGGAGAGGGTGGTACCCATGGCACGTGCATCCCCTCACAGCAGCCATAGCCATAGACATGGAATGGTACCACATAGGTGGAGGTCCAGGGGTTCTCGGGTTAGCAACACTGGATGTATTGCCCCTGGCAGGTGTGCCCTCCCAGGTCTTACAATGACCACTATGTTCCAGGCTGTAATGCAGGCTCAGGCACGTATGGAATGGTACACCAGGCAGAGACTTAGGGCGCAGAGGGCACATAACACCACTATCAATGACAGCATCCGTGACCTTGCCGGTGCCATCCGGACATACACCGAGGTCATTGATAGACATTGGGGGGAGACAATAGATGCCCTCCACAACATGTTTTCCTCAAACCAGGACCATGCAGGATGGTTGCAACGTTGACGCGGACACATGCCAGCAACAGCAACAGCTGGCAGTGTTTTCGGACAGCCCACAGCTCACCGCCGCTCCCATAGTGGCAGTACCAGCCCCAGCAATGCTGGGGCTGGCCTGTCCATTGTCCGTCCCAGTGGACCACATGCACATGACTCTGGCCAGTCCCAGCAGGGACATGGGTCCAGTTGTCATACCTCTGCCTCTGATGACAGTACCCAGTCAGGGTTGGTACTCGATACCATCCATAGCACCCCTGCCAGGCACAGGTACTGTGTCCGTGGCCGGAGACAGTGATCTGTACAGCCAAGCAGGTACAGTCTGTGGCTGTCCCACAGTCCACTGTATATGGCAGCCACATGGTGGAGCTGTGTGCATGCAGGCACACGCACATTAAGCAACAACTAGGGCTCACACATACACACACACATTAAATCAACATTGGCCCATGCTGTACTGTTGTCCCACACACACACACACACACACACACACACACACACACACACACACACACACACACACACACACACACACACACACACACACACACACACACACAGACATGTCGATTGGATGGGTCAATGTCAGGCTCTGGCAAACAACAAAACGCCCTCTGCATATGATGATACCTGTGCCACCTCCTGTCATCTTCATTATCGATGGAGGAACAGGCTAACATGGTGCTGATGCACAGGGTGACACTATAGCAGTGTAGCAATAATAGTGAGTTGTCAACAAGGAAGTCTAACTACATCCTTGTAGGTATATCTGAGCAGGCATTATGCATCAAAGCTCTGATTGTCAATGTAGCATTGTTTACACCACTGTTAGGTCTGAGTATGTATTATCCACCCATGTGCCACTTGGATGATGTGTGATGTGTTGCCAGCATGTGTTAGTGAGTGGACAGTACATGTGTGATGTGTGCAGTACAGATTAGCAAGTGTACATCTGTGAACATGGTGGGTGCACACTGTCCGGATGTACGTGCATAGTGGACACATGGGACATGTGGCATACCCTGTCATACACATTACTAATGTCCCATTGCATCTTGCAATGGCCAGTATGCATTCTACTACAGTTATGTACTAACATGGGTAGACGTGTGTATGACATGGGTTGACACTATGCTGCAAGTGATACCGTTAATATCAGTCAATGATTTGCAGTCTGGTAGTATACACAACCTCAACAGCATGACTATAAGCAATCATTGGATGATGTCCTGACAAATGACACACAGTAGTAGGGAACCCAGTATCAAATGGATCCTTCCGGTGCTACACTATAACACTAACCAGTGGTGATGACCACCACCCATTACTGTGACCACACCTGTGTGTCATATAGCCCCCTTAGATACATGCAAACACACTAGGGATGTGTCCATCTAAATCTGGGAATGCATGGAATGGCCTACAATGCATTCCCTGAATGGGAAGCATATCCTACACAAGGGTATCATACAGACAGATACCTGTTGTGTGATACATGCTGTATAGCAGTAAGTTGACTATGGCATAGTCATCCTCATGTACTATACATACTATCCCATCAGTACCGCACCGGTGATAGCCCTCAACATGTATGTCGGGTACCATTGTGTACATACAGACCCATGTTATGTCAAGTGTCCCTTGGTATCCACATATCCATAGGTATTGTGGAGTCCCAAGGTGTATCACAGTCATTAGAGGCCTGAATGCATATCCACAAGGCAGTCGTACACCTATAAAGGCTGTCCATTCTTGGCAGACTTTGTTGTGTATGACCATGTCTGACCTATACCCAGAGCATATACCCTCACTCACACTACTCTTAAGTAACTGTCATGGGTGTGTGTGCCACAGATGACCTTGGCCACAGAACACGACAGTGGATGGCCATGTCACATACATACATATGTGACCTATGATCTGAGTAGCAGTGGCACAAGCTGTCAATGGAAACAAATGTATTCATGTAGTATGCAGGCTTCACACCTATGTACTGATTGAGGGGACATGTACACATATATATTTGCCACACAGATACCTGATGTCTGCAATGCACTTACTGTTGTCATCATACTATGTCATACCATAGTAAAAGCAAAACCCACACCGTGTTGACCAACAGTGACATGCACACAGTCTGTATTTGCAGGATTCAAACCCCTACCTAACTATGCTATGATACTAGGGAGAGACACATTAACAGGGCATGCTATTTGCTTTACTATTTCCTTTCACTTCTCCTGCAGTATTTGTAGGATGGTGACATCATCAGACTTTCCAAAGAGTAATGTACCTCTTTTAGTGTGTCTTCACAATCTCCAAAAAGGACACTCCTTTCAAAGACAATTGCACACATACACACACACACACTCACTGTTTGCAGGATTCAAACCCCTACCTAACTATGGTATGATATTAGAGCATAATGCATTAACACAGCACACTATTTGCTTTAGCGGCTGCCTTTTTTTCTCCTGCTGTATTTGTAGGATGCTGACATCATCAAACTTTCTAAAGAGGAATGTACCTCTTTTGTGTGTGTTTTCACCGTCTCCAAAAAGGGTACTCCTTTCAAAGACAATTGCACACATACACACACACTCACTGTTGGCAGAATTCAAACCCCTACCAAACGATGTTATGATACTACAGAGAAATGCACTAACATGGCACACTATTTGCTTTACTGGCTGGTTTTCCTTCTCCTGCAGTATTTGTAGGATGCTGACATCATCAGACTCTCCAAAGAGGAATGTACCTCTTTTAGTGTGTTTTCACAGTCTCCAAAAAGGACACTCCTTTCAAAGACATTTGCACACATACATACAACCCCCCACACACACACTTACTGTTTGCAGGATTCAAATCGATACTAGAGAATTATGCATTAACACGGCAGGCTATTTGCTTTACTGGCTGGTTTTCCTTCTCCTGCTGTATTTGCAGGATGGTGACATAATCAAACTTTCCAAAGAGGAATGTACCTCTTTTAGTGTGTTTTCAGTTTCCTAAAAGGGCACTCCTTTTAAAGACAACTGCACACATACACACTCACTGTTTGCAGGATTCAAACCCCGATCTAACTATGTCATGATACTACAGAGAGACGCACTAACAAGGTGCGCTACTTGCTTTACTGGCTGGTTTCTCTTCTCCTGCAGTATTTGTAGGATGATGACATCATCAGACTTTCCAAAGAGGAATGTACCTCTTTTAGTGTGTTTTCACAGTCTCCAAAAAGGGCACTCCTTTCAAAGGCAATTGCACACATACACACAACCCCTCCCACACACTCACTGTTTGCAGGATTCAAATCACTATTTAACTATGTTATGATACTAGAGAGTGACACATTAACATGACACACTATTTGCTTAACTGGGTAGTTTCGCTTCTCCTGCAGTATTTGTAGGATGGTGACATCATCAGACTTTCCAAAGAGGAATGTACCTCCTTTACTGAGTTTTCCCAGTCTCCAAAAAGGGAGCACCTCGCAAAGGAAACTGCACACATACACACCCCCCCCCCCAAACACACACGCTTTGCAGGATTCAAACTCCTACCTAACTATGCTATGATACTGGAAAGAGACGCATTAACATGGCCCGCTATTTGCTTTATTGGCTGGTTTTCCTTCTCCTGCTGTATTTATAGGATGGTGACATCATCAGACTGGACATGGTGATGTGTGTACACCTTGTTTTATGCCATTCCAGGAATGGTCCATGTGGGTCAGCAGGTGTCAACAGCTTGAACATGACCTCAGTATCCTTACCTTGTGTGACCTATCTGTGGACACATTGATATTCCGTCATATGTCAACACATATTTATGCACAGCTTCTTGGTTTTGTGGATACTACATGTGTCTGGGATGTTGATAAAGGGCTATGCAAAGTCTATGTGACACATGTGTAGATGTGTTCATTGATGTATGTCCTGGGTGACTGCCTTGAAAACAGTCTAGCATGTTTGGGAACCATGATCCACACACGAACATACCACAGTTGGTAGGGTTGTGTGTGTGTCAGCTTCCAATAGCTCTGTTTATGACTGCAACCATGATGGACTCCATGAACTTGCAGATCAGACCTCATAGGCTTACTGGACATGACTTCCCATGGTGTGTTGTGCACCAACATTTGTGGGGAGTGCCATATGTAGCTGTGACACATTCAACGGTTCCACATCCTGTGTAGGGGGTGCGGCTCAGCTGACTGTTCAGGAGCATGATCTGTTTGTTCTGCAGTTTGTGCATGGCACATATTGGGAATCAATGTATTGCACCTGCTGCCATGCTTCTGGCAGTGTGGGTAGCTGCTCATCCATTCTACATGTGATATCTCCTGGTATGATGATGTGGACTATTGTCAGTGGGGGATGGGTATGTACATATGGGCCTGTCTGTCATGATGTAGGCATTGACACTCAGGTACAGTTGGCCCTGACTCAGGACATATATGGGTGTACATTGCTATTTATGACATAGCTGAAGGAGGTGTCATGATTCAGTATGGACTCCTTCTCAGCTCTTCTTTTCAAAACACTAATGAACATGAGCACTAATCCCTGTTATACTCTTTTACATGCTTAACACCCTACTGATCCTTTGTGATCAGGCTACAGAGTATGTCATGATAATATCTTGGCATGTCCAGGGGTCGGTTTTGTGTGTACTCTTCAGTCCAGCTGGTGGATATTGTGATATTGACACAATGTCACATCTGCCTCATGTACACAGACAACCCTGTCCTCCTCCCGACAAACTCAGATATATGTGTGAGATGCACCTATATAGACATACAGGGAGCTGAACTCTCTTGTCCCATGACTGGCACAGTCTATCAGGTGGTGAAGGTAACCACACACACCACATATCAGTCTCACATATCCACTAGCAACAGCACTCAAACCACATTAGCACACATTGACATACTCGGATGCTGTAAATGTACTCTACCTAAGCAGCAGATACCTCCAAAGTAGACACACACACACCTGCTACCCCACTACAATACCCACATATCACTAAGTTCACAATGTCAGTGTGCCACACAGTCACTGCCCTTTCGGCTAAACAACACACCTAATACACTTGTAATAAGTGACACTTATGTTCAGACACACTGACATACCGCTCACCAGCTCTGACAAGGGAATAGTCACTTTGGGCTGTCTGTTGGGTGCCAGGATCTGCCGCATAACACAGGCAGTCAAGTCACTCTAAAGCAAGTACAAGACTGGCACCATCATTTTCCATGCTGGTGTGTGTAACCTCAGATGTTACTCCCTGGACCACATGACATGATAC
Source organism: Protopterus annectens (assembly GCF_019279795.1). Lineage (NCBI taxonomy): Eukaryota > Metazoa > Chordata > Ceratodontiformes > Protopteridae > Protopterus > Protopterus annectens. Next base: position 1,263,684,369 of record NC_056725.1, on the reverse strand, counting down.
ATGGAGGTACACCCTGATCATGTAGCCCAGGCCAGTATGACCCTGACCTTGACTAGCATCTTACACCCACCAATTATGATGTCAAAGTACACGGACACACATATCACATTTAACAGTTGGCTAACACATTTGTTTCATTCATAGGGGATACAGTGTCTGTCAGCGTATGGTGACATCCTCAACATGCCACGTAGCTTCACTATGGACAGCTTGCACCTGTCACCCTTGGACTTTGGTATGCTGGCTAAGGCTTTTGCTACCACCAGAGTGCCTTTTTTAAGCAGGGCTCAGAAGACAAACCCACCTCCATAGACATTACAGGTTAAATGAAACTGAGGGTAATGCTGCTCAACAACAGTTGTGTTAACCTCATATTGTGGCCACTCAGGACTCTCCTCAGTATGGAGGAGAGCAATATCTGTGCACTGACAGACACCTGGTTCAGGCTCGCTTATGCACACCAGCACTACCAGGTTATGTTTCATACCATGCTGTCTGACAACAAGACTTGGAACAGACAACACAACTAGGGGGAGTATCCATATACATCACAGATACACACACCTCCAGGTTAGTAGCACTGCACAAAGCATCACAGACCATACATATACAACTACCATTGTGCAATATTGCCTTTCAGTTTGTTGCCTGCTACAGAACACACTCCCAAACTCAGGAACCACACTCGGCTTTTGTTGGAACTATGGAGATTATGAAGGTCTCCACAGACACCATTATATTGTGTGACTTCATATACACACATATTGTCTGGGGATACTACTCAAGCCCCAACAACCTCACCCAACAGTCACTACAATTTGTGGACTCATATGCTTTGGCACAACCAGTCAGCACAGCCACAAGGGGGAATACATATTGGACCTGCTCATCACCAACATGGGGACTCTATGTTCCACACCAGCGATATACCCCTCATTGGTAAGGTCAGAACATACATGTATCTCACAGGACATACATATACCCTCCACACACTCATCCTGGGTAATCTTGGTGAACCTCTTAGGAGCCAACATCTCACTTCACCAAAACAAGGTGGTATCCTTCAGAGATCCTGAGACAGTGGCATATATGGCTCACACTGCTGCATCCTTTACATACACATTCTATGGATACCTAGTGGACTGCATAGATTGTGCTATCCCAAATAACAACAAGACCCACTACTACAATGGCAGGGGACCTGTCTGGTAGACCCCAGCCATCAATAAGCTGTACAACGTCAGGAGGATGCTACTACATGATAGAGCACAATCCCAGTCTAGGAAGGCATCTGTGATCTGTACTAGCAGACAGCTACAATCACTCATGGACTTTTCTAAGGGCCGCTTCTACCAGACAACTGCACCTGACATGTAGGACTATCACACGGCCTTCTTCAGTTATGTCAGGAACCTGTGTGGACACTCACTGATATGCTGTGAGTTACTGCATACTGACTAAACCTACCCTGAACCCACTGGCATTGCCTACATCCTGGGAAACAGGTTCAGTGCAGATGTCTCCCACCCATCCCCCCTAAGGCGCAACTATCCATCCCAACAGAGTATAACCTCCCTGACATCACGCAGTAACAGGTGAGTGCTGCCCTCCCCACAGCGTACATCACAGTATCAATGTGACCAGATGGTGTCCCAGCCTGCATCATACACGAGCATCATGACAAACGCAACCCTCACATTACATCACTGTTCAATATCGGAGTTACCACAAGGTATGTACCCAAGGAATGGTGTACTGCGACTGTGGTCCAGCTCCACAGAGTTGGTGCCACAACCGACCACAGACAATATTGCCCTATAAGCCTATGTAGCCTGTTCTGTAAAGCTATGGAGCATATTGTCATAGGACTCCTACACATAGACATCGGGAACCTACAGACACTGTGTCCTACTCATTTCAGCATTGTAGTGGGCAGATCTTGCCTCTTGAACCTGTAGGTATTCTTTAAATGGCTAGCAGGTCCATCGACATAGGGACGGCTATCCACACAGCCTACTGGAACCTTGCAAAACCATTCAATACAATAACCCACTGGGCCATTATGCATAGGCTCACCAGTGTCAATTTGGACACATATCTCACACAATGGATTGATACCTAGATCAGGGATAGCACCCACATGGTCAGGATTGCAGGTGCCATGTCTGACTATACACCAGTTACACATGGCATCCCACAGAGCTTGGTCCCGGCATCTCTCTTGTTCAGTATATATTTGTCTTATGTACAGGCTATCACAGGGGGAATATGGCTGAACATGTTTGCACTTGACTGCACTCTGGGTGCCATGATCAACTCTCCAGCTGTCACATGCTTACTCAATCAGGTTCTCACAGAGATGGATGACTGGTACCTGAGCCATGGCCAACAGCTAAATGCCATTAGTTGCATAGTCATCCCCTTTGGGAGTAACAACATGCCCACACATTACCACATAGGTAGTACTCCATTACATACGGTAGGAGTTGTTAGGGGTTTGGGGACATCACTTGTTCGTACTGTCACCTTTAACATTCACATTGCCAAAGTGGTTGGACACACCTTCTTTGTGTGCCACCTTATCCCATATGGTTTCACATCTAGATCGAGTGAGGTCATTGTGCCCCTATACTCATCACATCCATGCTTGGTTACAATGCCACATTTGGGGTGTACCTTACCTGATACCTGCAGTAACTGTACTGGCCACAGACGGTCCTCACCAAGCAGATCTAGGGACTCACACAGATGCCCTGCATAGTTCAAATGCAGTAACTCCAGCTCTACACAGTCACTTACCACCTACTCAGATATGATGTGTGCCTGTTGTTTACAGCTATACCCAAACCAGAATTACTGGACATGCTCCACCTCAGGATATCCAACTCCCTTGGAGCTACACACTGCAGGGACATATACCTCAGCACAGATGTTAATAGGACATTATGGAGGGACAGATTCTTATCCCAGAGGCTCCACTCACTACAGAATGTAATCCCAGTTTCACATAGGCAGAGTCACCCACTGACCACCTACTGGAGACATCTTGACGACTGCATGGGTGATTGTATATTTACCCCTGGGATATCTTCTGTGTCCCTGCTAGACAGAGGCACACTAGCATAAACGTACATGGGCCTACTATTCACACACACACAGTGTAGTAATCTGACAGGGTTGTGAATGCCAAACACACTCTGGCTAGGCTTGTACATGCCCTAGGGCAGATAGCCTAGTATCGACCTCTAAACCTATGCTAATGTTCAAGATGCACAATGTTTATTGCTGATACTGTTTGCAGGTCTTTATCATCTTTGTTTTACCAGTCTCCATGAAGAACTTCAGTATCTGCAGAACATAATTGATTATGACAGAGTTCCACTATATTATAGATGTGTCTGTTGTCATATAACTGTGTGCACAGGGCAGATTGCTGTATAGTGACAGGTTCCTGGGTTAACACATGCAACTGCCAGATATGCGTGGCCCACTGCTGTACTCAGACATGGCCTAAGTGTGTGTGAGCATGCCCAGTTCTGCCATTCCATGTTTTGTTGCCTGACATTTGTCTCATTTATTCAAGTGTGTGAGCATGCCCAGTGTGACCCCTCAGTATGTTGCTATCTGAGGTCCACTACATTTGTTGATGTGTGCGAATATGACCAATATTAACATTTATACTGTGTGTGTTGGAAGTCAGGTTCAGTTCTCACTGCAGGACTCATCTTTGTGTCATAACTCAACAAGGATTATGCTGTGCCTGCAGGGTTTCCATGGAATACTTTGTATAGACTTATCAACATTCCATCATACAGGTGGACCACTGCAATACTGTCATGGTTTAGTGGTTCAATACTTTGGCTATAGTGCACAGTATCCTGGGTTCGAGGCCCATCACTGCTTTATATTTTTCATACTGAGCAGACCACACTGCTTAAGGGCCTGTTAAGCAAATATGAGCATGTTGGCTTTTGTTCAGCTATGCCCTACTTAGGCCAGGCTTGTCCGACATTGCACAATATTCACCAACATTGCTGGACATTGCCCAATATTACTGAACATTGACCACAGTTGTGCTAGTTGGTGTGTGCAATTTTGTTTGCATATACTACATGGTGGTAATTGCTGTTTAGCACTGCTTTATATTGCTTAACACATGGCATTCATGCCTTAGATGGTGCTGCAGGGCTGCTTATGTCAGATGCACATACTACACTACCTGCACATGTTTGGAAGCAGGTAGTGTCAACTTAGGCATCCCTTTTACTTTATGTGCGAGTCAGAGAGGGGTATCATTTCCAGAGTTCCTACTGAGCCAGTATATGTGCTATGCGTTGCCTCTTTGCCAAGGCCAAAGCATACTGGGCATGCCTCCTTCTGCCTACTGGGGCAGGCTCAGGTTGTTTCTCCTCCGAGTCACGCTCTGCCTGTGATGGCCTTGGCAATGGTGGGGGGCTGTTTGGCCCTGGCCTATTCTGGTCCTGCTGCAGCTGTTTTTGCAGGATCATATTATGTAGCATAGCACATACCATGACAATTTGGGTACATGTAGTTGGTGAGTACTGCAAGGCTCCACCAGATGTGTCCAGGCACCAGAACCATGACTTGAGCAGCCCAAACACATGCTCTATTACATTACGTGTTTGTGCGTGTGCCTCATTATGGCATTCCTGTTCAGGTGTGTGTGCGTTTCTGATGGGTGTCATCAGCCACGGCTCCAGTGCATAGCCAGCATCCCCCACTAGTTGACCATGTGGGATGTCCCCATTGGCAAATGTCTGGTGCAGCTGCGTCAGACACCAGATATGGGAATCATGGTAGCTTCCAGGGCAGCCTGCACACACATTCAGTATTATGCCCTGGGCATCACACACGACCTGGCAGTTGATGGAGGGGAAGCCCTTGCGGTTGAAGTAGACCCTACCCCACTCGTCGGCTGGTGCTTTGATGAGTATGTGCATGTAGTCTATTGCACCCACTACCTCAGGGTATTCCTCTATTTGCTGGAAGAGATGCAGATTGCTGGCCAATACCTCACGGGAATTGGGGAAATATACATGATCACTGACATATGCTGACATGGCATCCAGGAACTGGTGTAGTACCCTGGATGCTGATGCCTGTGATATCCCCATCATATCACCAGTTGGTCTCTGGAAGGTACCTGTTGCTAATATTCTTAGGCCAACACATACCTTGGTTTCCACTGGGATGGGTTCCCCTCTGTTGGTTCTGTGTGTGAGGCATGGCCTGCACAGCTCAACAATTTGCTGCAGGAGGTCTCTGTCCACTCTATAGTGTTCTACTACCTCCAGCTCATGTAGCCCCTGGTAGGTTACCCTGGGCCTGTACACTCTTCTCCATCTCCTCACTGTGGGTTTTCCAGCAGCATTTCCATTGTCACTACCCTCAGCATGTTGCATATGTCACCTTATAACAGCAATTGCAGCCCCTAACATTTCTTTGTCTCAGTAAAGCTTTTTAAGTTTTCACTTCTATTAGCTTACTGCAGTGTCTCTTGTTAGAAACATAATGGACTGTTGCTTTCAGAGTTTTAAGTGCTAGGCTGGGCTGGGCTAGTGTACTGCCTGTGTAATTGCCTGATTCTGATTGTTTTCACCTGCTAGCTCTGCTAGTACTCCCTGGTAGCTTCCTACTATTTGTTGTGCTTCCTTTTTCCTTTCTGTTTCCTCAGGGGGGGAGCGCCACGCACACAAGCGCAAACACGAGCACAACAACTAACACGTGCGCACACATGCTTACACGGACTAAAACTTGCTTATTCGGGTTACAATGCGTGCACACCAGCGCAAATGCGCTTACAACTCTTTAAACAGCCTTATACATGCTTACTCCGGCTTAAACACGCGCACTCACGCTTACACGGGCACACTCTGTCTTACTCGGGTTTACAGGAGCGCACACATGCGCATGCACGCTCAGCAAGAAACTTTGGTGTTATCCATGGTATACACCTTCCATTTCTTGGCTTTCCCTAGCCTACCTGTTGACACACCTCTTTCCATGATGTCTAAATGACAGCAGACACATGCCACTCTGCTCCAATGAGCTTCACTTCTTTCATACATACCCCCTCGTGATGTCACCTATCTTCTACTCTGTTACTCCCCATATCCTACTCCTACACTCCACTGACTGTGCTCATTTTCTCTGTAAACTAGCAATTCACTATCCTAACACTCATTTACATAGGATTGCCTACTAATGCTTGGTTACATGTCTTAGACTGAGCTTCCCCCCTTAGCAACCTCTACTCGGTGGCCATCTTGTCTTCAGCCTGCCATTCCCTTGCATTGTGCATTACCACTTTCAATAAAATCCACATTTGTGGGTTTTAATTTGTAGTATTCTGGTTTTTAGAGTGCAGTCCACTTGCGCGGCGCTGCACTACACTTAAACATCGGAAATCGGCAAAAAATATTATTTTTATTTTAATTTTGCATCAGGGAACATTTCCAATGGCCATATATTTGGCCGTTGGCATGCTTCCTGCACTGGATGCAACCTTTATTTGGAGCTGTCACGGCTCCGTTTTGCTATTTGCAGAACGGTACTCAGTTGTCAACTGAGTACATTTCTGAAAATAACACTGCTCTTACTCGGACAGGTTCGGGTTTCCTGAATCTCAAATCTACCTCATTTGCATGCCTTTCACCTGCAATTGAGGTGATTTGCATGTCCCAGCCCTGTCCGTGTAAGAGCCGTTTTAGGAGCTCTCTTACACGCCCCTACAGGCTGTTCCTGGATCGTTTGTCGGACATGACGGCTGCATGGAGTCTTACTCTACTCTTAGACTCCGTGCAAGCCATTGTGAATCCGGCCCTTTCACAAAGAAAGGGTTGTTAACAGTGAGTGGAAAGCACATGCTGGCTGAAGACTAATTCCTGGATATATGCAATGACTGTAGTTCAAACCCAGCTGAAAGCATATTGAACACATGCCAGGCATAAGTAGTAAATATGCTTAACTACCAGAATAAAGAGGTATGATTTAATGGAACCAACTGTCTGTAATCAAAATGGCAAAAGGGATTTGGTGAAAGGGGTGAAAGTAAAGGATACAGTTTCTTATCTGGCTATAGTCTGGAAATGGGGTTTCCAACAGGCGACCCAAGGGCTACAATCCAACCCACTAAAACACTGTATCTGACCTTTGGCATGCCCAGTTGAAAGATAGAATTGACCCAAGTATAACATTATGATTATTAAATAAAATGTGGTTCAGTACACAATAAGTGTCCTGTCATTTTAAATGTGAATCCAGGTCTTTACAGGTAGTGAAAAGTCAGTATGTGCGCATGCACATTCAGGAAGTTATGGCATGAGGTATATCCTGGATGTCTTCTCATTCTAGTGTTGGCATTATTTGGAACTTATGGATTTCTTCAGTTTTAATAAGTATGCTATTTATGTATGTAGGCACGTGTGTCTATGTATACATGCTTGTATGTGCGTGTGTGTGTGTGTGTGTGTGTGTGTGTGTGTGTGTGTGTGTGTGTGTGTGTGTGTGTGTGTATGTGTGTGTGTGTGTCTGTGTGTGTGTTTGTGTGAGTGATAAGTCTCAACTGCTGCTGAGGATTTCTGTTGGTCAATAATGATTGGTATTATAGTTTCAGACATTATATCCCTCAGAAAAATGCATTTGAAAGCAAAATATGCTACTATCCTTATTTTCTATGTATGTAAAAGCAATATGTTTACAACCATCTTATTGTTTTTGGTTTTGTGTGTGTGTGTGTGTGTGTGTGTGTGTGTGTGTGTGTGTGTGTGTGTGTGTGTGTGTGTCTGTGTTTGACTCATATCTCTGAACTTCCCTGATTTTGCCCCATATTTTTGGTCTGTTCACAGTGAAATTCGTATTTTCCTGGAAAACTGTTGTAGATTTCAATCACTAAATAAAGGCAGACAGACATTTTAGTTTCAGACTTCATATCTTTCATAAAATATTAATTTTCTGAGTATGTAAGAGCAATATTTTTAATCTGCAACTGATTATAAGAATGTGTCCCCCCTATTTTTTTTATTATTACTAATATTCTCTTACTCAGATGTTGACAGCTGTAAGGAGTACCTCTCAACTGTCCCTGGTCATGCCAAATGTCTCTGATTTTGCCTTATTCTTTTGGTGTGTTACTTGTAAAAGTTGCTGATTTTTGGTAAATTATTGAGGGCTGCAGTTACTAAATAATGTTAGAAGTTTTGAGTTTCATTTAATATTCTTTGGAAAATCAATAGTATTGCATGACCTGTTATTTTAACAACTTCTTAAGTATATAACAACAGTGTTTTAGTTAATTTTGTATGCTCGTCATCTTGTCATGAACACAACTTATTTCTTCCTTGAAAAAAAATATGACTGAATTTCTTTTCTTACTCATGATTCAGGCCATTTTTGGATAAAAAAGATTGAAAATGCTTCTCAGCATATCTGAAATATCCATGGTTTCTGGCAGCTTAGCAGCTCCAGAGCCACAGATTAATTCTCTTATTTTTTTCCTGCCACTATTACTGTGCAGTCTTGACAATTAGTTCATGTTGAAATGCTGCATGAAAAAGCAAAGATGAAGACTAAATCCAGATTTTTTTCTTAGTCATTATTTTTGTTCAGACCATCATTGGATCAAAAGGTGTGTGGGGGGGGGGGGCACTTTGAAATGCACCTTTGGGCATCTAAAACAAATGGCTACTGGGGGACTAGCAGACTGCAGACCCCCAGCTTAATGCCCTGATTTTCTAGACCATTATTACTATGCAGCCTTGGTCATTTAGGATATATTGAAAGAATGCAAGAAAAATCAGACTTGTAAAGAAAGACTAAAATTCTTCCTTTAGTCATTTTTCTCAGACCATCCACTGAATTAAAAGGTTGGAAAAAAGCTTTAAACTGCATCTCAGAACATCTGGAAACCCATGGCTTCTGCAGTCCTCAGACATTATTCAGTTAATTTCTGCACATTACAGACTAGAACTGGCCAGTTAGGCTGTGTTTAAATGACTGAGGTAAAATATTAAGATTAAGACAAACAATACAAACAAAAAGGAAGGAAAAAAATAAGCTAGATGGCACAAAGAGGACAGACTTTGGGACAGCACTGGGGAATGTGAAATGAAGGTAGCAGTGGGAAGGTCAATGCCTAGGACGCTTTTCTGCTAAGGCCAGCCTTAAATCGTGAATATTTCATTGATTGATATGAATAAGGAAATTGTGCATATTAGCTGAGATATAATTATTTTAGCTTTCCCCACATTTGTGTGTCTTTTGTGCATATCATAGCTCTCAACCTTCCATCTCCAAAATGAGGAACACTAGCCTTCATAATGTGGAACAAATTGGCAAAATGTGGAACACATACTCATGGCTAACTAACAACTTCAACCAGGAAGCTCATAGGATGTTTAAAATATGCTGCTTTTACTTATAAAAAGATCTTTTAATGAATTAATATGATTCATGTCTATTTACCATGAATTTCAGTTAAAAAATCCTAACACTAAATGTGTGACAGACCCTTTCAATGTGGAACTTAGAGGAACATGAACTTTTTAAGACACCAAATGAGGTATGTTCCTCGTAATGAGGTACACTTGAGAAGTACGGTGCATATTTTATTTGCAAAGCTAGTCATTTCCACTTTTGTGAGTTATTCTGAGCTTGAATATGCATTTTTTTGTTGTGTATGTGTGTGTGTACAAGAGTGCATGTGTGCATGTGCTTGCATTCATGTGTTATAATTGCTGTGCATATCCAGTTGATTTGATGGAAGGGACATTGTTTAAAGTAGAAAATGTGATATTTTCCCTGCAATCGTGACATAGTTATTGATGACGTTTTGCTCAAATGATATTCAATTTTTCTGTCTCCATTGCAACAGTAATTGAATTATTATAAGGTGATATTACTCAACTTGTCTTCTTGCTGTGATCTTCAGTTGTTCAGCTTGTGCTTAACTTTCAACTTTTCCTCTACACTGATCACATGATGATTTGTGCACTTGTTGATCATGGTAAAGTGAGTCCATTAGCCCTTGCCATGCACAATATGTGGCCCTAGAACCAAACAGGTTGGATATCCATGGCCTAGAAGAATGTGTATATTAGGATAACAAACAGTTAAAGACTGACAACCTCTTTTGATGGAATGCAACTCAGTAGTGTCTAATGCGACAAAATAAATGCTGTTAAACACTTAATATTTAAAGCTGTTAAACAATTAGCTTCTTAGTGTACATGTTTAACTAAATTCAGTCAATTCATTTTGTAGCAAGTTTGTAAGTGCTGTCTGTGTGGAATATTTGGATTCAGTGATGAAAAAGAAAAGCTTCAATATTATTAGATAGACAAGTCCCTTTGTTCTCCATTCAAGGGGCTAGTAAGTTTCTTGTGGTGTACGTCAAACAAAGGGTCTATGCAAACAGATGAATAAAAGATAGGACCCTGCAAACACAGGTCAAGAAACTGACAAAAGACAAGTAGATTATCAGAAAAATGAGGAGATGTTAGGAGGAAGTGACACGCAACAAAGAGAAGGTAAAAGAAGAAAGGGTACAATAAGAAAGGTTGCAATGAGAAACACTGAGAGGCAACATTTGAAACAAAACGAATTTGTTCTTGTTCCTTTGTAGACTTTTTTCAGAAGCCCTCCTTGGATGGTGGCAAGACTGAGCAGCAAGGAGCAAGGCAAACAGATGAGAATAAAGAAGAGAGTTCAAATAGCAAATAAATGTCAGGTTAAGAGTAAGCTGTAACATAAAATGATGTAAGACATATACCAGGCTACTTTTATAGGGTAATGAAGGTCAGGAAATACACCAGCTGGTCACACACCTATGAAACCTGCAGCAAAAGGACCAGGACATGGTTAATCATCCATGTACTACATGGAGGGAGAGAAACTGGATAATAAAATGTGAAAGCACTGAAAATGTGTACTTTGCTAAGGTAGTGGTGTAAGGAGCCAAACACCCCTGTATCCCCCATATTAGAGGAACCCCCCACCCTCAACCATAAATATACCTACTCTGAGGTCACACAACAGTGGAGGAAAAGAAAACTCCACTGCCAGCAAAGTTTGTTTTATACTTTTCCCATCGATCTTACAGCACTCGGGGAAAAATGCTGTCAATGGATCAGCAAGAACCCTCACAGTGGATATTTATATGGAGACCGAAAAGTAAAAAGACTGAAGGTCTTTATCCAGCTGTAATGAAGTGGAAGAAAAACTGGATAGTTATGTTGATGGCATTGTTCTTCTCCAAGCTGTTGCCAAATCTGTTTTACTATTCATGAAAACATGTAAACTATTTGACTGTGTGCTTAACACTAGCAAATTAGCACTGAGAATGAACTATAGCAAATGAAAGTATTACTGACACTAAAATCCCTACCCAATACCCTTACGTAAACACCACTTACCTGAATCCCCAGCTAAATC
>NC_056725.1:1263607918-1263667918 GCF_019279795.1 Protopterus annectens | reverse complement strand
AGCTGCAACCCTCAGTGACTTACCTGAAAAGCAAGGGTTTTATGAGTGTTAGCATAAAACTATGGGGGAAACCAGGGACATTTGAGATCTATGCTGTAGTATCTCCAAACTATAGTTGTCAGTGTTATCATATCTGGTTGCCTGCCAGAATTAAAAACATACTTATCCCACATTTTTGCAACTACCCACAGAGATTTGTCTTTGGCTATGGTAACAGTTTTTGTTAAGAGTTTCTCCACTACACTACTCGGCTTTCTGATCTTTGCTTTCTCAATGACTCATGGGAAGGCAATGAGGAGAAAGTGTTGAAACTATTCTGAGGATCACTGGGGGCTGTTTATTTTTTGTTATATTTATTTAATTAGTTAGTTTTACACACATTCCAATTATCTTTCTTTTCACTTTGCCCACCATAAAATATTGTCATCTGTCTTCCTTTTCTCTTCATGACATATATATTAATGTTTGTTATATCTATAGTTAACTCTCTCTCTCTCTCTCTCTCTTTCGCTATATATATATATATATATATATATATATATATATATATATATATATAGTTGTGGGTGTATATATCATATATATATATATATATATATATATATAGAGAGAGAGAGAGAGAAAGAGAGATATAGATGGTTCACCATCAAAATATTGCATTCCAGTTCATCGAGACTGAAAACATCATAACCAAACATCGTAAGTGCAGAAGCCTGAACTCCCAGAATTTCGTATTCCCTTTCCGGGAAAGTAACCACTTGGCCACCAAAGAAAAAGAACACAAATGGTAGCAAATTATACCCACCCCCCCCCCTACTTAAATATACCAACTCTGAGATTGCACTACAGCAGAGAAAGGGCAAAGTTCACCATGGTAGCCAAGTGGTTACTTACCAGTAGAGTAAATACAATGTTTCGGGAGTTCATGCTTCTACACTTACAACGTTTTTCTCTCGACGTTTTCAAACTCAATGAACCTGGCCACAACGTTATGAAGGGGAACCAGATATAGATATATGTATACACACACACACACACACACACACACACACATATATATATATATATATATATATATATATATATATATATATATAGTGCTATCTAAACGTCACTCTTCAAAGCCTTTTATCAGTAAAAATCTAAGGCAACAACTATGGTTTTAAGTATTCCAAAAACAGCTGTGAGGCAGTTAACCAGTTCTCAGTCACAAAATCAAATCCACAGAGAAAAAAAAATTGGAAACACTCTAAAATAACAAAGTGTTTAATTCAAATTTGCAAGTAAAACTTTCACCTTCAAGGCTTCTTCAGGCAAAATAAATACTATCAATTAAATAGCATGACTTAAATACACTTTAAAAAGCCACATGGCTCTGATTACACCTTCTGATGCAGCATATTTAAATAAGGCTTTAAAGCAAAACTATCATTAAGACCAGGTGGTACATATGCTCTCATTCTTAAAATCCATCTCATCTCTTCATTTTCAGTTAAAAGTTTTATGTTCCCACCCCTCAATGGTCTATACATAACTTTTAAAATCATAAACTTAAAACCATATTGATCACCATTCTCTATAATGTGTTTACTAGGGGCATTTCTAACTACTCCATATCTAATATCACTAAGGTGACAGGCTCTTTAAATTTCCTGTTTGTCATGCCCACATAAAAAGCATCACAGATGTCACACTTAGCTAAATATATCAAATTGCTTGTGTTGCAATTCCCATATGCATGAAGAGCAAACTCACCACCTGTCAATGGATGTTTAATAGACTTCCCAGTAAACATATGCTTACAATAAACACAATTCCCACATTTAAATGTGCCTTGTTTCACATTTCCTACCTTAAAGAAATCCTTAGTTTGCTCCTTATAACACAACAGCTGTTTCAAAGTGTTCTTCCTTTTGTATCCAAAAACTGGTGGAGCCCCTACTATTCCATTTAGTGCTGGGGCATCCCTTAAAATTGACCAATGTTGCCTAATAATATTTTTTAATGCTTCAGTGTTCCTATTAAAGGTAAGCATACACCTCATTTTATTTACTTGCGGTCTTACTCTATCACTGTCTTGACTCACTGTACCAAAATAGGGTTGAAGACCTTTACTTTGTCTTTGCTGTTGAATGTTCCTACTGTCAACATGGACTTCAGATTATGAATAACCCCTATTTAAAAAGTCAGAGACAACAACATCCAGTTGTTCAGACATCATATTATGTCCAGTGTTTAATCTGACTACTCATTGCGTCTGATTTTTTATTATATTTCCAAACATGCCAGTAGGGCCAGTGCTGATCACCGCCATTGCCATTGGCAGACTGTCATACAGATGTGAACCTATGGAGCCATGCACGTATACTGCCGTACCTTGCTGAAGTCATATTTATGCTGTGCTGTCATGCCGTGCTGTGTCGCTTCACTGTCATGATGTGTCCATATTTTATCCTCTTAGACTCCTGCAACAGAAACATACACAGGCCTGTGACATACCTGTCATTGTGTAACAATACTGCCAGTTCAACATCATACAACATAAGGTCCAGAAAAGTATGTTGCATACTCATGACACATACCAGCATACAGTATATGTTGGTGACCATTACAAGTGGCATGCAAAACAATACAGCATTATACAAGTACATGTCAAGTAATATAGTCACCCTGTGCATCAGACACACAGCTTTATTCCCCTGCATCAATGGGAAGGATGACAGGGATGTGGCACAAGTATTATCACTAACACAGGGTGATGTATGGGTTGCTGGAGGCCTATACTTGCCCAAACGGTTGACAGCATGTGTGTGAGTCAGGAAGGGGAGCGGGTTAGATGGGGCATGGAGAGATGCTGTGTGTGTGTCTGTAGGTGACCTGCATGACAGTGGTGTTTGAGTGTGTGCATCTACACAGTCAAGTACAGTGCTAGCCCTCCATGTGTGTATGTCAGACAGCTGTGGACTGTACATGGTAAAGTTCACCATCTCTGGCCCTGAACATGGGAACTGGCTCTGCCAGGAGTTGCACTGGCACCACCATGCCCAAGGTCAGATGTAGTGCTAGTAGCTGACAGTGACTGCTGACTGCTGGGACCATGTTCCCCATGGGACCACTCAGGACCATGTGCACATGGCCTGCCATGTTGTGGTGTGGACAGCACACTCCCCTCTGTAACACTGGATGCATTGTCATTAGGGGAGTGTAACTGTGCATGGCCATGTGGACTCTCAGCAGATGGTGTTGCTGACCTATGTCCATGGGTCCAACACCCCGCTCCAAGCACATGTTCCAGCATAGACAATGTGCAGCTCAAGACAGACACTTTCTTAGCCCATCATCTGTCCACTGCATTAATGAACCAATCCAGAGTGTCTCCAATGCAGTGGAGTCAGTCATAGATGTCAGGCTGTGCTGCATCTATAACCCTAAGCATAAGCATATGCCTGGTGTTACATTCAAAATGTGCTTGTGCCTCCAAATGGCATAAAACATGCGCTGTGGTCCATGATGTGACACCTGCAACAGGTGATGGACAGACAGCAGTTCCCCTATGAACACCCTTGCCAATCCACCTGTGTGGGACTTCGTTAGCTGTCTGGCTATGGCCAGTGTCTACACTCACTGATTCCATAATTGCCACACTGGCCTGTTCAATGTCTCCACATTCTGGCTGTCCCATATATGAGGCCTGTGGGAACTGGGTATGTGTGGGCATACTGACTGTGTGTGGTGAGAGTGGGGGCAGGAGAGAGATGTTAACCTCTGGGACAGATTCAGCTCCTGACAGGCCCACCTATGTCTCAGTGTGGCCACTATCATCATCTGAGTCCAGAGACACTGACATCAGGTGGTGTGGGGGAGAGACCCCAACCCCCCCCAGTCACCTGTGGAAACCAAGACAAAAGCAGTACATTACTGCTTGCACTATTATGTATGGAAAATCCACAAAGAGTCATAATAATGAGGATCCACAACTGTATTACCACTCGCACATCTTCTCATCTCCGCTTTCATGCACAACATACTTCTTCACAACAGCATACACATTCAACTCAAGGCCTTTATAACAAGCACATCAGGTAAATCATGTGACAACTGCCCTTTTAGGTATGCAATATGACACTGTCCCTGATAACACAGCAGATAAAACCCAGTGCACCCATCTTAACAAATATATACAAATACAAATTACTATACCTAAGGTATTACCATCAACCTTTCGGTATGTACAAGGCATGTTGGATTAATTGCCTCATGTACAGTACGGGGCCTATTCATTCTGAACTATAACTGCAAACGTGTTTCTACTCATTTAGCTACACTCCTGTGATTACCCACTCCAGGAAACATAGTTAACTGTCCCAGACTGGAACATGCAAACATTCTACTCTGATTATGTACAACATTACCTGTACATAGGGTATTATACTGGCCCTCACACTTAATATCATATGTATGTTCCATGACAAAACAGTATCAAAGTTACAAGCAGCAAGACATTGGCCTTGGACAACTCCTGATGGACCTGTAAAAAGATGATGGTGAGGTAATTTCAATACCACCGCATGTTGCAACACAATAAGGTAATACCTGTGTACATCTCACATGTACATTAGCTACTGTGTTACCTGATATTGCTGACTTTCTGAGTATGAGTGTGCAACTGAGCTAAAGCTAAACCCCCCACACAGCACATAGACCTGACACCCATGTGAAGGTATGTGCAGCCTGACAGAATGAATGCTACAGTATTACAGTGGTGATCACAGTAAGCTTACCTGCATGCTTCTCTGCTGTGGACACTGTGGCACGCACTTCCACAATGTATATGTGATGAATGCCTGGGAGTTGTCGTGTGTTCCTAGGTTCACCAGGAATTCCCCAGTGACCGGGAGTGGTTGTTCTACTGTAGACCCTTCAACAGTGATGGCACGATCTCTGGCTACATCAGCTGTCTTTTTTTGTGCAACATTCACCATGTCTGTAGAGCGGTGTCAAATCTGCTCAATGTCCTGTCCTGGTGGCCAATCTCATTCACATCCCTGACAACGTCTGCCCACAATGCAGCCTGCTGTTCCCTGTTATGCCTCCCCCTGAATAGGAGGATGTGATGATGCTGCCATAGTCCTTGAAGTATAAGTTAATTCTCTGCATCTGAGAAGGGGCATGCCTTCTGCAATGCATTAGTCCTGAAACACACCAAAAGAGAAACACATTACAGGATCAAATACATGGATGTCCACTATGTACAAACACAGCAAAAACAAAATGGCCGGAACTATCCACTGCTTGCTCATATGTGTCATACCCCACAGTGTGACAACATACTACGTGTGTGGATACAACCAGGATAGTATCATTAATGAGGTAATTCCCTGTGTGCAATGAGAGATTCTGCTGTATGATCATACAGCCAACACTCCAGTCAACTGTGGTGTGTCCCCTAAGGCCAGTCACCTAATATGTCATAAGACCAGACAAATAGCAGTGTACTATTATGATCACTATATTGTGACATCCAGCAACACCAATATGCCACATTGACAAAAGACAATGCAACCCTGATATATTGTACATCCCCTGTATGTGTTAGACAGCAGGGTGTCAATGATATGTCATTAACACAGGTCTAAGACAGGCTTACCGCTGTACTTCCTCTTCCCCATACCTCTAGCCTCCCATTTGCATCCTGTTATACACAAAAAACAGTTACATACCTGATGGAGTGAAATACTCCTCTGTTGAAATGTGCTACTACTACTGTGTCACAAAGGTGTGCTCTGTGTGAGGGAAGCCTCACACAGAATGTTTGCCTATAGCCAGCTACTTGCATTTTGCCATGCTGCTCATTAGCAGGTAATTGCCTGTAAACCAATCTGTGACTCTGGTATACTAATTGCAGCCAAAACAGCTGAATTGCAGTATCATTAGCCAATGACATGCAACCACTGTGCAATATATTAGGCCTTCATGTAGAGCAGGGCCCCTTTCTTAGCTGTTGAGATGGACATTACTGTGGTGAGGAGACTACATTATCTCAGAGAGTAGGTCTGTAGCAGAAACCTTTACATAGAGCTGTGTGTACCACAGGCTGCAGCTGCTGCTGCAGGTAATAGACATAGGCAGTGAGTGTGAACACTTTGGAGGACAACAAGATGTAGCTGTATGTGTGTCAGCTGTGTCAGCCTTGTTGTAGAGGCAAAGCTAGTGAGAGAGTACCCCTGATACTATGGCATGTGTTTAAGGTATGAATGTTAGGCAACTGTGTCAATAACAGAGTACTAGGTGACATATATTAATGCTATACAGATATTGGATGTGTTTCCCTACCTGCAGACCTGTGACTTCCAGCAGTGAAAAGCAGTTATTTACTTTACAATGCTTTGTGTGTATAATGAGTGCATGAGTCATTCATTAATTACTGTCTTCACAATAATGTAATTGAAATGCAACATAACACTAGATTTGAACCCAGTACTGTGTGTGGCAAAATGTACGGTATGCAAGGCTTTTAACAGACTGAACTACTGAGTCACTGCTACAGTAGGTGTATTTGCAAGATTTATGTGCACACATATAGGCTGTGACATACATTTACTATATCCATCAGTATGTGCATGGCTTTATATGGATGTATTTCTGCACCAGATTCCCAGTTGAATATGTATTTTGCCATGAATGGCTTAGCAAGTGACTTTCTACATGTTGCTGATAAAAGGGCACATTTACCTGCTATCACAAACTTCAGTTTCATCCATTATTATGTCTTTGGCTGTCTAGTAGTGTACTATTGCACCAGAGTCCAAGGTACACTCCCATTTTTCCATTACGTTTGATTCCAATTTGTGTGGTGTGGTGTGGTGTGACGCTCAATTGAAACATGCCAAATAACTGTAATTGGCAATTATGTGTTGTTTAAGCCACCTGTTTTAAGAAAGAGTTGTGAGGTATGGCGGGTTAATCCAGTATGCTGCAGGTGTGATGGGCAGAGGTGTTTATTTGTACATGTGTCTTACAATGTTAGAAACACATATAGTCATTATAGCTCTATTTAGCTGAGCTTAGTGAAGCTGCATGATGCAGCATGTCACATAGCTCCATGCTAAAAAAATATATAAAAAAAGGGGGAGATAGGAAAGTAGTGAAATAGTGGCAAGCAGAGGGAAAAACATAGTGAAAGTTAGGGAGGGATGTACAGGAAGGGTGTAGAAAAGAACCATAACTACCCATTTCATGTACAGCAACAACTATGCTCTTTGACAGACTTTGTAGATGAATCTGGATTTGCAAACCCCAGAGAGAAAGGTGAGGATGACATAACTGCATTGTCAAGCCAATTGGATTGAATTACATGTGCCCAGTGGACATGTGTGCAAAATGGAGAGCTTTGTATGGGACATTATTTTTGGGGGGACAGGTACCCTTTTTTTTTTTTTTTTTTTTTTTTTTTTAAGGTGAGAGTGGAATGTTGGGGGAGGGACATAGGTACATGTAGGGAGGTAAATTGGGTAGGTCACCATGCATTTGCAAACAGACAAGAATAACAAGACAGCAGACAGGGACAGTGTGTGACACATGAGGGGAATGAACACCTTGGATATGGAGGGTGTTGTGGAATCTGAGTCCCATGTGACTCCACATGGCAGCAGTGCAACTCACGTCCACACCCATGGGACTGTTGACACTGCTCCATCACTGCCCCGAGGGTGGCTGTGCTAAAGGCTGGGCACCAGGGTGAGGCTGCCCCACCAGGGTGGCCAGCATGCCCTCAATCCAGAAAAGGTGGTAGTTATTGCCATGGTGGTCTATTCTGCACACCAAGAACAGCAGCTCCACATGGGTGGCAACACCCCCTCTACCTCTGCTCTCAGGGGGGATGGGATCCTGTCCCCTGGGGTGGTAGTACCTGATGCTGCAGGTAGTGCAGAGGCAGCAGAGGAGGCACCACCAGTCTGGATCCCACATGTGCTGAGACCCATCCCATGGCAGGTTGAGGCAAGGTAGGGGCATCATCCAGAACAGGCCTACCTTGACGTGTGGTGGGAAATGAGGTATAGCAATATGTTATGGTTAGTAATAACCAAACCAATGTTAGTATTAACATAATCAAACATAATATTTATTCATAGCTTCATAGATTAGTACTAGGCTAACTGCCCTTTCGAGACATTTTAAACCTAGCCAATTATCCCTTGCGAGACTCAAACCCTGCACCTTGTGTTTACAAGGCAAACACCTTAACCATTATGCCACCCTCCCACCAAATACATATTAATGTATAACATGTGCAACACAACATTAAGTAACACAACATTTAGTATGGTAACAGCATGCCAGTTAAAAGTAAACCATAGGGCCAACAAATCAGTTAGTGAAATACAGTTCTTATTGTTCATTTATTGTACTACAGCTCTACAGCTCTAATTGCCCATTTATTGCACCACAGTTCTACCTGCCCATTTATTGCAGTACAGTTTTTCTTGTGTATACTTTATTGAAGTAAATGCTTTACCCTTTCTTGCTTATTGCACTACAGTTGGCATACTCAATCCATACTTACCATGCTCACAGTGCAATTTGGCAAGACACCCAGCATGGGACTCAACATTGTGAGCCCTCTCAGCTGCAGCCATTAAGAGAGAAGCACACCATTATCCATACCTGTTTTGCAGACCTTTAGCTTGCATTTTGGATAGACAGAGGAAGACATACTTACATACTTGTGGAGCATTCCCAGCTTGAGCGTCCTGGACCCAGGTGTCCAGGGTTCCCCTCTTCCTCCTTTCTGGCCATCAAAATGGTGATGACACTGCTCACCTGTGTGGGATATACCAGTAACACTAGTTAGTTCCCTAGCCAAATGGTCCCAGGTCTCTGCTTTACACTCTGAACCCTGGAATCCATCTTGCATCAGCCGGGGTTCATGGTTTTTAATAAGGAACACGGACATGACCCTGGAGTCCTGAATGCCCCACTGTTGTGCAAGAAAGTGCATACCTTCACCAACACCACCTCCCATACCAACAGTTGAATGAACTCCAATGACTGTTGCAGAATTTTCACCTATTGGGCTTAATATAGGCTGTTTTCCCCACCCTTAAACATCATTCAGCAACATCCAAAAAAGCTCTGTGTCACTTAGCAGCATGAAATCCAGCTAAGCAAAGCTAAACAGTGGGAAAACTCACACAACTGAGGTTTTAGCGAGGCTTAGCACTGCACAAACATTGGTAGTCATTAGCATGTTTATGCACTGCTAAGCATGATTTAGCAATACTTAGAATAGTGCAGCAGTGCCAAAAATTCACAATACTGTAATGAAATTAAAGAAACATAGTAAATTAATTTACAGCCATATCCTGCTTGTTATGGATTTGAACCCAAGACCTACTAAACATAAGACCGTAACTCTACCCATGGAGCTAGTTGGATGTTATGAAAACTAGTATACCTTTACATATACTGCTAAGCTACCAGTTTGCATTGCTGAGCACCACACCACACTGCACAAACATGCTTAAACACATCTATAAATAAATAATTAATTACATCCAGTTTTTATTTTTAGATGTCTGGCAGGTGTCTGCCATGTATGTATGAGCTCCACTCGGCTCTGCTGTGCTCTGCGCCACACAAATGTAAATGATTAAAAAAATAAATAAATAAATAAATTTAATTATGATAATTAGTGCCATCCAGTTTCTATTTTAGATGTATGCCAGATGTCAGCTCTCTATATGTGAGCACAGCTTGGCATTGCAGCTCTCGGTGCCGCTCAAACATGCAGTTAAAAAAATTATAAAAATATTTAAAAAACATAACACATCATACAAATGAATTGTTAGACATATGACACACTTCACAACATTACGACAGTGGTGGAGAGCATTACAGGGAGCCTTACACTCATCTGCAGCCATGAATAGCCTCTACACCTCTCCCTAGAATGATTCAATATCCATGTTCCTCGGCTCCCTGGCAGTGCACCATCATTAATATGCATGGCTTGCTGTCGAGGGGGACCTGTGGCCATGTACAAGGATACATTCCATGTAGGCTCTACACTGTGCCTATATGGATTTTATTAAATCGTGAGGAATGTCTTATTGATGAATGACAAAGATAAACAAATAATCCAGGAATTATGAAAACATCCATGGTTTTTCTTAGGTAAATTTTGCTAGGTTAGGTTTTTTGCAAGAATAGTCCCCTAAAATGTTTCCTGTTTATAGCTTTAGTTTCCTCCATTAGCTCTCTTATGTCTTTCATTGGCCTGTTTTTGTTCCTTCTATTAATATACCTGTGTACTGCTGCTATATATCAAATTAAAGTTACTTGGTAGTTACATTGACTCATTTTATGATATTTTTTGCAAATTATACCATCCTATAAGTCAGATATGTACCAAAATCATACAGAGTATAAAATATAATTCTGTATCACCTATTCTTCTGTCAGGTTATGGTACATGTAGTTCCTAGAGAGTATTATTTATTAACTACATGGCTACCCAGCACATTGTCATGCACATATTACATAGTTATGGCTTTGTTATGCATGTTATATCACATATATGATGAGAAAATGTAGCACAGACACTTGGTAACAATGGTCATGTTACAGTATAAATCCTGCAGTAGTTTGGGGAGGGGGTTGACAACAGAGCTTTTAATGACTAGAAGAGGGTCGATTTAGAATTTCTGGTAAAGAAATACTATACAAAATTACAACAGCAGTAATTATCAATTATAAGCAAGAACTTGGAATGTGTTAACAGGAAAACACTTGCAGCTGTAATTATATGCACACAAAGTAGGAGCAATGGGAAATATAAGGGAATGAGCATAGTTCCAACAAAGCTAATGGAAGATGGGTAAGAAAAAGAGGGGGCTTATTATTAAGCAAGGAGATTGGAGAGATCAAAATACTTGAAGAATAAATTAGTAAGGCTAGATGGTCATGAGAGGCAAAAGACCAATACTGAACAAGAAACAAAGATGGCTCAAGGAGGGCTGAATGGCACAATGACTTCTGCAGATACAAGGGGAAATGTATACAGCAGTTCACACTGAAACAAGTATTGCATAACCTGTACAAAAAACATCATAGCTGAAATATCTAGACTACATGCTGGTGGCAATACAAAATGTTGTACAACAAAATAGTACACAATGGAAAAAAAACAACAGTGCTTTTTCAGGGGGTACATCATCTGCACTTCAGTGCAAATGCTTTCCACCCCTCAACCCCACTCTTTCTAACTATATTAACTTCAAGGTCACAGAAACTGGCTATGAATGGAAATTTCATTTACTCATTCACCAGCTGCCTCTTTAATCTGGTGCAGGGTCATGGTGGATCCAGAGTCTCTCTCTGCACTGTGTGGATGGAATCCTGGCTGAGGCACTAGCTCAGCAGAGGAATCACCACAAAAACACATGCACTAGGATTCATACCTGCTCACAAATAGCATTCACACCTGCTCACACATAGCATTCACACCTACTCACACATAACATTCACACTTGCTCACACATAGCATTCACACCTACTCATACATAACATTCACACTTGCTCACACATAACATTCACACCTCCTCACACAAAGTGTGCAAGTTCGAGGATTCCCAAATCACATGCAACACTTCCTTCAAGAGATGGGACAGTACTATAATACCCCCTAAAAAAGCATGCAGGCATAGAGAGGGTGTGCAGAATTAATACAGAAGATACCCCAGGTGAGAAATGAATTGAAAGGCAAAGCACTGTGAGTAATCAGTGTGAACTGTTGTGCCACTGTGAATCCCTATATAAAAAAGTACATTTAAAAACACTTATCTTTTTTCTTTACTTTGAATTTTCTGACCTTAAAGTCAATTCTACATATAAAGCATGATATCTGTGATACGGCAATAAGATGAAGCAACAATCCAAGACTTCACCAAAAACATAACTTGCATTTTAACTGTTGGCAAAGCCCTACTATTCCCACAGACAAGTGATACTTAAGAATAGATTGTTCAAAGATCGTGCTCAAATAAGAAAAGATCAGATAGAAGGATTATACACATTTCTACATATTCCTCAGTTCCTTCATTAAAAACACAGTGTTAGGATAATGGCATGATATGGAATTGTGGTAATGAATGGATCTATATGACCTGATGAAGAGTTTTCCTGAGTTGTGTTTGTGAAGTTCAAGGTAGATAATGTACAAGGTTTCACTGACTCTCACCTAGAGGACACAGGAGGTAGACAGTAATCTGATGGTGTCATTGATGAAATGGTTTCACAAGAGGTCGTGGGTGTTGCCTGTCACCTGGAGATGGGCAGCCATCACTGCTGCCACTACTCAATGTAGAAGAATCCTAATGAATGAGCTTCAGGAAGGAAATGTTACTTATGTGATTGGCTTCAAAGTGTGTCATAATCTTACATTATCCACCTGTATTTTACTTTCTGTGTATTGATTAAATATTCCTCAAAAGGACTATGTTGAATATCTCTGTACAGAACTTTAGAAACTAGCTTGTTTTTATTATTATGTTGCATGCTTTCTGTATTTGAATGTTTTTGTAATATGATGTATTATGTGGAGCTTTTCTGCCCAGGCCTCTGCTGAAAACAGGCAATTATTGCCCAGTCAAACTTTCCTGGTAAAATAAATAAATAAATGTAGTGTAATACTGACCTCTGGCATGGGGAAAAAATACTGTGGTCAAGTGCAGTGAGCCTTCCAAAACCCAAAGAGGAGACAATTAGCACAAGCATGGCTTTCGACCACAGAACCATTGATCATCTACTTTCATATAATTCTATGCCTGACTGTCAAGAAAAGCTGAAAAGGAAAATCCATCAAATTGAAATAACCAAAATGAGAGCTGTAGAAAATGTTGTCATTTGCCAGACTGCAATGGAAGAACCTACTTTTTCTGAGTCAGTACAATATTTTAATTGATTGTAATACAGTATTTATTTATTTATTTATTTATTTTACATTTTTAGGTATATGTGGAGGAGAGTGAGGATATATGAGGCTTTGCCTTTATGAAAAAGTTTATTATTCAGTTATGTAATGTCTGATGAATTATGACATGAATATTTCATGCCCCCTTCTTTCTATGTTTAACCACAATGGAAGCGCAGCATCTAGATTTAAATAACACTTTAACTGAAATATCATATAGGGGATTTATAGTCAACTATCCTGCTTCCTAAGACAATGCTGGGATGCCAGCCAACTCTCAGCATGGAGTCAGGTATAGTCATATTAACAACACTAACCAACTTCACACACGATATGTTCCATAAGACTATAGCACTGTTATCTTTTCCTGGATTTGTCAAAAGCCTTTGGCACCACAAGCCATCAGCTGCTGTGCTATGAATTTCTTTTTGGTAAAATAAGTTTACAAATCAGTGAATGTTTCTCTTCATGCCTGGGATGGATGATAAAAAAATTAAATGGTTCTCTGTTACTTCATCTTCTCAGGAAGCTTCTGCTACCTCGTGTGGCACTACCTGCCCCGCTACTACCACTGAAGTGAATGGGCCTATATCGAAAAGCCATCTCACCCTTTTTCTGGCTTTGCTTCCCAAATAGCTCTGTAGACCTATTCTTTGAAATACTGTACAATGCCATTCAGATGCTGATGATCATCTTAGAGGAAACAATATGGCTAACCGACATCTGTCACATCCCAAACTGCCACATTTCTCTGTAGATCAGTGAAACTACTGTCCATCCTTCAAGTCAGTCCCATTTTTATTGCTGGAAGAGTGAAATGGGCTCTGAATTTCTAAATACAAGGATTGTATCATCCTCAATATCATACAATGTATGAGTATGACACTGTCTACAAAGGTGTCTGCACCAATTTACTACTTGCTCTGTTCTGTGGTAATATGTTTCTCATCTATCTGTACCTCATTGACCTTAAAAGTTAAAATTCAACCTACTACTTTATAGAAAAGGTCTTATGAGGGACTGGTAGAGGAGTCCATCTCTGCTTTCACCTTGCATCCCTTTTACTAGACATTCACTTAAAAGAAAAAGCATAAACCCAAGATCATTGTTAATTCTTTACCTCATGTCTATCAGGTACCAGAATCTGACACATAACACACGTACTCAGGTCACTCCACAGCAAGCACAAGTATGACTCTGTCATTGTCCACGTGGGTGTAAATGAAGTGAGATGCACCTCCCTGGACTACACAAAAAGAGACATGGTGGAGCTCTCAGATTATGTGGCACAGGCAAGTATGGCACTAGCCCTGAGCAGTATCCTACCATCACCCAGAATGATACCGCAGTACAAACAAAAAATGATTGACTTCAACAATTGACAAAGTTTCTGGTGTCATTCTAAGGGGATCCAGTATGTCTGCTTGGGATGACATGATTGACACACCTCTATGCTTTGCCAGAGGTGGCTTGCATCTATCACCCCTGGGTTTTCGGGTACTGGCTAAGGTTCCTGTCAGCCCTATAGTGCCTTTTTTAGGCAGTGTTCTAAAGACCAAATTACCACCGCAATAGCTATAAATAAATGCAATCTGAGAGTCATGCTGCTCAATGTTAGAAGTCTAAATCTCAAGATGCACTCACTCAAAGCACTCCTCAAAATGGAGAACATCGACATTTGTGCTGTACTGGAGACCTGGTTTAAAGCAGCATAAAGCACCCCTGCGCTACTGGACTATAACTCATTCCACACCTTTCGGCCCTGAAACATGGACTGAAGCTCCAAAGGTGGTGGTGTCTCCATATTCATAAAGAATATGCACTCCTTCGGACTAGTAGCTCAGCATAACGCATCTGAGATACTTCAGGTACAACTAACATTGAGTAAGATGGCGATCCAGGTCACAGCCTGCTATAGGTCCCCAACCATGTATCCAGACTCTAACTCCACATTCCTAAGCACCCTGGAATCTATCAAGGTCCAACCCAACACTATCTTTCTTACCAGGAGACTTCAACTACCCCATCCATCAACTGGGAAAACTACTCAAGAACCAATATACTGGCCCAATGCTTCCTAGAATTTAATAATTTCCAATGCTCTGGACCAGCTCATTCTGATCCCCACTAGAGGAAGCAACATCCTTGACCTGGTTATCACAACCATGGGTGATCATTGCTCTACACCAATAGTCAATCCCTCCCTGGTCAGATCCAACCATAAACTAATCACCATGGAAATCCACATCGCACCCACACCCCCCACTAAGGTAACCACCTTGAAAAACTTCTCCAAAACTGGCTTTGGACTCCTAAAAACAGAGGTGGTTAACTTCACGGCACCCATGTCAATGGAAAATAGCTGCATGACTGCAGAATCATACACCAATGCACTGTACAAAAATGTACACAAATGCATAGAACTAGCCATACCCAACAGAACCCAAGATGCTCTCCTCCAAAAAAAGGAAGCAAATCTGATGGTCCCTGCCATTAATAAACTCTACAACAGAAGGAAGAAACTGTTGCAGAAAAAGGTGACGTCCCAAGACTGGAAAAACTCCCTTATTAGCCTCAACAAAAAGTTGAGATCCCTCATCAAATCCTCTAAAGCCAGCTATGAAGGCAGAATTGCGGGAGACACTAAAAACAATCACAAAGCCTTCTATAGCTATATCAAGAACCTCCATGGCAAAACCCAGATTTGCTCTGAGATACTGCACAATGGTGCCTCATATACTCAGCCAACAGATATTGCCAACATACTAGCCAACAGATTCAGTGCCAACTTTACCCCCCCCCCCAAAGGACGAATCACAATACCGGAACAATGCCAGGCACCCAGCATTACTGCAGCACAGATTAAAGCTGTATTTTCCAAGACCAATAATACAGCTTCCATGGGACTTGATAACATCCCTGGCTGTGTTCTACATGAACTACAAAGTGAACTGGCACCACATCTTTGTGCCCTGTTCAGTCACAGCCTCACCTCAAGCTTTGTTCCTACCAAATGGCACACTGCTACAGTCATCCCTCTCCATAAAGGGGGCCCGACTACCGACCCAGGAAATTATTGCCCCATTAGCCTGACAAGTCTG
Organism: Protopterus annectens; assembly: GCF_019279795.1. Taxonomy (NCBI): domain Eukaryota; kingdom Metazoa; phylum Chordata; order Ceratodontiformes; family Protopteridae; genus Protopterus; species Protopterus annectens. Next base: position 1,263,651,847 of record NC_056725.1, on the reverse strand, counting down.
ATATGTAAAGCTATGGAGTGTATCATCATGGACCTGATTAACAAAGATATAGGAAATCTCCAAACTCTAGACCCCAAGCAATTTGGCTTTGTGAAAGGGAGATCATGCCTGCTCAACCTGGTTGACTTATTTGAGTCAGTCACCAGGGGTGTGGATAAAGGTAAGGCAGTGCATACAGCCTACCTCGATCTGGCTAAGGCCTTTCATACCATTCCTCACTCAGGAATTATTGATAAACTTACCAAACTAGGCATCAACCCCTACATCACTAGGTGGGTTGCAAATTGGTTCACAGATAGAACATACAGTGTGAAAGTAGCAGACTCCAAGTCAGACTGCTGAACAGTCATGAGTGGAGTCTCACAGGGATCCATCCTGGGTCCACTCCTGTTCAGCATCTACTTCTCAGAAGTCCAGGCCAACACAAAGGGACTCTGGCTGACCAAGTTCACAGATGACTGCAAGATGGGAACCATTATTAACTCCCCAAGTGATGCAGACATCCTACAGAAAGGCCTCACTGAGATCAATGACTGGTGTTGAAACCATGGCCTTAAGATTAATGCCAAAAATGCATCATCATTCCCTTTGGGAAAAATTCAGTTCTCACTAATTACCACATTGATGGGAGCCCACTGAACACAGAAGGCGTTATAAGAGATCTGGGGATGCAGGTTGACAACAACCTCTCCTTCAACCACCACATTGCCACTGTGTTCAGAAAGTCTTTCTATGTGGCACATCTCATTGCCAAGGGTTTTGCATCCAGGAAGAAAGAGGTCATCATCTCTTTCTACACTTCTCTCATTAGACCAATCATCGAGTATAATGCCCCATTTGACATGTACCTCACTAGACACCTGCAACAGCTGGAGAGGCCACAGAAGTACCTCACGAAGAGGATCATAGGCATTAAACATGTCTTACATGGACAGACTCAAAAGACTCCAGTTATTCTGTCTCATATCGTCTACTTAGAGGTGATCTGTGCTTGACTTACAAAGCCATATCTGACCCAGCTCTGTTAGAAATGCTACATCTAAAGAAATCTCAATCCCTCCACACCACACACTCCAGAGACTTCAACCTCATTACCACAATCAAGAGAACATGCTGGAGGGACAGGTTCCTCACCCAGAGACTGCCCATGCTCTGGAATAGACTTCCCATACATGTCAAGCACAGCACCTTGCTGACCCTCTTCAAGAGAAATCTTGATGAGTGGATGGGTAATTGAAAGTTCACCCTGGGGATCACTCCAGTGGCTCTACTTGATAGAGACACTGGGAACTAATGTCAGGCAGCACGATGCTAGGGCACTTCTATGGACTAGGCTTGTAAAGGGTCCAGGGCTATTAGCTAGTACACACCTATGAACCTATGAACCTAAATGATCTGGTGTTACACTCTGACTTGCTCGATAGTAGTACCTGCTGCATCCTGACAGTTTCTTAACTAAATCAAGTCATAAATCCCCTGGTGCAAAAATAATAAATAAATAGATACTGTTCTCTGCTCTAGAAGAGAAAATGTCAGAAAGAAATGTAAGAAACAAATTTATTCTCCACAAACTTTTAGCTATAATCATGCTGTCCCTAAATTTAAAGTTTTAAAAAATATAGTAAGTACAGTAAATACTACATTTTTATGTTAAAGGTTTGAAATGTTTACAATTTCAGTAATCAACATTTGTGTCCCTAGTTGTACATTTTTATGAGTCCTAATAATACAAAAATATAAGTTCGGAGAAGACCGCAACCACTCACTTTATTAATGTCTGCAAAATACAAAGTAACGTTTTCGTCAATGTAAATCATTGACTTCACCAGATACATAGTAGTTAATCAAAACCATGCTTTTATATTATGTTACAATTAACTAACACAATTAATTAATTAGAATTTAAAGTAATACAAACTCCTCGCCTGACACTAGTTGAAAATCAGATTTTGAAAAATACTTGCTAAAAAGATCATTGCCTAAGAGTTTACCAAATGTATAAATATTCAAAAATATAAAATACATATGTAGTTTAAAAATATATACATAAAAATACCATGAAATGGCAAATATTGATAAAACATAAGAAAACAAAATATCACAATCTCCCAGCTTTTAATTTGAGAAGTGGTGCAATAGATATGGTATCATTTAAACCAGGGGTCCTGTTTGCTTCCTGTAAAATCTGCCAGTAAGTTTCCCTGTGTTCCAATTTTGTCTCCCAGGGACCCCCCTATTGTCTTGGGCCATAGTTTCTATAACAAAAAATTCATACTTTGCCCTGGACATGTCAGAATATGTCAGTAAAGGGCATTATTGAGATTCTGTTTCTGTATTTCGTAAAAATGTTCATATATTCTCCTCTTGAGGTGTCTCTCGGTTTTGCCAACATAAAATGCTTGGCATAATTGGCAAGTCACTAGATATATTACCCCTTGACTATTACAATTTGAAAACATTGTTGCCCTTATCCATCTATTTCTAGATGAAAGAAATATTTTATCCGTATGAGAAATATATTTACATTGTGAGCATGTTCCACACCTGTACGTACCCTTATGTTGATTAGAAAATCTATTTGTACTGGGTTCATATTCTAATAAATTCTTGATGTTACCCCCCTTTCGGAACACTGTTTTTTACTGTTTTTCCTTATAAATTGTTAAGGTCTGTAATGCCCCGAAAGATGTCCCATTCTCGCTCTATTATATTTCTGATAGTGCCAGAATTTGCACTATACTCAGTAATGAATGCTTTATTAAACCCTGGTTTAAGTTCATTTTGCCCACCTTCTTCTTTAGGTTTTTCCAACTTCCCTGTACCCACAATAGGTTGGTATTTAATATTCCTACCTTCCTGGACCTCTTGACGAATATTTGTAATAAATTCTTCAGGATAGCCCCTTTCTTGGAACATCTCAGTAAGTCTAAAACATTCTAACTGGTATTCCAGTTCATCCGATCTCATACGGGATGCCCTTGCAAACTGGCCCTTAACAATGCCCTTTTTCTGATGTCTTGGATATGAACTGTTGTAATGGATGTAACTGTTAGAAAAGGTGGGTTTTCTGTAAATGGACGATTTGAAACCATTGTCATGAATACTTAATGACACGTCTAAATAGTTGACCCTTTCAGAATTGACTTGATAAGTAAAGGTCAAAAAATCAATGGTGGAATTTAAATAATTCATAAATTCCCCTATAGTACCAGTCAAACCTGTCCAAAATATACAGATATCATCCAAGAACCTTGAGTAAAATATCCAGTTATTCCTGTATTCACTGTTAATTATATACTTCTTCTCCCACATGGACAAAATAATATCTGCATAGGTAGGGGCACAGTTGGCACCCATGGCCACCCCTGATGTCTGTTTGAAGTAATCACCAGAAAAATAGATGAAATTGTTGTGTAATACTAAATCTGCCAACTCCATAATTAAAAAAATTTCGTTCTCACTAACCTTTGGTCCTTCCCTCAAAGCTTCTTCTAACCAGAACAATCCTTTCTCGTGAGGTATAACAGAGAAAAGATCTATCACATCTATAGTGAGAAACTGTAAATTAGGGACATTGAACTCCGGTAGAACTTTACATAAAAATTCCCAGGAATCTTTGAGTAAATAATGCTCTCTACCCCACAAAGATTTAAGTTTCCAGTTCAGGAACTTAGATAGGGGTGAAACCTTGGATCCCTGGGCAGATACGATAGGCCTTAATGGTGGATTCTCTATGTCTTTATGAATTTTGGGTACTCTGAATATCGCTGGTACCTTTGGGTTCTCATTTTCTAAATACCAATATGTACTATAATCTATGACACCTTGATCCAATAAATCCTTGATGGACAAATCTATTTTTTTGTATGAAATATGAATTTCATTGATAGAAACAGGTGTATAATGTGTATCATCATGTAAAACTGCATATATTTTACTTTTGTACATGATTTTGTCCATAAGGACTGTGCCATGCCCCTTATCTGGCTCCATAACCCTGATGTTGGGGTTGTGGCTTAGTTCAAGGAGTAAATCATATTCACCAATGGTCAAATTAGGAGAATATTTGTTGTTTCTAGTAGCTTTTCTAATTTGTTGTTCAATTCTATTCTCAAGATTCCTGAATTGGGGGTGTATAGGGGGGTTGTAAATACTAGACCTAATGGGGGTAGAACTGTCAGTATGTATGATGGTTCCAAGTAAGTTTTCCAAATTGAGTTTTCTGATGAACATTTTAAGGTCTAAAATAACCTTAGCAATATTACTGTTTTTTTTGCGGCACATACTTGAAACCTTTAGTGAACAAGTCAAAAAATGTATCCGTGACCAAAAGGTCACTGTAATTGTATATATAATAACCTGCTCTGCTAGGGACACAACAATTCCATTTACCATTTCTAATTCCTGTTCTGTTTCACATTCCTGTTGTACACCCCCTCCCCCCCGTAAGAGTAATGACCCAGAGAAAAATGGTTTGAATCTTGATTGTTACGCTTATTGCGTATTCTCTCAGACCTCTTAGGAAGGGGTTCCTGTACATAATTGCTGTCATTAACCTCTTCATCCCCTTCCACAAAATTGTCTACATCATATATTAAATCACTGTTATAGGAAATGCTATTGACATATCTTCCTCTGTAGTAACCAGAGCGTATAGGTGGAGGTGCTGGGTACTGCCGTCCCTCCTGGTATTCCTTAATATCTCTATTGAGATTCTTATATTTTCTTTTGAGTATTTCATCACATTTTTTGTCAATCTGTATTCTAATATGATATTTTTTCTTTTCAACTTCTACAGTAAACAATAAGTCATTAGTCACAACATCATTATGTCTTTCAATGTCTTTGTGTAAATTACAAATACCTTTTTCATTTTTGTTAATAATAGCTTGTACTATTTCTAGTCCACAATTATCGAAGGCTCTGACCAGCTCTTTGTGAAAATCACTGCCAACAATTACATTGTTGGGATATTTACATAAACAGAGCCCCTTAGGGACTATCCGTTTTTTAAGGCATTCATGCAGGTACAAATTGTCCAGTTGTAAACTTTTGTACCTGTATAGAGTCGTTTGTAGTGCTGCCAAAGAGCCCGAGAAAGTACAGTTGTCAACCATGGTAGTAGAACTGCCTCCATTAAATTGAAAACTCGGCTTGCCTTGGAACCAGTCCTGAAAAGTCGACTGTGGCATAGCATAGCTGTTGTTTCCTGAAGTCGAAGGTTTATCTAGGCCAGTACCATGGGTTCACAAAGCCTGAAGAGTTTGTAAAAAATCCGTCGGTTCCATCTGGTTTCCACTTACCAGTTGGCGGGCCATACCATTGTCCTGCTCTACCATGGGTGGTGCACTGTTCTTATTAGCGCCTGCTGATATAACATCACTGTGTCCCGATACTATCGACTTGAGCCCTTGACCCAAGGGCAAAAGAATGTCTATAAGTTGAGTCAACTGTCCAGCCAGTTTGCATATTTCACCCACTTCGGACCAAAATACTGAATCAATTGTGTCCGTGGATTTGGTCTCCCCTGTACGAGTCTCCATGACCAAGACCAAGCAAAACCAAACCGGAGACTCTACTGATAATATAACCTAATAATCCAAAAATATCAGTTCGGAGAAGACCGCAACCACTCACTTTATTAACGTCTGCAAAATACAAAGTAATGTTTTCGTCAATGTAAATTCTGCTACATTTTTATGAGTCCCAGATCTACTGCCTGCAATACTTGCTTGATAAGATAGTTTCAGGACATATGAAAATTACAACCTTTTGCAGACTAAAGCAAATAAATAACAGAAGCAACCAAAAGTACATGAGCAGTCAGGGAGCATTCATTCAGAATGTTTTTTAATAAGCCACAAGTAATCCCTCCCAGAAATGCCTGTGAAAGACTTGAATGGCACAGAAAACTGACTTCAAAATAGTGGGAAAATAGAATCTCTTCACATATGTTTTTTATTTAACACTGGTACGAATTTTCATCCATAAAACAGTGGACTTCATGAGAACCAGTTCCAACTAACAAACTAATTGAATTTAAAAACTCATGTACATCATGTAATACCATTAAAGAGACATTTCACAGATGCAGATATTCATATCTGTCATTAATCAATAATTAGTGGTCTAAAACTACACATTTTGTAAATTAAAAATCAAGGATACAGCTTTTTTTTAATCTAAACAGACTATTGTCTATTCTTTAATTCACTAACAGTAGTATAATCCCACAACTGCCAAATTAATTCCTTATATTCCAGATTATTTTTCAATTACCCAAAAATATTGTAGTAGCTATCTATAATCTCCAGAATTAAGAAAAAGTAAAACCCTTAAAAGTAGAATACTGCATGAAGTGTGGAGCCAATGCACTCTTATTATCTTGTTTATCAATACTATACATAATGTTAGTGGAATTTCTTGTGTAATGCTTTCTCTGCCTTACCAATATGAAACACTGGGCATGTATCACAGCATGCCAAATAAACAACCTTACATGTGTTGCAATTGAGTCTACCATTTTTTCTGCATCTATTCAAGAAAACAATCATTTCAGCTTCTTCATAAATATTTATGTAATGGCATTAATTACACACCCCACAATTCTTTGTCATAAAAACCACATCATGATCTACTTCCTCTACCAGTCTCTCTAAAATGTTTTTTTTTTTATTTGTTTTCCTTTTAAAAATAAACATTGGGCATTTATTAACCAATAAATCTAGAATATCCAAGCTATCTAGAATTGCCCTATTGTTGTAAATAACCTCTCTGATGTTGTCTGCATCAACTGGGCAGTGTAAGTCATAGGATTTTCATTCATCTGCATCCCTACTAAAGGACTGTTCTCAGTAAAATAATTGTTTTTTTATTCTCTTTTAAACCCGTGATTTATTCTAGGCTGTAACTTATAATTGAATCAAATTTGGAGCATCTCTGCTCCATTATTTATGTATTTTTTATTTTATTTCACATTTGTTGGCTGGGATAGTCCGACTGAGCTGAGTACCCTTTTTTCAGCGGAGGCCCAGGGAGAAAAGCTCCACAAACATTACAATAAAGGTTATGCATAAGCAGTTAGAGTGATACAAAGAAAAAAATGCAATAGAAATATAAAGAACTATATTAAGTAAGCTATATAACAATATGTATATAATTTTTATCAATCTAGAAGGTATACAGGAAAAATGCTAACTTTTGCAGTTGTTATACATCAAGTTTGTGAGAAAGAGATGGGAGATGTGACTTATTAACAGTAGTGTGAGGTTATTGCAGTTCATGGTAAAGACACCATTACTTAATTTAATGGAACTTCAGGGCACCCCTTTCTAAAAATATATTAAACAAAAAAACTGTTCTTTTCTTCAAACCAATGCTGACCAGAAGTTAGATATAAGAGATTCTTATAAACTGACATTTTAGTAATATGCATTTTTGGTGTGACAGGTGACAACTACTATAGTGGAGAAATGAGTTATCAAATGTGTGTTTCCTAAAAACCCATGTGTATGTTATCATCATTGGATGCTTTAATGATGTTAACATTCAAAAAAGTGAATATTTTCAGTTTCTATATGGTATGCAAATCTCAGCTCTGTAGTCTAATTTTAAAATAAATTCTCTTAAATTATTCTGTATTTCCACTCCACATGATAAAAATATCAACTATTTTTAAAAAACTTGTCCCTCTCCCACCATCATAAGACTGCATTAGTGACTACAGGAGCATAATCTGATCCCATGGAAATGCCCTGCAATTCTCTAAAGTATTCACCTTCAAAATATACAAAGTTGGCAGATAAAATTACTTCCATGAATTCATATGAGCATAATATCTAAAGATTCTATTGAACTGCTACTCTTAAATACTTATTGGAACCAGTTAAAACCAGTCACATGGAGGATCACAGAGAATAAGTTTTTAACGTCCACGATAATCGTATAGTAGTCATCATTCACTACACCATTCCTTAATTTATTAATAAAGTCCCATGAGTCTCTCAATATATGGGTTACTCATATGAAAAATGTTTTTAGTCTCTCATTAATGTAGTTCACTAGGTGCTTGGTTTTTGACGCTTGGCCAAAATGATAGGTCTCAAAGGGGGGTTGTGCATATCTAAATACATTTTTGGCATGCCAAAAACTTTTAGTAAAATAAAATATTCCACCTTCAGATAATGGTGCAAGGTCACAGATATGTCATCCTTTAGTAACAATTTCTCTAAAAAATAAATCTATTGATATACAGCTGTAATTTTGTTAATATAAACTGACTGGTACTTAAAAGAGTCAGTTAACAGGGCAATCATATGCCCAAAAAATCCATTGTTTCCATTAACACCACCCCCACCTGCCTCATCAGGTTTTATAAATCTCAAATCATCATCATAAGAAAAAACACTCAACACATCTTTCAATTCTTTTTTTTGAATACATCAATAATAGGGTGAGCTGGTGGGACAAAAGTGCTGTTGCATTTGAACTCCCAGTTTTTAGGTTGATGTGTTTGAAAAGTGTGAAAGAGATTTAAGAAATACTTTGACTCATCAGGTCTCAAGAAAGCTTTACAATCTCACCTGGGAAGAGAAGGAAATGTTAAGCATTTTTTATTTAGTAACAATTTCAGATTTATGAAACCAAAGTGGGGTTGGTGTTATTAGAGATGTATGATGTCCCTGTTAATAGACTGTTATATGCCAATCAGTTTCTAGTAATGAAATTATGGCTGCATATCATAAGATAGGTTTATTTTTAGAGGAATTGTAACTAAATGATGACTAAACCATTGACCTTGCATCATTAGTTTGGGTATACCAAAAATTCATTTGAATATGCACAACCCTCCTTTGAGACCTATCGCTTTGTCTAAGAGATCAAAAGCCAAACCCCTGGCGAAGTACATTGATGGGAGGTAAAAACATAGTTCATACGAGTAACCATATACAGGAAGAATCATGGAACTTTATAGGTAATTCAGGGAATGTTGTAATGAATGATGACTACTAACTATATGATTACCATGGATATTAAAATCTTATTCTCAATGATCCCCCATGTGGCAGGTCTTAACTAGTCACAAAAACACCACATTTACAGTTTCAATAGTTAATTATTTTTTTCCTTAATAAACCTTCACCATAGCCACAGATTCCAGATGCTTAATTTGCACTTTTAGCACTAAACTGTCTACTCTTACTTCCCATCAGCCAATATTTACATAGAACTACTAGGGTGTATTTAACAACTGCTTTGTTGTTATTATCTCTTTTTCCAAACTGTAAGCCTTAGTTATGTGTTTCCATCTTCAGTCATAGGATTACTCTGCCCACACTGGATCTAGCCGAGGAGTGGCATTTGTGCATGCACTGATTGGTTATCACAGTAATTGGTTGCCTGCTTGCTTCACTTCCTGCCCCCAACCCTGCCACCCTAGTTTTCACCTCTCCTACATACATAGACATCCCCTCTCCTAAACATGGACAAATATAACCTTCTACTAGTACACACACAACCATAACCCTTCTGTGATTATCTTAAGCAGCTGCATCAAGCTATCATGTAACCATAGCCTACAGTTGCCACTCAGTATATACAACCATACCAAAAATACTATAGATATAGATTTACTACAACATGTTCACAAAATATTATTAGAATTGTCAATATATTCCACTTTAAATACCTACTCCTGAAAACTCATAACCAGAAAAATCTGTTTGCATTATATAACAAACTGCTTCTAGACAATCAAACATTAGCTCAATTTACATTATTTTCAAAACAGGTTAATAATTTTTTGAATATAATATAGTATAATAGCAGTATACCATGTTTAGGTATGGGTAATCCAAGTTTATTCCATGTTTAGGTATGGATAATTCAAGTTTATTCCATATTTACATATGGATAATCCAAGTTTATTCCATATTTACGTATGGGTAATCCAGGTTTATTCCATATTTACGTATGGGTAATCCAGGTTTATTCCATATTTATGTATGGGTAATCCAGGTTTATTCTTGGCTGTTTTGTGCAGTCACTGTCTCCTCGTTCTCATGCCCAAACCATACAGGCCGTGGGTAAACACTGCATGACTCACCACCTAAACATGACTTATTGCTTAAGTAACTCTTTGGATATGGGAGAAAAACAGATTATGGAGAATAAACAAAAAAAACCCACATGTGGACAGTGAGAAACTGAAAACCACAAAGATAGGAATTGGAGATCAGGAAGGAACCTCAAACCTGAGAGTTCTAAAGCACTGTCAAAGGAAAAATAACTTCAAAATGATCAACACACGGCAGGTTCAGGTTAAGGCACTTTAATCTTGCAGCAAGGAGACAAAAATGTGCTAATACAGAGTTTGTCTAACTAGAATCAGGAAGTGAAGCTATTCTTATACATTTCTTACAAGGTATTGCCTACTAAGCTGACGTAATAAATCACAAGTTCTTTCAATATTATTTCACAGCAGCTGTTTGTCCATGATTTTCTGCTGGCATATCAAGTTTACAAAAAACTTCCTAAGAAAAACAACGTGGCCTTGATGACCACCGGTCAGATACAGCTTCTCACTATGCAATGTTACCATTCAAGGTACTATGGCTAATTCGAGCACAAAGCAAGTACAGATTACAGTTCATTTCTTCAAGCAGTCTTTGTTTGATGTATCTCTTCTTTTTCGCAGCTGTGCATGTTCTCATAACACGAACAAGGCTGATTGTTCATATTCAATCACATTATAGAAAACAGTATTGTTCTATTCATTCACTATTCATTCATTTTCCTGACCTAGCAGATAATCACCTGCTTCTCAGTACATTTCCAAAAGGCATAAACATGAATTTTGCTGTGCTAGCAAATTCTAGGTCAGAGAGCATCTTGCAATTTCAGAAAGCATACTGCAGTTTGAAAAAGCATCTTATAATTTCATACAGAATTAAGCTGTATATAAAATAGAATGAAATGTGTTAACCCTTTTAGCTTCTAATAAGCACTAAACATATACATTAATACATATTTTTCTAACCTTTCTCCCAGTTAATACTTTTTATTCTATTTTCAAAAGCATAAACAATTGCTTCTTCTCCTAACCTCTTTCTATTCAGAATTTGCAGTTAAGAGTCATTCAGTTTAAACTTATAAAAGTGTTTAATTTTTCAGCAGTTCTTCAATTTCAGTACTTTGATATAAAGTCTCAGAAACTGACATGTCTATAAAATCTTTGATCAATCTTTTCATGCAGGGAATACCACAACAAACACACACTCCTAATAGGAGTAATCCCACACAAATGGCAATCAGGATGTTCATTAGGATGCTACCCCACCCCCCAAACAAATTCTGGAAAAATTCCATCAGTGGGTTTGGGCCTGGTTTGGTCATGGCCGACACTTGCTGAATCACCTCAAGATGGTCTTTTATCTCATGCTGGTTGTCAGGAATATACAAACAGCACTCCTCTTTTATTAAAGCGCACATACCACCTTTCGCCGCTAGGGTGAAGTCAAGAGCCATGCGGTTTTGAAGCACCACAGTTCTCATAGCATTCAGTTCATCAGTCATTAACTCGAGAGCAGAAAAAGTTGCATTACTTCAAGAAGTTTGGACAGTTTTCTCAGCTCCCAAATCGATTTCACTGCACCATATGCAGGGGCTATACCTGCCCACGATATAATAGTGTCACTCAAGTCCATGTGTGTCCATTTATCTTTGTTTTTTACAGAATTATGGTTCCTCCAGCCTGCTTCGATTTGTCCCACTGGATTTTCAGGCCTTCTGATTGGATTTCCGGTTTTCTTGGTGACCTCTCTGACATTTCGAATTCTTCCCTGAGGCAAAACTGCAGTGTGTCATATGGCCGGAACCAGGTAACCCAAAAAACAACTGCCAGACCAGTTCTCAGGTAACCATTTGTATGCCGTTTTCCCACAAACAAAATAACAGTTCTCTACTTTAGTATTAATATACACTTGCCCTGCATGAAACATTTTCTTATCAATATTAGATAGTTGTTTTAAAAGAACAGGATTACGTTGTATCTCATCAATAGTCTTATGGGTCGACTCAAGATATGAGTCATAGTTTGCATCACAAATATAACCTGCATTATTGGCTTTGGTATAACATTTGTAAGGAACAATCACATTACAATTACTCCAACCTACCTGAACAGTATCATGTTTGTAAAAACATACAATTCCCTTTTGTGTAACAGGCAGGTACAATGCTATTTTGTCTTGTGATTTTACAGTTGTAGTATCAAAAAGCAAATTTTCCCAGGTCTCATTGACCCCTAGGGGGACAGCAGTCATTAATAATCCCCCGTATGCTGTTGGTATAGCTGTGCAGATCCAGCAATTTGAAACATTAAAAGTTTCAGCATACACAAATTTAATTGCTTGGTAAGTGTTAAAGTTTGGATGCCAGTCTATGAATGATTCACGTTTATTCAGTTCTGCTCGTGTGGCTGGAAAAAGAAAAGGCCACAACAAAAAGATTAATGTTATCAGTATGGCCAACAGAATGATTATGCAATACTTCTGAGGATGTTCAGCATTTCTATTTGCTCCGTATCTGGTCATTTTGTTCTTGTGTAACAGTAACAAGTTTTTGTCCATTTCAAAGTTTTTAACCAATTTACAGTGTGTCAGATGAATCCAGGATGCTCGCTCTGTGATCTTGACTGCAGTGGGTGTTGACAGTAGCACTTAGTACAGCCCTTCCCACTTCGGTGTGGTCCAGTTCCTTTTCTTGATAACCTTCACCCAGACCCACGTGCCTGGGACTACTGCTGCTTCCGATGGTCTGGTTTGTTCTTTATCTGAAACAGAATTTAACTGCAAAAGTTGTTTATTACTTAAAAGTCGTCTCATATACTCTGCAAGTGAACTGTCAGCCTTCTGGTCTGCAGGCATGAGAGGTTTCCACTGAGGTATATAATATGCCCTCCCAAACAGTATTTCAAAAGGAGTTAACCCCTTTGCATTTGGAACTGTTCTCATGCTCAACAGTGCCAGAGGCAGGCAGTGCACCCAGTTCTTCCGTGTCTCACTAATCAACTTTCTAAGTTTGTTTTTCAAAACCCCATTATGCCTCTCTACTAATCCTGCGGATTGAGAGTGGTATGCACAATGGTTCTTTAAGGAAATTCCAAAATATCGACTCAACTGTTGTATGGTTTGATTCACAAAGTGTGTGCCATTGTCACTGTAGATCTTTTCCGGTATGCCAAATCTAGGAATAATTTCTTTAACAAGGACTTTTGCAACAGTAACTGCATCTGGATTTTTGGTCGGAAAAGCTTCCACCCATTTGGAAAACATATCTATAATGACAAGACAATATTTCTTATTTTCACATTTGTTTAGTTCTATGAAATCCATATAGATAGTATGGAATGGGTACGGTGGTGTTGGGAAACTCCCTTGCTTAGGCTTCAATGCCCCTTGTGCATGATGCCTGTTACAAACATGGCATGCTGCACAAAATTTTTTTGTGTAGTTTGTAAATCCATATGCAGTGAACACTCAGTTCACTAACTGTACCATCCCCCCTGTTGAGACATGGCACTGCCCATGGCTCAACAAAGCTGCATATCTAAACAAGTTAGATGGCAAAATTGGTTTTCCTTCTTTGGAGATGTACAGCTCCTTTTCAAGAATTGCTCCTCGTTTTATCCATTTCTGTTTTTCTACATTTGTAGTAAGTGTCTGCATTGTTTTTAACATTTCTAAATCTAAAATCTCAGAAGGTTGTAATTCCTCACTCAAAAGAAATACTTCTGAAGCTGAAGCTGCCTGTTTTTCAGCTATATCAGCTCTCGCATTACCTTTTGAAATCCTATCCTGTTGCTTGGTATGAGCTACACATTTACAAATAGCTACTTTCTGAGGTAACTGAATAGATTCTAACAAATCTAAAATAAATTGCACATGATTAATCAGTTTACCAGTAGATGTTATCATTCCTCTATTTTTCCACTGTTGTGCAAAAACATGTACAGTAGGAAAAAGTGTACTGGCTGTCAGTAAAAATGTTCACACATTTACCCTTTGCCAAGGTGCATGCCCTTGTCAAAGCAATCAATTCTGCTGCTTGTGCAGATAAGTTGTGTGGTAAAGACTTCACTTCTAAAATCTCAGTATCAGAAACTACTGCATACCCCACTAGATTATGTCCTGTAGAACCCCTTCTGCATGAGCCGTCCACGTAATATGTCACCTCGGCATCATCCAAGGGAACATCCATTAGATCTTTTCTAGGCAGTGTCTTTTGCTCAATCTCCTGCAGGCAGCTGTGTGGTGTGCCATCTGCAGGGGTTGGGAGCAAGGTAGATGGGTTTAAAGTTGTACATCGTTCAATTGTCATATGAGGTTGGCTCAAGAGTATAGTCATACAGGAAAGATGTCTAGCAGGAGAAAGATATGCTCCTTTTTTTTGCAGTAAAATAATCACGACTGCATGAGGCACTCTCATTGTGAGAGGGTGGAACAACACTACTGAGGCCGAAGCCTGTACCGCCATTGCAGCTGCAACTACTGCTTGTACACAGTGGGGCAGGGATTGCGCCACTGGGTCCAGCTGTGATGAATAATAAGCTATGGGGCGTTGCTTATCCCCATGCTGCTGTGTGAATACTGATGTCATGTAACCTTGTTTACAATCTACAGTTTGGAAAAAACGTTTATGATAGTTTGGTAATCCTAAAACTAATGAGGATGCTGTCAGTTGTTTCAGTTTGCAGAAAGCTGATTCTGCTTCTGGTGTCCATTGTAATAAATCTTGTGCTGCCATAGGCTTCTTGTATATCAAGTTGGTCAATGGAGCAGACTCCAAGGCATAGTTTGGAATCTAACTCCGACAGAAATTAGTCGTGCCCAGGAAGGACATAATTTCCTTCTTGGTAGTCGGTTTGGGTGCTTGTAAAATTGCTATAATCCTATCTTAATCTAATGTTCTGCCTTCTTTGGATATTACATATCCCAGGTATTTAACCTGCTTTTTCCAAAGCTGCAATTTGTTTTTGTTTACTTTATGTCCTTGAGTGGCTAAAAATTGTAGTAATGCTATGGTATCTTCTCTACATTCTTGCTGGGTGGGGGCTGCCAGCAGGATGTCATCTACATAAAGTAAAATTTGGCTGCCTCTTGGTGGGCTAAATCCTGCCAAGTTGCTTGCCATCTCTTGTGCAAATATTGTTGGGCTTTCACAATACCCCCGTGGTAGTCACATGTATGTATACCTTTTCCCCTGAAATGTAAATGCAAACCAATGTTGGCTGTCAGGGTGTATCGGTATCGAAAAAAACGGATTGCTGATATCCACCACAGAAAAAATACTTCTGTTGAGGCTTCAAATCATTCAATAGGGTGTGTGGATCTGGCACCATAGGTGCTCTAGGTATTACTGCATCATTTACAGCTTGTAAGTCTTGGACCATACGCCATTCTCCGTTTGCTTTCCTAACAGGAAATAAGGGTGTGTTAAATGGTGAATCCGGAGATTCTACCAGTACTCCTTCCTTAAGTAAAGCTGCTATTATAGGTTTGATTCCTAATTCTGCATCCTTCCTTAAGGGATACTGTCTCTTTTGAGGTCTAAATGCTGATTTTGGCGTAATAGTAACTGGTCCTGCTGTACGAATTAGTCCTACATCTGATTTCCCTGTTGACCAGAGAGTTTCTGGTATGCTCCGTAAAGCTTTTTCTTCCTCTTCTAGTAAGAGTGCTAATCAGCTGTCCTCGCTAGACTGCAAGTGTACAGCTGGGTGGGTCTGCGTTATCCAATTTAACTTCTGCTTTTGTATTCCCTGTTTTGACAATTCTATCTCTGTTTGTTTTTCCCACTTTGTGACTTTTTCTCCAAGATATGCCCATTTCACATTCTTGTCTTTAGTTAAACTAACATGTGGTAATCAATTAGATTTATAGAGTGCAAAGAATTCTTGGGGCAATGAACAGCTAACTACACTGTTCCCTTCTGTGTCCCAGTACAGATTACGTAATACTAATCTGTTTGCATGGTTTTTAAACAGTTCTTGCTCATATTCCTTATCAGGTCCTGGTGTGCTACAATAATACAGTGTACAGTGCAACAAATGCTGTTTATCAGTGTCAAGGGAGGGGGACTTACTGATGGCTATGTTCATCAGTTCTTCAGTTACTGCCCCTGGACCAGTCGTAACTAAGTCCTGGCTGTACCAATAAAATGTTTCACCTCTGGTAGTACCACAAAAGTATCCATTTGTCGCTGTGCTTCCATACCCTACATAGTCGGTACTACTGCTATGCCAAATATCTGCATAAGATCTCTGCCCAAAAGGTTCACTGGGCATTTTGCAGAAACAACAATTTTGCTTTTCTGAGTCATCCCTGAAACAGGGTCAGTTATTGCTATGTTATGGGAGAGTGGCTCCCGATACAGCTGTCCATTAGCGGCTTTCACTAATATGTAATCAAGTGATTCTGAATTTTCTGGTAGTTTGGAAGGATGTATCAGGGTTCGTGAAGCCCCTGAGTCACACAGGAATTTAACTTCCCTCCCCTATACCAGAAGTGTAACTTCCGGTTTTGTGTCTGCTAAATAGAGCTCTAGGCTCAATAATGCTAAGTCCAAAATTTCACTTTCTTCACCATCGATGATTTCTTGTACTTCCTCTATTTCATCTATCACATTCTCTAATCCCTCTATCACATTTGCATTTGTCTTTTCTTGGTTATTCTTTTCTAGTGATTCTTGACTATCATATAGTCAGTCCTCACCCTCCTTATCTTCCATGGCCACCTTCTTGTTTTGCTTGCAATCCCTTGCTAAATGTCCATTTTTTCCGCATTTAAAACATTCACCCCTTTTCTTTCTCTCTTCAAACTCTTCTGATCGTTTATCAGATTGTTTGTTTCCCTGGGCATTTTTCTTGCCCTTTTTTCCGGACTGTACTACATAAACTTCTGCTCCATCTTCTACAGCAAATACTTGGGCTTTCTTTTTCTTTTTACTGTTAAAATGCCTTTCAGCATGCCTAGCATATTCAAGTAGTGACTGTAATCTACTTGAACGATGGTCTACCATGTGCTTTGTAATAAAGCTGCTTATAGGCAAAATACTGCCTTTCAAAAATGCATTCTTTAATTGCTGCTCATATGGGGAATCATGTGTTTGATCTTCAGGCACCTGCATTCCACAATGGTTATTAAAACACTCTAATAATCTAGCATAATATCTGTCAACAGTTTCACCTTCCTGTTGGATGCATTGATTAATGCAAGTCCAGTCTGCCCTAGGCTTCCATTTCTCAGAGATTCGGTCTGTTAGACCTTTCACTCTGTTATCCATTTCTGTGTTGCTATGTGGGAGTGGCTTGTGTTCTGCGTCACGGGGATTCCAGTTGCCACTGATCATCTGCCAATCTGGACCTACGATCTGTCTGACTACTTTTTCTACTTCTTCTCCATTTAAATGATAACTTAACCTCATGCCCTGTAAGTCTTCTAAGAATTTTCTAAAATTAACTTTTGGATGGGGAATTCCTTCTGTGGCTTTCCGGATGTCTTCTGGTATCCACGGTCTATATACTAGGAGAGTCAGGTCCTGTCCTGCCTGTGGATTTGGTACTTCTATGAGTGGACATATCTCTTCTTCACTCATAGCTCGTGAATTTTTGTTTATTTCATATAACTCAGTATCTCCTCTTAAGTTACATGTTCGAGACCTGGTCTTGATGGGATCTCTAACATACGGTCTTGGCTTTGCAGTAACAGCCGGGTATAGCGGAGGTGGACCAGCTTGCCCACTCACTTCATATTCCGGTGCAGGAAGCGGAGGGGGTGGAGGGGCTGATACTATTACCAAATTATTGTCTTCTTTATCTAGAAACATAGCTTTTAAATTATTACTTTTTTGCTCCCTACGGTTTGCTTCCTCAAACCATCTGTGTGCCTGAGGAACCCCCAATTGATGTTGCTTTTTTACCTGACCTTTAGCATCAGCTTTAAGCTGTTTGACAAGTTTAATAAGTAAGGATTTTTCTAATTTGCCATTAAATTCATATTTATTAACCCATTTTGTATAGTATCTAACACTGTCGGCACGCTGTGATTGCATATATTTTGCATCTTCGGTTAGCGGTGGGTTTTGGGAACTTTTTGTGCACTTATTACCCATATTGTTCTAACTGTTAAAAAATGTTATGTAACCCTTCTTGTTCTCACATGGTACCACAATTTTCTGTTTCACAGTTTATTTAGAATAACTGTCTTACCTATTCTGTTTCCCTGATCTATGGCAAGACTGCAATCTTTCTGTCCCTGACTTGTACAATACAAATCTCCTGACAGATATTTCCAATCAAGTCCCTGATCTAAAACAGAAAAAAGGTAAATCTCACCTTACCTGAGCCTCCGTGATTGACCGTCTCTGGTTCATATACTGACTCATCCTCCAGTCGCAGATCAGAAAAGTGGCTGGCCTCTTTTGAACGACAATTCAGTCGGAGGTCTTTCAAAGCAGAAGAACCAATGTGGTTTCTTCCCCGTATGGTTTCATGCCACCTGGCCCATCTGACCTGAGGCGAAGTGAGAGTTCCAGTCCGAAGGACCAATCTGTCAAAGGAAAAATAACTTCAAAATGATCGACACATGGCAGGTTCAGGTTAAGGCACTTTAATCTTGCAGCAAGGAGACAAAAACGTGCTAATACAGAGTTTGTCTAACTAGAATCAGGAAGTGAAGCTATTCTTATACATTTCTTACAAGGTATTGCCTACTAAGCAGACGTAATAAATCACAAGTTCTTTCAATATTATTTCACAGCAGCTGTTTGTCCATGATTTTCTGCTGGCATATCAAGTTTACAAAAAAAACTTCCTAAGAAAAACAACGTGGCCTTGATGACCACTGGTCAGATACAACTTCTCACTATGCAATGTTACCATTCAAGGTACTATGGCTAATTCGAGCACAAAGCAAGTACAGATTACAGTTCGTTTCTTCAAGCAGTCTTTGTTTGATGTATCTCTTCTTTTCCGCAGCTGTGCATGTTCTCATAACACGAACAATGCTGATTGTTCATATTCAATCACATTATAGAAAACAGTATTGTTCTATTCATGCACTATTCATTCATTTTCCTGACCTAGCAGATAATCACCTGCTTCTCAGTACATTTCCAAAAGGCATAAACATGAGTTTTGCTGTGCTAGCAAATACTAGGTCAGAGAGCATCTTGCAATTTCAGAAAGCATACTGCAGTTTGAAAAAGCATCTTATAATTTCATACAGAATTAAGCTGTATATAAAATAGAATGAAATGTGTTAACCCTTTTAGCTTCTAATAAGCACTAAACATATACATTAATACATATTTTTCTAACAAGCACTAACTCTAAAATCATGAAATTCTTTACAAGATTAGCACTGAATATAGCATGAAGGGATGGTGACCATGAACAACATGAAATGACGATGAATTTGGGAGTTAAGGAGAAAATGACTTCATTTTATGAGTCTCCATTATGAAGTATAATATATTGTGATTATTGTACACTTTATCTAATAGTGTCTGTCTAAAATCACATTTGGTGATAGAAATAAGCAAGGGTAGCATAAAATCACATAACATGAGGTCCCACATAAGTCACATTTCGAATGTGTTATAAAGGTTGCACTTTAGTTAATTAACAGAGTTTTTGCCAAAGTAAGTGCAAACTAATGGCATTTGAAAATGCAATGCTTAATATCCTACACTCTTTTTTAAAAATTTTGAATAATTAAATAAATAATAACTGTCTGTCTAACCTGGTGGATTTCTTCAAAAATGTGACCAGGGCCATTGACAAGGGCAAATCTGTGCATACAGCATACCACAACTTGGCAAAGGGCTTTGACACAATCCCACACTCAGGCATTACCGATAAACTTAGCAAACTGAATGTAAACCACTTTGTTGTAAGATGGGTTGCCAACTGGCTCACAAACCGGTCACACACTATCTAAGTGGGTGAGTCCACATCAACCAGCAGAGTTGTCACCAGCGGAGTGCCACAAGGGTCAGTGCTGGGCCCCATACTATTTGGTATATACTTCCTAGAAGTTCAGGCCAAAACCAAGGGGCTTTGGCTGACCATGTTTGCAGACAACTGCAAACTGGGTGCAATTATTGAATCCCCAAATGATGTCAGTATACTTCAGGAGGGTCTTATGCAGACCAACGACTGGTGTCTTAGTCGCAGTCTCAAACCGAATGCAAAGAAATGCATCATCATTCCCTTCGGTAAAAACAATGTCCCTTCACACTATCAAATTAACAACAATATCCTATGTACCTAAAAAGTGGTAAGAGCTCTGGGATCACAAGTAGACTGTGACCTTAACTTTGACCACCATGTGTCTACTTTAGTAAGGAAGCACACTTGATTTGCAAAGTCATCACCTCTAGAGCAAAGGAGGTTATAACCCCTCTATACTCATCACTAACCAAACCCGTAATTGAGTATAAAGCCCTTTTTGGCATGCACAATGCAAAGCACCTGCAGCAATTGAAGAGACCTCAGAGGTTTCTAACTAAGAAGATCAAGGGACTCCAGAATCTTCCTTACACAGACCAACTAAAGTCCCTGTCACTATACTCAGTATCATATAGACTTCTTAGGAGAGACTTATTTTTGGCTTACAGAGCAATCTCCGACCCAAACCTAATAAATTTGCTGCACATCCATAAATCAAATGGGACTAGAGACACCCATTACAGGGACCTAAATATGGCCTGCAACTTGAACAGGACATGCTGGAGGGACAGATTTGTCTCCCAGCGACTGCTGCATCTTTGGAGTAGGCTGCCATTTTATGTGGGGAAGTGCATGGGGCACTACAAATTCTTACTAGGGATAGCACCCACAACCCTCCTGGACATGGGTAGTCATTACTAAATACAATCCTGGGTATTAACTAGAGTATCTATGGTATTACATTGGGATGAAATGGCTAGGCTTGAAATGACTTCTGGGTCGATAGAGTAGCAACCTCCTATGATCCTACGATCCTATAATTCAAAATATAATAATTTGCAAATGGAGCAGCACAAAAAGCCACTATCCTAAAAAGATAAGTTAACATTCACCTATAATTATTATAAGGCAGATAAAATACCTGAAGCATTTTATTTCAACAATTAGTTAAAATTCTGAATAATCAGAAATTCTAATAAAACCTATTCCCTAATTTCTAGCACAGGATGATAATATACACACCATCAAGTAACTCACCAGTGATGCCAGCAGTTTACTGGATACTAAGTTCTTATTAGTCCAATCTGCCTTTTATTTACTTGTGCTTATCCAGGACTCTAAGACATTAATGATATTAACAAGTTTCAGGACCTTGGGACAGTAAGCTTTATCTTTGTGTCTTTTTGTTTGTTAATCAAATAACTAAAATGATCTTCTACTGACACTGTTATTTCTTAGGAGACAAAATAAAACATTATTGAATTTTATATATATATATATATATATATATATATATATATATATAGAGAGAGAGAGAGAGAGAGAGAGAGAGAGTGAGAGAGGCATGTTAGAGTACTGAATTCAGCAATTATGTTTTTTTAATGTGGTATAAAGCTAAAGCGGCTGTAGAAAACATATGTACGAACAGCTAGAATATGCAAACTCTATACAGACTACTACAATCAGGGACTATAGTGTTGACTCCCATACCATAGGTGTCAATATTTAATATGTTTTTGAATCATCTTTATAAGGTTTGAATCTCTCCATTGGTATTAGTTAATTTACAAAAGGCAGTTAGCCTTAAGAGTACATGTCAATGTGGAGTGCTTCCGCAGGTAGTAGCCAAGCCCTGCCATACTCAGATGACCTTTACACTGTACAATTACAGGTCAGAATTTCAATCACAGGCTCTGCAGGATTTCACGTAACTTACATGGAGTCCAGTGTCGTCCAGTGCACCCTTACCAACAGTAATTAAGAAGAATTTCATACACACATACAGACACACACACTCATGAGCACTTGTGCGCACGCACGCACACATACACATGCACACACATGTGCACACACATATACATGTGCACACACACACACACACACACACACACACACACACAAGCACGAACACCCTTGTTTTCCAATTTATGATACAGCTTTCACCAGTTAGTCAAAACTAATAGAAAAAGAAAATACATTGAACTTTCCCATAAAATAACTAAGCCAAGCTTAAATATCTGAAGAGCATCAAGTTACTCTAAGTATACACCCCAAGACTAGTTACCACACAACTGAAGGTACACTAATAAAAAGGTACACATTCTTAAGCTAACAAACAAATTACCAGCCACAGGCACTTAACATTTGCAAATAAAACTCTTAACTAGAAATAAAGAAATGATTCCTTTCCAAAATAAATCAAATTAAAGATCAAATTGCACAGAACCTGTAAAATCAACTGAAATTACGTAATGAAATGTTTAGAGAATGTTATCTGTCAGGAATTTGCTTTAAACTAAATGACATCACATTTCTTACAATCAACATATTTCCCATATTAGCATATATGCCTTCTGCCACCACAAATAATAAGGAAACCGCAGAGATTACTAAAAAAGGTCCTTTAAAATAGATGAACTGCAGCCTAATGTTTAGACTTCAGAATCAGAACAAATACTGAGAGCTTTACAGGCAGTTGATCAAGTGTTGAGTTTTGTCCCATGGGTCTGTTCCAGTATAAAGATTGCAGGAAGTCCCTTAACTAATTAAATTACTTTAATTAACAGACTGCATCTGCTTAGTTGTGGCTGCTCCTTTGATTCAAAAATCCAAAGATGCTTTCTTGTTTGATCAGTTACATGTCTAAGAGAAGATGGTAAGATTCAAAAAGCCAGAATCCACACAAGAAAATAACCTTTGAAATAGCCCTAGCTCAGCATCTACAAGCAGCATTAGTCTTTGCATTAGTACACACATTTGTAAAGAAATGGTCAGTTTCACTTTTAAGCTGTAATACATTTTTAAAGTGTCAAACACAGTTTTTTTGCATATTTTCTTTCACATATTACATTTTACTGAAAAGACAATACAGCACAGTTTTTTTATCTTTTAAAAAATAATTTTCTTTACAAATTTGATACAGCTTTAGTACAACTTGGTTCACTTTTCATGTATTTTCAACTGGAGGAATGCCAACATTTCCTTCAAGTTATTGCAGTTTTCTTCTTTTCTTCACAAAGATAATAAGTGAAGCTGAATATTGAGCAAAGACCTTATGAAACATGTAGAAAAAACTCTCAGTCAGTGAGTTAACTTTCCTGAAAATGCTGACAATCATTATAATATTAAATCTGAATCACCCCACTGTATTAAACTTTTTTTGTATCATACTTGGTATAGACATGCACACGCACATGCACATACACACACACATGCACACACACATGTGCATGGCTGTGAACATGCATACATGCTTACTCATGCATACTTGCTCACACCACACACACACACACACACACACACACACACACACACACGTACATGCATGCATATGCACACACATATGCAGACATGCACATGCCCATATTCACACATGCACATACACACAAGCACGGGAGCACACATGTACACACACACACACACACACACACACACACACACACACACACACACACACACACACACACACACACACACACATACATACACACAAACATACACACAGACACGCGCACACACACACACACACACACACACACACACACACACACACACACACACACACACTCACGTGAGCACACACAAAGTGATGTAAAAATTCAAAACTGATCTTCATTAAATATAGCATTTAGGTTCAGAGGTATATTATATGCCAATGACCACTAGGGCCTTTATGAGCCTAGCCATGCATCCTAAACCAATTGCATCCCTGATAACACATGCATCCTAATTGAGGGGTTATGCTTGTTATGTGGGTTATGTTACTTAGGAGGGGTTTGTTAGTTATGAGGTAGCTAAAACGATATGTGGGGGTATGTTAGTTGAGGAAGGTTTACTGCTGGCTTCTGTCTATAAGAGACATAGGGGTCAGCCAGAGAGTGAATTTCCAACTTCCCATCCAATGGTCAAAGTTACATTTGAATAAGATTAGGAATGGACTCTGTTTCACATGGATGGGAAGCCTATTCGAGAGTCACATATCTAACTTGTCAACATGTTCTTTTTATATCACAAGCAAAATTAAAATCCCTGCATCTAGTGTTTGTGTTGCTGCTCATATTGCAGATGAGCAAAAACTCCATTAGGCTGGATCCAAGGATGTTTTATATGCTAAGCACAGATCACCTCTCAACAACTTGCATGAAACAGAATATAGAGACAGTTCTCTAAGGTGATCTATATAGGCAGTGTGTTAATACTCGGGATTGTCTTGGTGAGGAACCTCTGTGGGCATTCCAACTGTTACATATGCCTAGTCAGGTGCACACCACCTTCAGTATGTAACTGTTGCATATGTCTAGTTAAGTATATGCTACCTAGTCAGATAAATGCCCTCTTTGGCATGTACTTGGATAGGCACATGCAACAGGTACATGCCATGGGTGGCATGTACCTTTTGCATATACCTAGTCCAGCACATTACAAAGGAGGCATGATACTTGATGGCTATTATAAGAGACAAATAGACTGGTATTATAACTTCTTTGGACCATGATGTCATATCCTTACTTATAAGTTGGGCAACATAGAATGATTTTCTTACTACATTGACTACATGTTGGTCAAAGACCAGATTACTGTCTTCATACGTTCCCAGATCTTTAACTACCAGGTCAGCCCTTAGGGGTGTCTTATAAATGGAGTAATTTGCCTGGGTAGAAATTTTCTTAAAAGGCACTATAATGCTCTTCTTTGCATTGTGTTTTAATCTGTGACTTTGGCACTAGTCATTTCTCTGGGTTAGACCCTCTTGCAGGATGTTAGTATCACAGGGGGAATTTATGATAGCTCCTAATTTGCAGTCATATGGAAACTTGGTGAGATAGAGGATCTTGACAATAACCTTGACCTTTGAGAAGTAGACGCCACACAGGAGTGTGTCCAGCACAGAGCCCCACTGTACTCCACTGGTGACTTGCTTCTTGGTGGAGGTGGTCTCACCAATCCCGACTTCTTGGGTCCTATATGTGAGCCAGCTGGCAATCCAGTGAGTTGTGGAGAGATTTATGCCTAGTCCATTGAGTTTGTTCACAATAACTGAGCGTACTATTGTCTTGAATGTCTTGGCCAGGTGTATGTAGGTGGTATGCAGAGTTTTACCTTCATCCGTTGCCTTAGTTATCTTCTCAAAGAAGTCTTCCAGGTTAAGTAGGCATGGCATTCCTTTATAAAAAAAAGAAACTGGGATAGGTCCATTGTCTATAGGTTGCCAATGTCTTTATTATTACATCACTGCACATCAAAGAAATAAAAACAACCCCCAAAAATTCTGGGCCACTATAAACAAACTCCTGCAACCTGGTGGAACATCCACCCACAATCCTACCCCACCCCCATCAAATGATAACATTGTAACACAATTCAATCCCTTTTTCATAAACACAATTCACTCACTTATTGACTATGACCAAAACATCACTACTACAATCCCCATAGCCAACAATGAGGGTGTAAACTCCTTCTCCTTTAACCCCGTCCCAACCCATGCCATAAAACAACTACTCAGTAAGCTCAAGCCCACCAGCCAAGCTGCTGACAACCTCCCATCAGAATTCCTCAAAGCTGCCTCCGAAGTCATAGCCTACCCCCATTTCTATCCTCATCAACTGCTCTGTCTCTAAGAACTATGTCCCACTAATCTGGAAAGTCTCCTATATCACCCCACTGTATAAAGGTGGCAACTCTACCAAGTTTACTAATTACAGGCCCATTGCCATTCTTTCACCTCTCCAAAATACTAGAAAAATGTATTCACTCCCAGCTTCTAAACTATCTTCTCTCAAATAACCTCCTATCAAACACACAACATGGTTGTCATCCCCACCACAGCACCACAACTGCCCTCCTCAGTTTTACTAACACAATAAATGAACACAGAAATCAGAATAAATATGTCTCATCCATCTTTCTAGATCTCTCAAAGGCATTCGACACAGTTTCACACCAAAAACTGGCCACATTACATCTCAATCATTCTTCCCTAGCTTGGTTCTACAGCTATCTAACCAAAAGCCAGCAGGCTGTTAGATAGCAACAGGAGCTACCATCTTTGCTCCCTGTTAACATAGGAGTTCCACAAGGCTCCATATTAGGCCCCCTACTTTTTACCATCTTCACAAATCAACTCCATAAATCCACATCTCTCACCTTTGTCATCCAATATGCAGATGACTCTAACCTGATATGCTCTGCCCCCTCTCTAGCACAACTACAGGCTATAACACAACAATCCTTCCTAGAACTAGAATCCTGGCTAACTAGCACTAACCTCATACTGAACCCAAACAAAACCAAACTCATGCTCTTTCTCCCCACCAAAACACCCAATCCCTCAGCCACTTTTCAAATCTACTCCTCCAACACAATCATAAACACCAGCTCACATACCAAATTACTAGGTGTCACAATTGATAACAAATTAAAATTTGACCTACACCTCTCTCAAACCATTAAAAAAACACACTTCAAACTAGGCTCTCTTTACCAAATTAATCCTTTCCTAACTAGCCATTCTAGACTAAGCATCGCCAGGACTCATCTCTTATCTACTGTTCTCTATGCTTCTCCCATCTTTACAAACCTTAACAAAACTGACCTTCCCAAACTTGAATCAGCCTACAATAAAATAGCGAAGTTCGCCACTAGCTCCCCATATAGGTCCTACCACTGCTCTGCCCTACAACAAATAAATTGGCTAGAATTCCCACAACAACTAACCAATACTCAACTTGTCTTTACTCACCAACTAATATACCAGGCAAAAAAGAACCCCAGCCCTACAACAATTACTCCAACCATATGCCAACACTAGGCAACTCCGATCCTCACACAAAACACTCCTCCAAGTATCCAAAAGCAACAACAAAACCGGGAACACCCTCTACTCCCACCACATTTTTAAACTTTGGAACTCAATCACTCAATACAACCTAAATGCTACCAACCTACACCAATTCAAAACTCTGCTCAAAGACCAACTCACTAACAACTGGCTCTGTACCTGCACCAAGCCAGGCTAATACCACATAAGCCCACATCAAATTTCATCCCCTAAATTTTATAGTCTCCATGTAGACCCCACTCCCACTTGTTAACACCACCTATCAGCTACCTACAATAAGAGTAGAATTTGATCATTTATTTTTTTTTGTAAGGGTATACATATGTACACGTATTAAAGTATACTCAAATGATCAACTAAAGATGGACCTCTCCCCTCAAAAAAAAAAAAAAAAAATATATATATATATATATATATATATATATATATATATATATATATATATATATATGACTTTACTATACTGTAATAACCTTCTCCTTTTCACTAAAGTGCCTATTGTATATATGGTACTTTATTGCCTCTAGATATTTCTATTAAATTCTATGCAAAACTGACACTGTATCTGTCAATGTTGTTCTTGTTTTATTGGAGCTTTTCTTCCAAGGCCTCTGCTGAAAATGGGCTCACACCCAAACAGACTATCCCGGTCAGCAAATGTAAAATAAAATAAATAAATAAATAAATAAATTCTATGATAATTCATTCCATGGCTTTGCATATTGGACTAGTCAAACTAATGGGTATGTAGTTTCTGGGGTCAGTTGATGGTCCACCCCTGTGAAGAGGGATAGATGTTGCCATGCTCCAGTCTCTTGATATGTTGTCTGTTTTGAGGCTGTAGTTCAAAAGTGATTCAAGGGGTCCTGATAGGTCAGGTTTCAGGCTATTTAGGGGGCAACCTGGGATCTAGTTGGGCCCCATTGAGGCTGTGTATTTAGCCTTAGTGAGAGCCACTATGACCTGCTCCCTGCTGATAGTTGGGGGGATTCTACTTCTAAGGATTTCACAGGGGTAGAAGGGGGAAGTAAGAGTTAAAGTTTGAGCTGAGTTTCAGCATTATCCATGTATAAAATGCCTCAAGTATCTAAACATAAATAAAACAAACAAATAAAAATTCTATATCATAACGGTTTCCATCACTGCAAAAATCGTAGAGACTAGAGGAATCAAATGCAGAACAGCTAAAATGATGTATAAAGATATAGTATTCTAACCATATTCAAAGAGAGCTATTGATATTCCTTCAAATAATCTCTTACATTTATCATCTTTTGGTCTTATGCTTAAGATCAATGGATATTAAACATTAGTATTGTTTTGACTTATGCTTAATCACCTTAATTTTTTTTAATCCTACTATAGGTCAGTTAGCAGAAACCATTACTCCAATATCTTACACTGAATTCTGAGGCATTTATCGGGCTATTTGTCTTTTTTGTTCTTATATTACCATGGAACACTATAAATGCTGTGCACTGCTACATATTACATATAGACTACCTGTGATGGAAGGAGGCAGCACAGCTAGCTGGAAATTTGTCAATAATTATACTTCATTTGTGAATATCAGACTGATTCATACAATATGCTGGTGTTACAAATGTATTAGAATCATACGTCATATGCATACCAAACTGATTTGTACAGGCATTTGTGTTGAAAAGGTATTTGTAAAGTACTTCTGTTTGAAATGTACTGGAGTGAACATGAATGTGCATGCACTATTGTAACTGTTTAAATGTATCTCTTTTTAACAGAAGAAACTGGAGGGTAACCTCAATCCAGCAAACTTTAGAAAAATATCTGAAATTAAATCACTTTATAGACTAAGCCATAAAGATGCTATCTCACAGGTTTCAAGGTAAGCAGAGGCAAAAAGTCTGTACTAGGAAGCTTTCTGTGTTGTCTTTGGGGTGAACTTATTTCTAGTTTTGAAGTATGGAGGAATGCAATTGTATTATGACTTCCAGCACCTGCCAAAGATCTGAGCAAAAGCCCTTGTATGAATATTTTTACAGGTAGGTGCAAATGCCAGCTTTCAGCAATGGGAGTTTTGCGTGGGAACTAGACGTCAGATGACAAGAAGTGATGTCATTCTGCAAGCTATCTCAGCAGTAACTAGGAATCACATAAGCAGCAAAGCACATCATTTTAACTGCAAACTAAGCCATCCCCCAAAACTGCTGTTATCAATAAAAATGAATCACAAAACACACATCAAAACTCCATGATCGACTTAAGTGAAACAAGACAGCAAGGAAGTCAGTCGATACTATATTTTCAGGAATTCAGAAATTCTACTAACAACAACCTGGCATAAAGCCTAGGATTCTGAAGATGCAACTCCAATACATCCAAAAGTGAGTCACCTAAAATCACTAAAGAGAAAGCTATATAAACCAATAAGACACAAATGGCGAGTACTTGAATGTGTGCTAAGATTACACAAATTTAAGAGAGTAAAATATATATTTGTTTATAAAAGCCACAATACAAACTTTTAAGAATGTATAAACCAGACACAACATAGGTAAATCAATGAACTTTGCATGTTTTTCCCTGTTTGGTTGATTTTAACTTAAACTTCTTTTAAAATATATGGTGAGTGCATCAAAATATATAGAAAATATATTTTCCATGCTTATAAATTAAAATTTTAAATAAATGTTTTATGGTTAACTTTTCCTATCTGCAGGGGTTATGAAAGTCTGGGGCTCTTAAGTGCAATCCATGGAATAGCAAAACTTTAAGTCTAACTTGGGGACTATATGTTATATACTGTTTCTTCTTCCCTGTATGGTTTCTGACACAGGATACATAATTCTATATCTAATTGAGTTGGGGAACTACTTCCTGGCCTCTTGAGTTCAAGTTGTTGGAGATGCCTGCTGAAACACTTTAGTCTTTGGCTATGGCATTTTTGTCCTGGTCCAGTGGGTGAACTCTCTTGTACCAGTATGCATTGATAGCATACACTCTAAGACCGTTAATTGAACTATACACATGCAAACACAGAGAGACATTTCATGTGTCATATAGCTCTGTGTTTAAGAACCACCATTTCTCTTCCATTCATTACATTAAGCTAAAGTAGCCTTACTGAAAAATAAATATCTCTGAGGTTTTCAGTTGCTTCAGAGATACTATTCTCTGGTTTTCAGTTTCAACCCCTCTTACCCAAACTTATCTAGTATCTGTGTGTTTTTGCTCCTCGGCTACAGCTCATGGACATCTGAGCAGTGAAACTTATTTGCCATGTGTCAGCCCATGCAGAGCTTTCCCAAGTTTTGGTTGTCTGTCTACTTTTTGTTCCCTACTGCTGCTTCTGATTTCTGTCATCTGAAAAGAACTGGAAAGAGCTTGGACACTACCATTGAAGAGGTCAGTTCACAGGCCCAACCACTGTGACAGCAGATAATTTACTTCCATTTTTTTCTTGATTGTTCTTGCTGTCCTCCCTGCTGCTCTCAGATTTCTTCTCATTTAATCATTTTTATCCTATTTCACCCTCATAAACCTGCTTAGAAGGCTCCTGTGCAGTAGTAAACTACATGGCTTGACTACAAGTACTCTTGTGCTACAAGTGCGGAACACACATGCTTGTTGCCACCTGCTCTAAATGCCAAGAACCCAAACTCCCAATAGCCTGATCCAGGTTAATTATCTAGTTCTCCCTCTATCTGAACCTATTTAAGTATATAGCCCATACAGAGTCCTAACTCTAACCCTAAAACTCCTACCCAGTTCCTAACCCAAAATATAGCATTCACATCCCATTCTGCAACACTAAAGTCCCTAATTGTTCCCTAAATGTAACCTAAAACTCAACTCCCTCCTTCCTAAACCTAATGTCTTTAGCACTCCTGAACCCTAAAACTCCACCCATGCTACCTAACCATAAACTTCCTTTCTGTTCTCTAAATCTAAAGTCCCCAATTGCTTTCTAACCCTAAGCTCCCATTCATCTTCCTAACCCTAAAATTCCACTACCCTTAACCTAAATCCCACTTTTGATCACTGCCTGAAACCCTCATCTGTGTCTAACCCCCCCTTACACACACACACACACACACACACACACACACACACACACACACACACACAGACGCTCTCAGGCATGCTCTCCTTGCAATTAGTCTCTGCACAGCTGCTGAACCTCACCCAAACCTGTAGTCAAGTTTGCGAGTGAGAGGTCAGTTGTGAACTACAAGATGCCCAAGCACCTGGCTGTGAGATAGTGATCTTTGAGCATCTTGGACATTAGTACTGGCAGCAGACCCAGACTAAAGATCTTTCTGGAGTCTAAACATATGATAAACCAACAGTTCCTTATCACTTCTGTAGCGATTCAGTTACAACACTGATTTAAATTTGTTTGGCAGGATCTTCACTGTCAGACCTTTAAAACATCACCAGGAACTCCCAATAGTGTCTGCAGGGTTCTGTAGAAACACTGATTTGACCACCTAGCCATGGCTCGTGGCTTGGTAAAAGTCCTTATCTTTTAGATAAGCTGGATACTCCTTTCTTGACAGATGATAGCTACTGGACTCAAGAGCACTGAAGCATTTAAAATGGTCTACCACATTCCCTCTTGTTTCTTTTTTCAAGTCTGTGCATGTTATTCCTGTATATTTCCTCTTCCTCTTGCCCTCTGACATGACTGCTGCCAGTCTGTATCACCTGGGTGATGTGGTATGAACAGCTGCACACACAGTGCTCCTGACTGGTTTTAATAATTTGAAAAAACAGCCACCAGGTACCAAAAGAAACTAGTAAGACAATTCAAGGCACCACAGGACCAAGAATCACTTGACTCTGACTAAAAGGCATTAATTGTTCTCTGACCCACACCTGATGAAGTGATTCAAATGAAAACGCTGGTTTTAATGTGTGTTTATGTGCTTTTGTGCTTAAAGTTGGATTTTAAAAGAATTCCGACTGATTCTTGGTCCTGTGGTGCCTTGGATGGTTTTAATAGTTATCTACTCAGCACATTTATGAATGGATGATACGTCTTTCTACATGTTTCAGTATTATGCCGGCCTCCCCTCTTCTTTTACATTATTTGTTTACCTTTAAATATTATGCCACAATTAGCACTACTCTTATTACTCACTGATATTAACAGAAACTGTGTATTCCAGTACTGAGTTTTTCCTTTTATTTAATTGTCAGGCTCACTATCATTGCTCTTCATTTATGCTAACTTGTCTGGATTATCCAACCACTCTTATGAGTCTTTTGCATGTACTCTGTATTTTACATTAAACATATCACTGTAGCATGGATCCTCAGCCAAAAGATATGTAATCCTTGCAGCCCTTCTAAGTTCACTCACATGTATGCTGAAAAAATCTCTCATATGGATCAATGTGTTCCCCTAGTTGTCAAAGCTGTTTCAGTTTTAGATGTATTTCATTTAACCTTGAGAAGTGTCTAGTGCAATACTGAAACAATGCAAACACCCATGACAGAACATCCATAAAATAAAAGAAAAACATATATCATGCAAAATAAATGTATATAAAACAAGCACTGAGGCCATTTTCAAGTGTGTCTTAAAATGTCAATGCTCAGTTGAACAGATAGTTTCCTGACCAATTCTTTAGGAAATATAATGGTCCTAAATATAACCAATTTGAATATGTTTTATTTTATATAATACAGAATATTCCAAATAAATGCAACAAAGTATCCAGTTACTTCTCTATCATTTCCCCACAATTTATTGAGACTGTCACAATAAATTTTATTCTGATAAACCTGATATATAAGCAACATAATCAATTATTTAATTTTCTCCTGTAAACTTGGATCTTTTACTACAGAACTTAAAATACACAGATAACTAGAAGATAGCAAGCCACATATGGATGGTAGAATTGCAAGGTAAATTTGTATTAGCTTTCTGCAAGCTTTTTCACAACAAATGGCATTAATAACCCACATTGCAGTCCAATACTGATAGGAACAATGGTTTACATAGTAACACCCTTATGTCCAGTTTTAAATGGCATACTAAAAAATACCATGTAGCAAGTATTTAAAAGAAATAGTAGCGCATACTATATCTCCACACTTTTCCAGTTTGGAATATTGCTCCATGAATGCCGTATATCTATTTTAAACTATATAATTAAGCAATAATCCACAACTGGATGTAGGTAACTCAGGATTTACCCATGGTTGGTATGGTTGGATTATGAGTGAATCCTGAGTGATCAAAGAAAGTCAGTTGTGGGTAAATCCTGATATACCCACACCTAGGACTTGATTATTGCTATTAATGCAATGACATTGTTTAAGAAATTACTTATCTTTCTTAAATAATGTCTTTGCTTACCTGTCATAAATAATGTCTTTGCATAACATTGCTATAGGTTCCTCCGTGTTTTTCTTTGTTTAATGCGGTACTGTGCATGCTTATGGGACTTGCACTCCCACACTTGCAGAATACATCAATACAGTACAGGAGAAGCAAATTATTAAAGACTGAAGTCAGAAAATAATGACAGACATTTGAGTTTCAGACTTGCTAATGCAAAACCTGTTATTCTATCAACTTTCTAAGTTTGTAAGAGCAATATTTAAAAATTGTCCCACTTTTATTCATGTCTGTATTCAGATTTCTTGCTCTAAGAGGTTGAGAGGTACTATGTATATATATATATATATATATATATATATATATATATATATATATATATTTATATGGTTTACCATGATAAGGTTGAATGCACTAAAATCAAATGGGCACTCACCGAAAAATAACATTTAAACCTAGCATATCAAAAGAGAGGAATGTTGAAAATAGTTTGCACGATAAAGTGTATTCCATAATGTCGACATTCTCCTCTTCCAGATATGGCAGTTAGCTCACCTCTACTATATGCAGGGGGGCTCCCCTGCACCCCCCCATGTCAGGTGCTCTGCCCCCCACACCCCCCTACCTAAATATACCAACTCTGAAACTCCACTACAGTGAGGAAATGGTCTACTTCCCTGTTCCTCACTGAAGCACAACCTCCCTTCACAGTCTTTCTATGTCACTTTCTCGACTAACCTCATTCGAACGCTAATCATTCGATTTCCTGCCCCCTTAGGAACCATGAGTTCTCACATCAGCTATTCAACATCCTGTAGTTTGGGTAAGTAATATCAAGTATATATATATATATATATATATATATATATATATATATATATATATATAGATATTTTTTTAACTGCCAAGATTTGCCAAGGGACAATGCAGAAATGCAAGGAAAATCAGGTACATTTATGATTGTTTAGTTTTGCAGAATGTACCCGATTCTTCTTATATATTGTTCTGTCCTTCAGCCT
Source organism: Protopterus annectens (assembly GCF_019279795.1). Classification (NCBI taxonomy): domain Eukaryota; kingdom Metazoa; phylum Chordata; order Ceratodontiformes; family Protopteridae; genus Protopterus; species Protopterus annectens. The sequence goes on along the minus strand of NC_056725.1, from coordinate 1,263,617,426 downwards.
ATACCAACAGAAAATATGGTTGCTCAATGGTAGTTCAACGGCCAGACTTTTTTCCACTGGTATATGCTCAATTTACATTGGGCACACTGGTTGGGCTGTCAAATCAGCATGCTCATTTTTGAATACTAATGAGAAATCTGAAGAAAAAACAGCCCACTAAAAGGCCAAGGTGTCCACCAACCAAAATAACAAAAAAACACCCAGTGCCAAGGAGAGAAAACTGATGGTTTTGGGTGTTTTTTTGTTACTAATGAGAAGTCATTGAACAATACAGACTATTCCACAGCTATTCCTTGAAAATTAGTTGCTCTTGCGTTATTAATATGCTCATCAAATTTTAGATATAAATCCATATAGAGTCCTAAAAACTGCTACTCATTTGGATCAGTCTGCCAAATAAAAAATCTAAACTAAACAGCTTATCAGGTGGTTCTGAAGCGAAAAGACATACTTCCATTTTTATTTATATTTAGTCAATGGTTATATGTTAAAATATATATTTTAATTTTTATGATTGTTTTGATTAAAATAAATTATTCTTTCATAAAAAAGATAGATCTAGTGGGAAAATGGAATGATATCAAACATGAATCATCAATTTTCATTTAAACTAGCTACACACAAAGCACCAAATTAATAACCCACAAATGTTACTTGGTGTATAGCATCACTAAGAGGGATTGCTGGCATAATGGTCAATGTCTTCACCGCACAGATACAAGGTACAAGACTTAATTTGGACCTCTGGTTATTGGGTAAGCTTGTAATAGCCTCCAGACTGAGTGCCTATATTTACCTATGAACCTATCTTATAGACATGGATAGACTGAACAATAATTAAAAACACTCATGGTGGTTGCTCTTCAGGGCAAGTGTTACGCTATCCAAGCCAATAAATAAAATAAACTAGCAATACGATGAAACAAAGAGTGCTTGCACAAAGCACACCACTCAAGTTTATGTCATGAATTATTGAGATGTAAAGAAACCCTTTGTTTAAATTGCTAGGATGTCTGCCCCACATAAAATGCTCTATGTGTGCATACACACATATACAACCCACTCTGATGAACAAGTAATGAGTTCTCTGAGCTCATAAATTTTACATATAAGACATATGACATAAATACATACATACATATATACACACACACACACACACACACACACACACACACACACACACACACACACACACACACACACACACACACACACACACACACACATCTATATTTTTGTGAATTTCATAGGTTCATAGGTTGGTACTAGGCTATCGGCCCTAGGGCCTATACAAGCCTAGTCATAACAATTCCCTGGCTATTTCTTCCCACACTATTTACTTCCCTGGACCACTGTCTAGCAGGGTGACTGACATGATCCCCGGGGTGAATTTCCTTTCTCTCATCCAATTGTCAAGGTTCCTTTTGAAGAGGACCAAAGAGGTGCTCTGCTTGACATGTATGGGCAGTCTATTCCAGAGTCTGGGGAATCTCTGGGTCAGGATCCTATCCCTCCAGCATGTTTTGTTTATTGTGGTGACAAGGTTTAGATCCCTGGAGTGTGTGGCTCTGAGGGACTGGGATTTCTTTAAGTGTAGCATGTCCAACAGCTCTGGGTTTGACATTGCCTTGTATGTTAAGCAGAGATCACCTCTGAGTAGATGATATGCGACAGAGTATAGCTGGAGATTTTTAAGGCGGTCAGGGTAGGGCATCTGCTTTAGGCCTGTGATTCGTTTAGTGAGGTATTTCTGTGGCCTTTCCAGTTGTTGCAGATTTCTTGAGAGGTACATACCAAATGAGGCATTGTATTCTATAATGGGTCTAATGAGGGATGAGTACAGTGGGACAGTGACCTCCTTTTTTCTGGATGAAAAGCCCTTGGTGATGAGGTGTACCACATAGATGGATTTCCAAACTGTTGTGGTGATGTGGTTATCGAAGATGAGACCACTGTCCACCTGTGTCCCTAAGTCTCTTATCACACTTTCGGTGTTTGGTGTACTGCCACCTATGTGGTAATTCACATGTATATGTTTTTTTTCCAAAGGGGATAGTTATACATTTATTGACATTGAGCTTGAGTCCATGGCTCTGGCACCAAGCATCTGTTTCTGTAAGGCCCTTTTGTACAGTATCCACATCATTTGAGGATTCAGTAATGGCTCCCAGTTTGCAGTCATCTGCGAACTTTGTTAGCCAGAGTTCCTTAGTGTTGGCCGGTACTTCAGAGAAGTAGATGCCAAACAAGAGTGGTCCCAGGACTGAACCCTGAGGTACTCCACTTGTCACTTGTCTGGAGCTGGATTTGGAGTTGGCTACTTTTACAGTGTGGGTTCTGTCGGTAAGCCAGTTGGCAACCCATCAAGTGATGAAGGGATTAATGCCCAGCTTAGCAAGTCTATCTTTGATTCCAGAGTGGGGTGGTGTCAAAGGCCTTGGTGAGGTCCAGATAGGCTGTGTGGACCGCCTTATCCTCATCCATGACTCTGGAGACTGATTCGAAGAAGTCAATCAGGTTCAGGAGACAAGATCGGCCCTTCACGAACCCAAACTGGGTGGGGTCCAGTGTTTGAAGGTTGCCAATGTCTTTGTTTATAAGTTCCATGATAATACGTTCCATGGCCTTGCAGATCAGGCTTGTCAGACTGATGGGGTGGTAGTTCCTGGGATCCAAGGGGGATTCCCCCTTATGGAGTGGGATAACTGTAGCTGTGTGCCACTCAGTGGGCACGAAGTCCAAGGTGAGGCTATGATTAAACATGACACTTAGGTGAGATGCCAGTTCATTTTGTAGTTCATGTAGAACATAGCCCAGGATGTCATCTCGTCCCATGGGTGTGGTATTCTTAATTTGGAGAGTGCATTTTTTACGTGTGTGGCCATTATTACTGGAATTTGGTAATCTTCTGGTATTGAGATGGGCTTTTTAGGGGGTGAGAGGGGGGTGAAGTTGGCACTGAATTGATCTGCCAGGATATTGACAATATCCTTGGGATCAGTATATTTAATGCCATTCTGTTGTATCTCAGAGCAGATCTGAGCATTGCCATTTAAATTCTTGACATAGTTATAAAATGCCTTGTGGTTGTCTTTGGAATCTTTGGCAATTGTATTTTTGTAACTAGCTTTGCAGGATTTTATGAGGGATCTCAGCTTCTTACTGAGACTGGTAAGGGAGTTTTTTGCATATTGGGATTTTCCTCTTTTCTGCAACAGTTTCTTCCTTTTGTTGTAAAGTTTGTTTATGGCAGGGGACCACCAGATTGGCTTCCTTTTTTTGGAGGAGAGCATCTTGGTTGTATTTGGGATGGCACTATTCATGCATGAGTGGATGTGCTCGTACAGTGCCTTATTGTAGGATTCAGCAGTTGAACTTTCAGTTCCCATCTGCATGGATGTCATGAAGTTTGTCACGTCTGACTTAAGCAGCATGAAGTTGGCTTTGGAGAAGTTTTTTATGGAGGTTTCCTTACTGAGGGAGTGGGGGTGGGATGTGGATGTTAAGGGTGATTAGCTTATGGTCAGACCTGACCAATGAGGGGGTGACCATAGGTGTGGAGCATTGATTTCCCATGTTGGTAATGACCAGGTCTAGTATATTGGAGCCCCTGGTGGGACTATGGATTAGTTGATCCAGGTCATTGGAATTTATGAATTCCAAGAACCGTTGGGCAAAGGTGTTGGTACACGAGTAGTTTTCCCAGTTAATGGCAGGGTAGTTGAAATCACCCAGTATTAGGGTGTTTGGCTGTATATTAATATTTTCCAGTATGTTTAGAAAGATGTAGTGAGAATCTTGGGGCATGGTGGGGGATCTGTAGCAAACTACAATTTGGATTGCAGTCTTATCGAGTGTTGGTTCACCTGGAGAATTTCAGACAAATTGTGTTGGGCAACTAGCCTAGAGGTGTGAATATCCTTGGTGACTATGGACACTCCTCCACCTTTTGGTCCTGGTTTGGTGGCCGAAAAGTGTGGTAAGAGTTGTAGCCTGTTATTGCAGGGGTGCTCCCTGGAACCTTGAACCAGGTCTCAGTTACTGCACAGATATCAATGTTCTCCATTTTTAGGAGTGCCTCGAGATAGTGCATTTTGAGGTTTAGACTTCTAGCATTGAGTAGCATTACCTTCAGTATTTGCATGCTTGTACCTGCTACGGTGGTGGTTTTGTCCTTTGAACTTTGCCTAAAAAAGCACTATAGGGGTGGCAAGAGCTTTAGCCAGTAACCTGAATCCCAGGGATGACAGGTGCAGACCATCTCTGGCAAAGCATTGTGGTCTGTCAATAATGTCATCCCACATATATATATATATATATATATATATATATATATATATATATATATATATATATATGTATATATGTATATATATATATATATATATATATATATATTACATGTATGTGAGTATATATTTTATGACCTAACTAAACAATAATTGCAAGAGAGGAGATAAAAAACTAATCATACAGCCAAACTATAGCATACTGTCACAGCTGCCCCAAACACTGCATATTCAACCAAAAATTACTTACTTACATGCACTTTCACCCTAGACTCCCCCATATTTTTTTTCTTATGGTTTATCCAAAGATATGTTTGCCTAAACATATTTATATATATTATAAAACAGCTTCAGTTTCAAACTTGAAATAATAGGCGGAAGCAATGAATTTTCTGGCATGTGACTGTTTAGTGCTCTGTATCATGTCTATACCCATGTCACTAGAAATGCTTCTGAGTCTCATTTGCCATATGAATATTATACTTTGCACCTAATTTACATGAGATATGCCAATGGAGTTTCCTGTTTTGCAGACGTCATTGTTATAGTGAAAATACACTTTTGTCAATGACTTCTGCATTGCCCTAGACTTTGAGACCTGAGTAAGTTAAGTTAAATTTCTTCCATTTTCTGTTAGATATCATTGAATAAGTTTTAGTCCTGTTATGGTGCCAACAAATAAAGTTTTCAGGGCCTTTGTAAGCTTTGTGAGTGATAACTTCCCTCACACCATACCTCTCAATTGTCCATAATTTTGCAGAACTTTCCCGAGTTTGCCTCATATTTTGCTCTGTCACTCATAAAATAATTGATTTTCTGTTAAATCACTGAGTAGTAGAGAGAGTCAATAATGCCAGTCATCATTGTTTTAAATGAATTAGCACTAATGTCTAAAATATAGCTCTGGTTATGGGTCCTTTTCCGTGATTAATTTTTGCCATATCCATTCAGAATACTATAAAGTTGTCAACCACCTTACAGCCATTTAAATTACATTATTATTAAACTCTTTAAAGAAAATGAAAGAATAAAATATTGAACTATTAATCACTGTCATCCCTTATTAACCAGCCATTGTTTCCATTTACCCACTGTATGAAAAGTTACACTGTGCCATTCAATCATGTAGACATTTCTTCTTAAATATTCAGTCATATTAATCAACTAAATAACAACCAGGTTATTCCTCATCCGTGTAATGCACATAAAAATAATAATGTACAGCATAGCATCGGAAAAGTGAATTAAAAAAGCAAACCTAAATATAACAAAAGCAATAAAATATTCATAGGATTGAGTTAATGGTAATTATCAGCAAGCAATATCCCTACTTAGCCTTGTTATTGTACCTTGTGCAATGGTATCATCAAAAGGTGGGACACAGTGTTCTCTCTAATGTCACTCCTGAGCATGCATTTGCATAGTACATTTGAATTTTTTTAGTAATATTCTTACAGTTTGTGGCTTTTGTTTAGTGACAGAGACATAAAGTATTCCTGTCTGCTTATGACCTGAAGAGATGAATTTATATGTGTGACAAGGAGTATGTGTTCAGGAGGGGGTTATTAACAATGTAAACACAAAATTGAGCACACTTCTGAAAAAAGGTATGCATCATTAGCATACATTTATATTTGTTTATTCTTCTCTGGGGTTTATAATTTACATTGTATGCTATAAGCATTGTCAAAACCTATTGCATACTTAACTGTACACAATTTCTGTTTGTGAAATTATAAATGGAAAATTTCCTAAGAGCCATACTGTCTGTTAAACTAATGCATCCTTTTATGGCCCTGAGTGTAGCTAAATCTGACACAATAATACTTATCGTTTGGTGTGCAGTTGACAGTGTCCTTGCTATGCTGCTTACATCTCTGTAAAAACTATAAAGCAAAAATAATGCTTTCTGTAGTGGGTTAAAAAAATTTGAGCATGACTCACTTCCAATACAAGATAAGAAAAAAACATGCCTCTGCAGCTACATACTTCAGACATGACTACTAACAGAACTCCTTTACCTTTATGTACTTACTCATTTACTTGCCTTTTTGGATTTGTTTACCAGAATAGTCCAGATGGACATGGAATCATATTTTCACAGGGGCCTTGTAAGAAAAGCTCAATTAATTACAACTATTGCTTAACCATGTAGGGTGGACATATTGCCTTTTTAGCGGTAACTTATAAGCAATGTTTGTTTAAGATTACACAGTAGTCAAATGAGGGAATCAAACCCTCTATTACAAGAACTATGACTCACAGCATTAACCCTGGGCACAATCTGTGAGACAAACACCTTGGAGGCATCTGAACAGCAACTGTAAAATACATTTCAGGTATCAAAGAGCCTTAGCCTGAGAGATTGTTGAATAGAGATATTATTATACATTACATGTAGTACTCATCACTTTGCATGTTAGAAACATACCAGTGGGTTTAGTAATATCATACAGCTGAGATTAAGTGCTGCATACGTTGCAATAATCTATAAGAGAAGGAGACATAGCTTTTGCATACATTGCAGTCATACAGGGAAAGATACATATTTATTTGATGTAAAACCTATATATAGGACTCATTAATATTTGATGCAAGGATGTATAATGTATGACATGCTGAGTAATTGTTTTGGACCTGTATGTTAAGAACACAGACATTTTTCTAGATGGATAAAATGTGGTGTTTGGTTCTGTTTTGAGTTGGGCTTCACTAGAAGTGCTTTGTAGTGCTATGGTGAGATGATTCCATTCTTAGAGACAGTAGCTAATAAATAGATCTCACTATACTTATTGTAAGAATTGCATGGCATAGTGAGGAGCTTGTTAGCAGACCCAAGATGGCATTTAGGGGTGTGCCAGTATTAGTGAGTAAGTGACTATAAGATGGAGGCACTTGTAAGAGATACAGGACTGATTAGGCTATAGCCAGTCTTGTTTGGAAAAATCTTGCTTGGAAATTCAAGCTATTTATTTGCTTTCAGTGAAGTGCAGTAATGTGCTCTTAGGGAGTGGCCTGATGCAAAAATAGGGATGTACTAAAAATGCTTGTTTGAGCATGTGCATAAGTTCATTTGAGAGGTTAGTGAAGGTAGAGTAAATCTAGAAATAAGAAGGTAATATAAACATAGACTGTCGTCAATTTAACTTGGGAGAAGACATTTTTTGCATATAGTAGAGACTGTCAACTTTGCAAGTCGTTCGTTCAATAATCCTTGAGATGTGGATCCTGAACTTTAAGTTTAGATCAAAGGCAATAGTTAGTAATTTAAAAAATGTTGCCTTCTCTAGTGGTGTTCTACCTTTGTCCAGTATTGTTAAGGTGCTTCCTACACCTGGTTCATTTTGTCCAGGGCATACCAGCATTACTTCATTTTTCTGTCCATTTAGTTTGTAGCAGAGATGATTAATCATATTTGGGTTTTATGAAATGTAGTTTGAAGAGCCACTTAATGGCTGATATGGAGGGAAAGATAAAGAAAGAGATGGTGTTACTAGTGACTCTATTGTTTGTATTTGTTTGTACTTGGTATTGGTAGCATAGAGAAGGTAAGGTTAGGTAGGAGGCACAAGTCAAAAAAATAAGGCTGAAATACAACAATTTTACATAATGTATACTGAACTATGGGTCATTTATATTACTTTAGCAAATAATTATTATGGGATGTCAAGATTTTACAGCTGCTCAAAAGTGCAATGTTTTAATTTAATTTTTTTTCTTTCTTTTTTGCAAATATACAGTAATAGAAAAGATTACCTAAAATATGCTTGTATACCTTTCATATTTTTTTAGAGGAAGACCTTTTCATTTGGAGAGAGAGAGAGACTATAACATGCAAATCGGAAGATGAAACAAAACTGAAGAAATTGAATGGAAAAGCATGCCATAGGAAGAAAATCAAAGTTACTATTGCATTGATAGCATTGCAAACTACTACTGAAATATGAGATACAAGAGTTAGAAAAATGAGTAAAGAAAGAAAGGGAAAATGGATTTGGAATGCTTGGCCAGAATGTTACTGAACGGGAAGAAACTGGAAAATTGTTGAATAGCTGTCAAAACTAAGTTTGGCTAGTGTGTGAATGCATTGGAGAAATAATGACGACACTAGTTTTGTGCTGATCGATTGGATGATAAAATAACTTATTTTCTTTTCTGATTCTATATATGAATGTCATTGGGCTTCCAGGATTGCTGTATCTTTGTGTAGCTATCTCTCTCCACACTCACACTTTTGAGAGTGAGAGTATGACAGAGTAAGTGTGAGAGTGAGTGACTGAGAGTGAGCAAGAGTGAGTGTCAGTGTGAGTGAGAGTGAGACTAAGAGTAAAAGTGAGTGTGAGTATGAGTGAGAGTGAGAGAGTGAAAATGAGTGTGAAGCAGTGAGACAGCAAGAGAGTGAGAAAGTGTGATAGCGAGAGCGAGTGAGTGAGTGTGAATATGAATGAGTGTGCGAGAGTGAGTGTGTGAGTTAATGAGTGTGAGTGAGAGTGACAGCAAGAGTGACAGTGAGCACAAGAGTGAGAGAAAGACTGTGAGAGTGAGACTGAGTGTGAGATATTGTGTGAATCTGTGTGACTATGTGTGTGAGTGTGAGTGTGTAAGAGTGTGTCACTGTGTGTGAGGGTGAGCGACTGTGTGTGAGAGTGACTGAGTGTATGTGAGAGTAAGTGAGTGTGAGGGAAGGATTCCATACTTTTTGCTGAGTGTTTCATTGGTCAAAGGATGTTCTGGTGTCAGAACTGTTCAAGTGCATGCTCTGTCAAGTGCTTAAAAAGTCGAAGCATGGGAGTTGGTGGTAATTCTAAAACATCTTTTAATTAAAAATTTGGTCCTGGGGTTGAGTGTGTGTCTGTATGTGTATATATATATATATATATATATATATATATATATATATATATATATATATATATATATATAAAACTAGATATACAGTGAATATAAAAAGTTTACACACTGCTGTTAAAATGCCAGGTATTTGTGATACAAAAAAATGAGACCATAATAAATAATTTCAAAACTTTTCCCACCTTTAATGTGACCTATAACCTGGATAAATCAATTGAAAAACAAACAAATCTGTTTGAGGAAAAACTATAAAAAATAAAAAAGTACAATACGCTGGTTGCATAAGTGCGCACACCCTTAAACTAATACTTTGTTGTGTGTGCATACCCTTAAACTAATACTTTGTTGAAGTACCTTTTGATTTA
>NC_056725.1:1263537918-1263602918 GCF_019279795.1 Protopterus annectens | reverse complement strand
ATACAGTTATTTCCAATGCAATTATTACAGTGTAGTCTTGGGCAGTTCGGATGTGTTGAAAGGCTTCAGGGAAAACAGTATTGAAGAGCAGGACTAAATTTCTTCCCATAATCATGGTTTTGTTCACGCAATCACTGAAAAGAAATGTGTTTAAAAACTATAAAATGCACATCAGAGCATCTAGAACCCCCATGGTTTAATGCAGTTGTTTCCTCCACAGATCAGTCTTGCTGCCTTAAAATGTGATGAATGAATGAATGAATGAATGAATGAATGAATGAATGCAGAAAATAAATAAGAATACAAAATGAGGAAAAAGAAGAAAAAAGTAATTTGTTTGGTGTGGGTAGATCATGATGGAGGGGCAGTTTTGGGCACTGTGGAGCCTTTTCAACTAGAATGCCATTTGATCTAAGATGGCCCTAAATAGAGCCACCTATCATTGAAACATTATTGTGTATAGCTGCAGTGGGTCTTAAGGGTGTGGAGTCTTAAACTTATATGACTTAGACATATGTCAAGTGGCTGTAAGTGTACAGGGTGAAAGTGGTTGTGTTGTTATGTGAACTAATGGCTGATGTTTCTTAGTCCTTAGCCTGAGAGGTTTAGGCAGTATTTCCTTAACAACTTCAACATAAGTTGGTTTAGCGCTTTGTGCTGTGTATGTATGTATGTATGTATGTTTTTCATTTGCCAGATGTGTTCTGAGATGAGAAAGTGGCTTCCAAGTTCAGTAAATTTGTACACCTTTCACATACTGAATCATTGTGAAGATGCAATAAGGTGAAGAAGCAATAAGGAGACTTCATTAAGCATGAGACAATTGTTACATTGTCTTCAAATACTTAGCGCTGTCAGGCTGAGTACAGAAGTAAAGAATGGCGGAGATTCCATAATGTCCAGTGCAGAAGAATGGATATGAGAAAGAGGATAGCTTAATAGCTTAACATTTAGTATAAGAAAGAGGACGATAATGTAAGATGTGGCTAAAAGATACACAACCAACCCGACTTGAACTCTGCTACTGGATTTGACTACAAAAAGTAGTTGTACAAGATCTGGGACGTAAACTTTTCTGCACTTATTTTATACAACAGAGTGTGCTAGTATTGATTTAAAGGTTATGTTTTGTGCTGGCAATTTTGCATCAGAATATGGTATAACGTGTTCCCATGGGAGAGAGTAGGGGCTACTGCTAGTGTTGCTTTGGCTTGTTTTACTACTGAATTTATATCAGCGCTAACTTTTTTTTCTGTCTGTGTACTCTTGTGGCCTAAAAGGTGCAAGAATATGAGATGTGATCACTGTAGTATTCAAACGTGCAAAAAGAAACACTAAGATAGTAACAAGTGGCAAATATAAATTGGAGAGCTTTATCCAGTACACTAACATGGTTTAGCAGCAGCAATGAGCAATGGATAACTTAACACAGTTTCCCTGGGTGCAGTAACTGTAGATCAATAGCTAGAATTAGTGTAAAAGAATAGTTCCTAAGTACAATAACTGTAAAGCAAATATTTTCAGTGCAGCACCAGTAGATCAATCAAGTAATAAATGCATACCAAAGAGGTAAGCCAACACTGTTCAGTGCAATACATGTACAGCAGTAACTTCATATGCAGTGACAGTGCAGAAATGAAAATAACAGTGATCAAAAAATGAAAAATAACAGTGATCAAAAATGAAAATAGCAGTGATCAAAAAATGAAAATAACAGTGATCAAAAAATGAAAATAGCAGTGATCAAAAAATGAAAATAACAGTGATCAAAAAATGAAAATAGCAGTGATCAAAAAATGAAAATAGCAGTGATCAAAAAATGAAAATAACAGTGATCAAAAAATGAAAATAACAGTGATCAAAAAATGAAAATAACAGTGATCAAAAAGTGTAGTCAGTAACTGAGGATAATATGTTAATCTGGTTTCTATTTATCCAGTAGCAGTAAATGGTAAATGGTAACAGTGAAGTATTACCTAGAGATTCCCCAGGGATTCAATAAAATCCATGTAGGTTCCATATAGAACCTACATGGAATGTACCCATGTACACGGCCATGGTTCCTCCTTGGCAGTACGCCATGCATATTAATTATAGCGCGCTGCTGAGAGAGGTCATAATAACACAGATATTGAATCAATGTAGGCATTAGTGTAGAGGATGTCCTGTGGTTGTGGATTGTCCAGGAAATTCCTGGACAGATGTTATGCATAGAATAAGAATCCCTATAATGTATCCTGCTAGTGTAGAAATATGTGAAAATTTTAATATTTATGTTTTTTTAATTTATTTTATTTTATTTATTTAATGCCTGTTTGAGTGGATCGGAGTGCAAAAGTGCCGAGCTGCAGTTTAATATACACAGCTGACACCTGACAGACATTTAAAAATAGAAACCAGATGTATTTAAGTACTTATTGTTGTCTACTTTTTTTATTTCATTTTTTTTTAATGACCGTTTGTGTGTCATGGTGTGGTGCTTAGCAACACTAACAGGTAGCTTAGTAGTATATGTGAAGGTATGCTGGTTCTCTCACTATCCAAGTAGCTAAATAGGCTGAGTCATGGTCTAAAGTGTAGTAGGTCCTGGGTTCGAGTCCTGAGCACTTGTACCTTTTTACATTTATTGCTGTGAAAATGTGTGAGGTGACCTAAAGGGTGGTTTAATTCAAAAACAAAATTGTTGCATTTGGAAAAGCTGCACAATGCTAAGCACTGCTTAAACATGGTCAATGTCTATTCCTGTTTGCACGTTGCTATACTCCGCTGAAACATGGCTGTGCGAGATTACATGATGCTGAGCTCCGCTTACCTGGTTTGCATGATGCTAAGCAATGCAGCACTTTTTTTGAATGTTATACTATGATGTGTAAGGGTGGGAAAGTACCCTATATTAATGCCAATAGGCAGGAATTCACAGCATGCATTGGAGTCCATAGTAAATTATTGATATGCCAGGTGGTGTTAGTGAGGGCGTGAGCTTTTGGGTGCAAAGGTAAGGTGTGCAGGAGTCCAGAGTGTTTGTTGGACTCCTGGTCCAGAACTATGAGCTCCGGCTGTTGCAGGGGGATTACCAGGATTCAGAATGTAAATGTGAAGCCTGGGATTGGTTGGCCAGGAAGCTTACCAGTGCTACTGGTATCCCCCACCCTGGTGAGCAGTGTCATCACCACTATGACAAACTGAAGTGAATAAAGAGTGGAACCTTGGACACCTGGGTCTAAGAGGCTAGGGCTGGGCATGCCCCACAGATATGTAAGCATGTTTGCTACTACTTTACCAATATACAAGCTGAATCCATGTAAAACTGGTATGCATAATGGTGTGCTTCTCTTCCAGCAGCTGCAGTTGAACAGGCTCGCAATGTGCAGTCTCATGCAGGGAGCCTGGCCAGGATGCACCATGAGTGTGGTAAGTACAGATAATTTCTGATAATTGTAGTGCAATAAACAATAAACTATATCAATAACAATAAACAATAAGGTTTAAAGCAGGATTGTGGTTTGATAAGTAATGCGTGCAAATAACTGCAATAGGGCTGTGTTCACTACATGTGTTCTAGTGTGACTCCAGTCAACTGTAAAAAGGAAATTAATAAAGACTGCAGAAGTAATTGCCTGATAAATGTATTGCACAACCCACAGTATGGTTCAGGGCTGTCTTCAGGCCACTTTGAGTCAAATAATGCTCTCTATTCCTCCCACTCCAGGAACAAAGTATATGGATAAGGTAGTCCACGTTCTGGGCAGATATCATGTGTATAAGTGACAGATTCTAAGGAGCAATAACAATAAAGTGTAAAGCAGGATTGTGGTTTGATAAGTAATGTGTTCAAGTAACTGCAGTAGGGCTGTAGTCATTGCATGTGTGTTCTAATTTTACTGCAAGTAATTGTTACATTAAGTGCACATGTCCCATGGAGTCACAGCTTTTGGGTTCTACTCCCATATCAGCCAACTAAGACATGAGTGGCTGTCTAGTCTACTTAATGTGCACAAACATGCGTCTCAACTGTCGTGATTTTTCATAATGTAATGACAACTGCCCAATCTGTCTGGTCCCTGATTAGCAGATAAATAGTTACCTGGAATGCAATGTATTTGCAAATCCATTTACAGAACACCTTGATAGTAATGTATGAGCACAGTATGTAAAACAGTTCCCTGTAGCTGTGTACCTGCATTTTTTAGTGTTTGGCCCATACTGACCCATGCTAACAGCTTGAGAGGTATGTACATGCAACACCATCTATAGAAGAACTGGAGTTCCTGTACTCACACGTGACACTGCACATCTGTAGAAGTATGTATTAGTACTCTGTGTAGTAATATCATCTGCAAATTCACTAATGGTATGTTTTTCTCTCTCTCGCCACCACTTATCTTCTTTAATTTATTAATGTTATTTATTATTATAATTTAATATTAATATATTCTGTTAAACTGACTATTATGTTGGCCTTGTGGGTTATTTCATACTGGTTTGCTGTTAACATACTTACTGTTATGTTATTTATTGTTGTGTTCCACATAATATACTTTAATATGTATTTGGATTAATCAGTATTATGTTCCATTATGTTAATACTAGCATTGGTTTGGTTATTGTGTGTGTGTGTGTGTGCCTTTCGGCTTTTCCCGGTTAGGGGTTGCCACAGCGGAACTCCGGTCCGCTAATGATTGGCAGTAGAGTTTTACGTGCTGGCTTGCTGGGACTAACGCAGAACCTTCAATGAAGGAACGCCCATTCACGCATGTCGTCACACAGTAGATGCTCTAGCTAAGAATCGAACGGGCAACGTCTAAGTGTGAGGCGACAACGCTACCTCTTAATTTATCTGTATATCTAATTTACTACAGAGCGACAAGATAGGCTGGTTCCAGGTGATCCACCCACCTTGCCTCCTCTGGCTGTGGCACCGGAGCCCACTACATCTGGGCCACGGTCTGGTGGTGCCCCCTCTGCTACCTCTGCACTAACTTCAGCATCATGTAGTTCCACACCATGGGCTGGGGCTGCCCCCCCCTCCTGGAAGCGTCTGTGGAAGGGGTGATTTTGTCACCCGTGATGAACTATCAGGATTGGTGCACACAATGTGCTTCCGAACTTTCAGACATTGCCTGCACAGGATGGAGGGCATGCTCGCCACCTTGGTGGGACAGCCTCACCCTGGATGCCAGCCTCCACCACTGCCACTACAGGGGCAGTGAAGGACCCTTTGCCGACAGTCCCATAGATGGGGACTTGTCACATTACTACCTTGCGGAGGCACCTGAGACTGGGATTCCACGACACCCTCCCCATCCAAGGTGTTCACTCCCCCTCTTGTGTCACACAACAAACCTGTATCCTGTCTTGTCTGTCTGCAAAAGCTTCCTCACCTTCCCAATTACCTCCTTCACATGTACCTATGGCCTTTCTCCAACATTCCACTCTCACCTTGCAAATAATAAAAAAAAAAAAATGGGCACCTGTCCCCAAATAAAGTATTGTCCCATACATAGCTCTCAGTTTTGCATGTGTCCACCAGACTCACATAATTTGGTCCACTTGGCTTGACAACGCAGTTATGTTGTCCTCACGACTCTCTCTGGGCATGACAGTCCAAATTAATCTACAAATTCTGGTAAAGTGCATAGTTGTTGCTATACAATAAATAGATAGCTATGTTTCTTTCCTACACCCTTCCTGCACATACCTACCTGCCTTTTACTATGTTTTTTCCCCTGCACTGTCCTATCTTCCCATTTTTCTTTAAAATTTATTTGGGCAATGTGGCGCAGAGTGTCACATCACTTAGTTATGTTAAATAGTTCTAAATTGATATATGCTTTTGTGAAAATATTAATCACATTAAAAATGTACACCTGCACTCTATTTCGAACCTAAGACCTTTGCACCTTCAGACTAGTGCATTAACCTGACACATCACACAGCCGCTGATTAACACAGGTGGTTTAAGCAAAACATAGTAATTGCAAGTTACCATCATTAAGTGTGTCTAAGCAGAGCTGCACATTTTGCCATGTCGCTCAAACTTGCTGAAAGAGTAATGGAAAAACTGGGAGTGTAAGTTGGAGTCTGGTTCAGGACGACACCACTAGAAAGCCAGACACAGAATAAGGGATGTAAGAGAGGTCTCTATTCTATTAGCAGGTAAATGTGCACTTTTATCAACAACATTTAGTAACACACCTGCTAAAATATTAATGGCAAAATACATGTTCAACTGGGACTCTGTAGGAGAATGCATCCTTATAAAGCCAGGCACAAAATAATGGATGTAATAGAGGTATGTCACAGCCTGTATGTGTGCATTTATATATTGACAAATACACATACTGTAACAGTGACTCAGTATCTCAGTCTGTTAAATGCTTTGAAAGCAGTAGTTTTTGCCACACATGGTCCTGGGTTCAAATCCAGTGGTGTGTAGCATTTAAATTACATTATTGTGAAGCCATCAATCGATGATCAAGTCATCCACTGTTTATCCACACAATGCATTTCAAATGCAATATCTGCTTTTCAATGATGGATGTCAAAGGCTTGCAGATGGGAACACAGTTAACATATTTCTATAGCAACACTATAAAGTGCATAACGTGTCAGGTCATGCATTAAAATGCATTCACAGAAGTTTGTAACTTTGATAATGCAAATGAGGCCCACTAATATCAGAGTGCAGAACACAATCATTTCATAATGATATTACAGATTAGCACAGCTGCACAACTAACATACACATATGGAGGTGCTACTAGTAACAAGGTCTGCCAGCATACACATTAGAAAAGACTCCATAATGTAACAGATTGCTTTGCAGTTGCCCAAATGGGTGACATAATGGTATATTTACCCCCTGTGTTGTTCAAGGACACAACAAACATGTTGCCTATTACTCTGTTAATGATGCCTTTAGCTAACACACTTACCTTAAACACATGCCTTAATGTGCAGTGGAAGGATACCCTCAATCCGGTTCAAACCCCACAACAAGGCTGCCACAGCTTCCACAGTTAATCTTACAGCTTGTTGCTCTCCAAAGTGTTCACACTCTCTGCCTGTGCATATCACCTGCAGCATTAGCCTGTAGCAGACACTTATGTATGTAAAGGTAGCTGCTACAGACATACTCTCTGCAATGACTTAGCATCTTGACCCCAATAATTTCCAGAACAACATATCAGAAAGGACTTCTAATCTACATGAAGGCCTTATATCTTGCTCAGTGTTTGCATGTCACTGGCTAATTATACTGCAAATCAGCTGTGTTGGCTGCAATTAGCATTTCAGAACCACAGATTGATTAAGAGCCAATCACCTGATAATGACAGCCATGTTAAAAAGGCAAACAGCTAGCCAGGGGAACCATTCTGTATGACACTTTCTTCACACAGTAAACATGTTGCCAAAAACGTTATATATCTGCACATATCAGCAGAGAAATATTGTACTCCATCAGGTATGTAATCTTTTTATTTAAACATGATGCATATGTGTGAATATACTTAGGGGGACTGGGATTACAGCACTAAGCCTTTCTTAGAACTGTACAGAGGACGTACAGTACATCAAGGGTGGAATGCTTTTTGTCATTGTGGCACACTGGCCTTGTGGGAATGCCCCTTTATAGTGGTTGTAATAGCACACTGCTATTTGTTTGGCACTGTTGTTTTAACATATTATCAGGGGGTTTACCCCTAGGGACCACACTACAATGG
This sequence comes from Protopterus annectens, assembly GCF_019279795.1. Taxonomy (NCBI): domain Eukaryota; kingdom Metazoa; phylum Chordata; order Ceratodontiformes; family Protopteridae; genus Protopterus; species Protopterus annectens. The sequence continues at coordinate 1,263,595,194 of NC_056725.1, read as the reverse complement.
ACTCCTGTGTTGGGTGTGTAATCATACAGCAGTATCTGTCATGGCACAAACAGGAATAGCTGACTATTGTTAGTATCCTAGTTGTATCCACACCCTTAGTATGTTTGCACACTGTGGAATATGAGATGTGTGATCAAGCAGTAGACACTGCCAGTCATTCTGTTCTTGCTGTATCTGTACATAGTGTACTTCCATGTATGTGATCCTGACATGTCTTCCCACTTTGATGTCTTTCAGGAAACATGTATGCAAGACGCCGTGCCCTTTTTATGGATGCCAAGAATTATATAATCCTGGAAGGCTTTCGTCGACACCATGAACTCCTACTGTCCAGGGGGTGGCAAAACAGGGAACAGCGATAGCATTGTGGGCTGATCTTGTCCATGATGTTAATTCCTTGGGTCACCAGAGCAGGACAGATGAGCAGGTTCAACACCGTGTGACAGATATGATAAATGCTGCATGCAGAAGAGCAGCAGATGTGGCCAGGGATTGTGATGTCACTGGTGGAGGGTCTGCAGCGAAACAACCACTGTCAGACACTGAGGAATTCCTGATGAACCTAAGAACACATGACAGCTTGCAGGCATCCATCACACTGTTTATCGTGGATGTGGGTGCCACAGTTTCTATGCCAGTGGTGCACCCAGGTAAGCTTAGTTTGATCAGCATTGGAATACTGTAGCATTCAGCATGTCAGGGTGCGCATACTTTTACATAGGTGTCAGGTGCTTGTTTTTTTTGGGGGGGGGGGTTAACTGGAGGAGTTTGAATCTCATGCTCAGATTTTGACCAACATAACAATTTAAATGTGAGATATATGGATGTATTACCCTGTTATAGTGCAACAAGTGGTATTGTTTACATTACCTCTCCCTCAATTTTTCACAGGCTCCTCAGGAATCTGACAAGGCATGGTCCTGCTCCTGGTAAGCACAACAATGTTTTATTACATATGTAGATTTACTGCAATGTATTCCCTAAAGTGTCATCCTAGGCCTGCTGGCTGGATTGCTGCACTGTCGGCATGATTGCCAACTGCACAGATATTTTCTGACTGTACACACTTTAGAGTCATACCTATGCCTTGTAGGTGTGACCACACTGATAGATGTGACAGTATTGTGAGGACATTACAGATTACATTATGTGTCAGCTGTGCAGAGTCTTCACAAATGATGACATTTCTGTTTAAGGAGCTTTTATTTACAAGCAACTATAATTGTTTGTGGGAAAAGTAATTTCTTCTTGTCCTACTATATGAAGTTGGGGATTAAACAGGTCTGTAATAGTGACAACAGTGTATACAGCTTTACATATATTGCAGCATAGTACTGCATAGCATAATATTGCAGGTATTAATGCACTGCTTTTTATTTTTTTATTACAGGTGATGGGGGGTTGGTTTCTGTCCCCTAAACAACCTGATGTTAGTGTCTCTTCAGGCTCTGATGATGATGGTGGCCAAAGTGAGGCACAGGTGGGGGTTTCAGGGGCTGAATCTGTCCCAGAGGTTTACATCCCTCTTCTGTCCTCATTATCACCGCACACAGTCAGTATGCCTACACATACCCAATCCCCAGAGGTCACAGATATTGGATAGTCAGAGAGTGGTGACATTGAACAGGAATGTGTGGCAGCTATGGCTGCAGTGAGTGCTGACACTGTCCATAGCCAAAGACCCAGCAAGATTCCTCACAGGCAGATTGATGGGGTGCTCATAGGAGGCCTACTGTCCTTCCGCCACCTGTTGCAGGTGCGTCATCACAAGTCACCTGGCATTATGTTTCAGGCTATCATGTTGGCACAGGCACATTCTGAAAGGAGCTCCAGATAAATGCTCAGGGTTATGGATGCAGCATGCTCTGACATCCGTGACTGCCTGCACTATATTGCTGATACCCTGAATCAGTTCACTGATGCAATGGAAAGATGTTAGTCTGAGACAGATCACAGAATATCTCTACCGGAATGCACATTGTCAGTGATGGAACTTTTGGAGTTGAGCGTCGGACTCGTGGACGTAGGTCAGCAACTCCATTTGCTGAGAGCCCATGTGGCCATGCACAATCACTCTCCTGTAGTGGCAGTACATCCAGCACTCCAGAGAGGAGTGTGCTGTCCACACCAAGACATGGCAGGGCATGGGCTCATGGTCCTGGGTGTTCCTGTGGAGGACATGGTCCCAGCAGACAGCCGGCACCATCAGGTAATAGCACCGCTTCTGACCTTCAGCATGGAAGTGACAGTGCAACTCCTGGCTGAGTCAATTCCCATGTTTGGGGATGGAGATGGTGAACTGTCAGCTCTACCATGCACAGTTCAAAGCTATCCAACACACGCACATGTAGGGATAGCACTGAGCTTCACTGTGTTCATACACACACTCACACACCACTGTCAAAATCAAGTCACCTACAGACACACACGGCACATTTGCATAGTCCATCTTGCCTGCTTCCCTTCCAGACTCACACACATGCTTTCAACCTATTGGGTCAGCCAAGACCTCTCACACCCCCACACAACCCCCTGTGCAAGTGATGATACCTGTGGCACATCCCTGTCATCCTCATCATCGATGCAGGGAAATTAAGCTATGTATCTGATGTACATGGTGACTATATAAATTAATATGTAATTGTGTAATCCATTGTTACCTTTGCCATGCCACTTGTACTGCTCATTGACAGATACTGTATGCTGACATTTGTAATGAGTAAGCCACATTATTTTGTGTACCCTATGTTGCATGATGTTGTAATGACTCTATACTTACACAATGAAAGGTGTGTCATGGACCTGTTTATGTTTCAGTTTCAGGAGTCTGTTGTGGACACCTATGGATGCACTGCAGCAATAAACCTATACACATCACAGCACAGGATGGAATGTCAGCACAGAAGAAATATGTCTTCAAAAAGGTACAGCCCTATAGGTGCATGGCTCCATAGGTTCATATGTGTATAACATGCTAACAAAGTCAGTGATGTCATTCAGCCTACTCATTCATTCCTAATCTCTGTAAAGGTCTGATGCCCTTGATAAGTGTTATCAGGGTTTCGGGAGCTAACACATCTACAAGCTGTGGTAATGGAGATGACCCATCTACAAGTTCCCTGTGTCCATTACAATTGTCCTACACCAGTTATGATTGTCTTGTTCTGCATCCCATTGTGTAACTTGCATATGATGTGCATTACAGCAGAAGTGTGCTTCACATGCATTGGCATCCTGATACATATAGGGTATAGTGCCTGGGTTACATACCTGTCTCTCCAGCATGTTCTATTTATACCACAGTGAAGGTGTAGGTGTGTGGAACAGGTAATACATGAGTTAGTCTTGTCTTGGATAAGCAGGAGGTACACAGTGGATCTGACACCTCCCTGTATGGCAGCCATACACATCCCCTCCAATGCATATAGGAGACAGACTACACATGCATGGCCTTGACATGGTCTGCATAGGACATGTTATCTCTAACATGTATTGGTTTACCACAGAACCTGTGTAGCTGCTACAGTTGTAAGATATGCCTGTGTAGTAACATAGTAAATGTGCCATTGCACTCAATGATAGGTGTAATGAGTGCCAAATACAGTATAAAAATGACAGTCTGGGATTTACATGCCATACCTTTCTGTATAGGTTGTACAAAATTGAATGGATTCCACATCGTGCCAATCAGTGAAAGTCAAAGGCTACATTATTCTCTGTGTCCATAAGTCCCTGACTAAATATTGAAACTGTGTGTGGTGCGTGGACACTACTATATTTTCCAGGGGTGGATGACTTCCAAAAGGATACCATTGTGCAGCCCTTGGCATTTTCTATTTGTCGGTGGCTCTGACAACAACTGAATGTGTGTCTCAGGCCATCCTGGCTAACTGTTGGTTCTATGTGGGATTAAGCAACAGCTCCTAATTTGCAATCACCTGTTAATGTAGTCAGTCAGAGGTCACTGACAGTGCCCATGACTGCAGAGAAGGGAATGACTAGAAGGGGTACTGTGTTAATGATGTCTGAGGGAAGTCCAGTGGTGACTGGGGACACTGCTGGGCACTGCATGCTAGCTGTCCTCTGTGCAACTAAGTATTGCTGGTACTTCCATCATGTTCCAAGAAAGTAGTCATCCAAGGTGTCTGTACAGAGCAGAGACAAACGATAGAGAGAAAGGTAATATGTATACCCTGTGAAGGTAAGGTGGGAGGTTGCACACCGATATTCTGCAGTTGGACACTACTCAAGTGGTGTGTGGTGAAAAGACACAATTACCTTGTGAGAAATACAGAAAGCAGGGGAGTCCCCTGAATTGCTGGTGCCTGACTACTAATAATGCTGGTCTCACCACAACCACTCTGTCCTGGGATACCATGGTCTGATACTTTTTCTGTCATCAAAAGCCAAATGTTACTATGAAGCTTGTGATGAGAAGCAGGGCACAGCCTGTTTATTCATCCACATAGTTGTCCTGTATCATGAAAGGCTCTGTAGGCTTCACATACCCTTTTGCAGGTAGATGCCTTGATTAGCAACCTGAGCAATCAGTTGGCTTTTGCATGTGTTATGCCTTTTGTTCCAGGGTTTGTGGTATGTCACTAGGGAACTGACTAGATGGTGATTAGGAGCACAGCTGCAGCATCACAATATAATCTGCAATGTCTGGTGACATAGATGTCCAAGCTTGCTGAAACAAGAACACAATGGCATTGATCCATGTTAGGTGACAATTTCACAACAATTCATGCATCCTGCCCTTCGACAGATTAAAGACAGATATCTGCATGACATGGCTCTGAGGACTACTGCAGAGGACTGGCCACCTTTGGCCAAAGTGTGTCCACCTGCCATATGTCCTAGATATGTCATACTGTACAGTTATGCACCTAGAACACATGTCTGTCTTCCCACATTATGTCACACAACAACCAGTTTGCTGTCTGTTTGCTTGATAGGCATTGTACACTTGCAAGAATGTAATGTCAGCAAAGTTGAACAGGTCCTCTGTGCATGCATGGGCATCCACATCATCACTGCAAGGAGTGCCTAAAACCACTGTGCTTCAGGCTGTCAACCCTTAGGGTGTGGCAGCATGACCCTAACTTTGCTGGAATTGCAGTGTCACATTTGTAGGTACTGTATTGTGACCAAGCCTAATAACAGGATTTTGGTCAATCCAAGGAACACATGACTGGCAAAGCATTGTATGGCATACTGTCAGGTGCCGTGTTTCCTTAGGGGCCCTACATAAAGGTGACAAGTTACATTTCACCATCTGTCATGACACTGCCTAATGATGGAGTGCTTTGATGTACACACAATCATGACTGTATTGCTAATGGCACTATCAATGACTGCTGATGAGATGCGGAAAGTGCCCCCACCCCTCTACTCCTATGCCACACAAACACAACATGTGACAGATGTGACTGTATTTCAAACCTTGATTCCATGGTGTCTCAAACAACTGTCAGTACATATGGCAATGAATATTTTGTCAACAAACACAGCTCACCTTCTGCTCCAGCCACACCCACATCACACAGATCTGCATGAGTGGAGCTCTGTACCAGACATATTCACAGACAACAGACACCTCAGAAAACCATATGCAAGCTCAGTACACATAATCATACCTCTGGAGAGCACAGTACACAAAATAGTTCAGGTACAACTGTCTCACCAGTCAAACACCTGAGGCAAAATACAAAATCAAACCTATTATTCATAGGTGATTACATCGTGAGACACATTGATGTCTGTGTTACCAGGCTACATATAGGAAAGGTCACAGTTAGCTGTCTGTGGGTTGACACAATATGCCATACCACACATTTCCATAACTCAAGGAATATCAGGTATCATAACAATGACATCATAGTTTCTGCAGCTGTGTACAACTAAGGACATACATCACCGGACTGTATGCAGACACATGACTGAGCTTAGACACTCTGTATCTCTTGTGGGTATGCCCATAGCTTTCAGCTGCATTTGACCCTCACCTAGGAAGATGGCTCAATACACACAGAAAATGATGGACATCAATAAATGCTTTAGTGTGTGGTGTCATTGTAAGGGAATCCACTACATGTCCACCTGGGATGACTTGCTCAACAGACATCAATGCTTTGCCAGAGATGGTCTTCATGTCTCTCTCCTGGGATGCTGAGTTTTGGCCAAGGCTGCTGACACCCCCACAGTGCATCTTATAGGCACTTTCTGGAGGGAAAACTTTCCAATCAGAACGTCATCTTCATACAACATCACGGTTATGCTGCTACATGCTGGGAATGGCAATACTAAACTCCACTCTGTGGAAGGTGTCCCCACCTTGGAATATACAGACATTTCTGCAGTCAAAGACACCTAGTTCAAGGCTGTGGACAGCACCACAGCCATACCAGACTACACGTCCTTCCACGTGTTCAAACCTCAAACTGACAGTGTGTAAGGTAATATAGATGGTGTATACATATTCATTAAGGATAGATACACATCCAGATTTGGTGAAACACTGTGATGTCCTGGAGACACTGCAGGTGCTATTCACTGCTGAAGGAGCACCTAATCAAGCCATTGCCAGCCACAGGAGCAGCTCCATTAATCCAGACACCTGTTGTGCTTATTTGAATGTACTTGTGTCTATCAAGATATATCAGTACACCATGGTTTGGGGTGACATTAAGTAGCCACCAACTGTGTTGGTTAGTCTTGCTTTAGTTCACTTGCCCAAAGTTTACTCCACACCCTTAACTACAATGCCCTGGACCAGTGGCATGACATCCCCACAGGAGGAGCCAATGTATTGTATCATGTGTTTACCAATATGAGTGACCACTGCAGCTCCCCACTGTGAGGTCCTCCTTGGTGAGATCTGACCACAGATCAGTCTTATTAAAACTACTAAGTATCAGACCTAACCCCCCCTTGCAGAAAATACCATAATATACTTCAACAAAGCAATTTATTACCTCCTATGGGATGGTTTACATAGTTTGACTGCACCTCCCCCCTCAGATGAGACAGATAGGTATGCAGAGCTCTACACCCATGCTTTATGTAAGCAGCAGTACAACTGCATAGACTCGACTGTACCTGACAGGAAGAAAACGGGCTCCTCATGACACAGCAAACCTGCCTGGTAGACAACTGCCATTAGTAGGTTGTACAATAAGAGGTGGATATTGCTGTGTGACAATATGGGTGAGGGTACCCCCCTAAAATGGAGGCACACACTCCTCTGCTAAAACAAGCACATAGTGTTGTTGTGACCTCTTGCAGAAACAGTATGTGACAAAATTAGCCTCCTCACAAAGCAGAACCACAATGCAGAGTGTAATACATAAGTAGCTTCAGAAGAAAGGCCCAGGTTGTCAGTGAACTCGTACTTAATGACACCACATATAATTGGTCTGTACTCATGGCTAACCTGCTGTCCCACAGGTTTTGCATCAACTTCACTCCCCTGTCCCTACCACATCTGCCACATGACATTCCTTCAACCTGTCTCATACCTTGTATACCTACAGAGCAGGTCATAACTGCCCTCTCTATTGGGGATGCACAGCATCTATTGAACATGCTAACATCCAAGGCTGGGATCCAATAAGGATTACTAACACTGTTGGGAACTCCTTGCAATCATACTGTAACAACTGGCTGCATCCCAGATGACTGGCAACATCAACTGTTATCCACTTGCACAGAGGTGTGCATCCACTGACCACCGGAGCTATAGACCTATTTGTCTGAATAGCCATATCTGTAAGCCCATGGGGTAAATCATCATGGAGCTGATCAGCAAACATATATGTAATCTAAAAACAGTTGACTGTACACAGTTTGGATTTTTGACAGGAAGATCATGGCTGTTAAACCTGGTGGACATGTCTGAGGCAGTCACCAAGGATCTGGGTGAGGGGACATCAGAGCATACACCCCTTGGACTTTGCCAAGTCATGTGACTCTATCCCCCACTCCGGCATCATTGACAAAAGCAGCCACTTTTGCATCCACAGTAATATAATTATAGGGGTCATTAAGCGGTTCACTGATGGAACACATACTCAAAATAGGGAAATCTGCCTCCAATAGCTGATCTGTAAGCAGCAGTGTTCAATAGGGCTCAGTCATGGGTCCTCTACTGCTTGGAATCCATTTAACCATGATACAAGCGAAAACTGAATGTCTGTGGCTGACAGTGTTGGCTGATGTCTGCAAACTGTGAGCAGTCAAAGAGTCTGTGAGTTATGTCACTATCCTACAACAGGTTATTAATGAACAAATACCTGTTGACACAATAATGGCCATACACTCCATGCAGATATATATGTAGTATCGTTTCCATCGGTAACACCTATGTTCCTGGTAAGTAGCACATCAGTAGCAACATCTGATGTACATACTCGGGGGTGATAGACCTGGGAGCATAGGTCAGGCCACACAGGTACCTAATGTACTTGAGATTACCATGTCTTCCCAGTGGGAAGATTGGAATCATATGTCATAACTGAGGGCACAGTCACCCAAAATTGACATACTCATAACCTACATGTGCTCTTCCCTCAGCATACCAATATTGGAGTGCAGTAGGCATCTGGTAATGTACCTTTCCAAGCAACTCTGGCAATTGCATACAACACAATGGTCCCTCAAAGGGAACTTCACATCATCAGTATCTGTTGAATGGGGATCATCTGAAATCACTGTAATTGTAGCCTGTGGCATATAGACTACTCAGAGGTGATATTTGCCTTCCATATGGGGCAATGTGTGACCCTACTTGACTGGAAATGCTGCATATCTGTAGGTGGCATGGTATACAGATTACTTGCTGTAAGGACATTAACCTGATATGTGACATTGTGTATGCTGGTGGGAGAGATCTGTCTAGCAGACTTTAACAAACCTTTAAAATAGAATCCTGACTAATGGCAAACAGAGCACCTCATTGGGCATCATCAGATGCCATATTTATGATTGGCTGGGTGACTGTAATTTCAACACAGGGCTTCTGCCTGTGTTCCTCATGGACAGGGGCAATATGTGCTGATCATGAAAATAAGGGGAACAACTTGGCTAGGATTATGAGGGATGTAGGGCCATTAGACTATTAAAGTTCAAAGATCCTATGATTCCATAAGCTGATGTAAAATGTTCTCACAGTCACACACACAAACCTGGCTATACTGAGGATAGCACAACTTCCAATTAATGTTTACAGGACACAGCACAGCACACACACACACACACACACACACACACACACACACACACACACACACACACACACACACACACACCCTCCAATTTGGCTGCAAGTAGATTGGAACACTTACCTATCTAACGGTATACACTACAGAGCACAGTACATGATGCAGGTGTTACACCTCAAGTCTGCTATTGCTATCTCTTTAGGACATGTTATGTTTGATGGCATCAGCAGGCCTTGTTGTGGCCAGGCATTTGGAGATCCACGTCACCTGCTACAATCAAAATACTGCAAAACTCTACCTCTTTCTAAGTCACTAAGGTAATCACATTTATGTCATATAGAGACACATACCCACTGAGTGGCCTGGAGTGAGATTAGAACCCCTCCTATCTATTCTAATACACTATAGATCATAGTACTCATTGCACACACCACAGCTTAAGTCTGACATTAGCATGGCAGCTGGTAATCTAAAAGTATATGACATCAGCAGGCATTGCAGAAGAGGGCAGTTTGGAGGGTGGGATCAACTTATAGGACCAAAAAGTGAAAGCACCATTGCAGTTTGGTATTTAATGAGGGATTCTCAGCTGTTTTGCAGGGCATGCATACACACACACACACACACACAAACACACACAGGCACGCACACACACACACACACACACACACACACACACACACACACACACACACACTCTACATGGCCTGGAGTAAGATTAGAACCCCTATCTATCTAGCGTACCACACTGTATCGCAAGCACCACAGCTCTGCTTTGCACATGACTGCAGGCAAACTACACGTGGATTACATAAACTAGACCTGTGTTGAACAGCATCTGTGGCCTGCAGAGTGATATTCCTTCTTCCTGTTATCTGTATCTAGTAGCCTAGAAGTCAGATAATTATATAATTATGTTATTTATCATAGCTATGTGGCTACAGTTGCCATTTTGGCCATATGTGGTTGCTTGTATTTGGATGGGCAAGCCTGTGGTCCCGAACAATATGCCCTGTCAATGTGTGTGTAGACAAAATTATACATTACACCACCTGTTCACTTGCTGGTGTATGTGTGGTGACATCCAACAAGCACAGGGGTCTGTAAGTAAGTGCATTATCTATTATTGAGCTCTTACTTTGGATCCTCTAAGCAATATTATATATGTGTGATAGTGCAGCTTTGTTCAACATCATCAGGGTATGTAGGACAATACAGACATCCACACATTTATTTATGTATATAACACAGATGTATATACAAATGCAGTTTTTATGATATATATATATATATATATATATATATATATATATATATATATATATATATATATATATATATATATATATATATATATATGCGTAATATATATATATATATATATATATATATATATATATATATATATACATAGATATATATGCGTATGTGTGTGTGTATGTGTGTGTTATGTAGATTTATGGGGAGAGGCAGTGATGTACATTTTTTCATATATAGTTATTTATGAATCTATGAATCTATATTTAAATAGGTATATATACATGAAAAAAATTGTGTAGGCTTTATTGAATTCCCCTATTCTCAGCAGTGAGCAGTGATATAACAGCAACAAGAAGCAGAAGTGCAATAGTATTTCAAATTAATGACAGCAAAGTTAACAGAATAGTGTCCAGAGAAAGGACAGTCAGTAAATTAATAAGTTAAAAAGACACATTGATGTCACAATATGTAATAAAGTAATAGTTATATCACTCATGGTAGTGACAAGACAGAGCATGCAGTGAAATTTATATTATTGAAAACAATGAAGAGTTTGCCTTACCTTTTGCATATTAGGCTCTCATGCTGATACCTAAAAGGGATAAAAACTGGATTGAGCTGTTGTGCTTGCACAGCTCTGTATCAAACTGTGCAAACGTCCTGGTTTTTAAAGTCTGTAAGACTATCTCCACAGTAGCTGGCCAATCAAAATGCAACCAACACTACCATAAAAGCTGCCCCATCAAAAACACGTACTCCAGTCTTCATATTAATCCATGTTCAGATAGCTGTCATGTGAAATCCTCTCCTCTCACTGCAGTTGGCTGCAGAAGCAGATGAAGTAATTGTAGTGCAGTGAATCAGTAAGAATCCAGATGTAGAAGGATCTGTTGTCTTCTCCTTTTTCTCTGTAGTCTTCTTGTCTTTGGAGCAACCCACCACTGAAATGTACTGAACTGAGCAAAACTCCTAGTAGTTAAAGTCTGTAAGACTCCACCCCTGCAGAAGCAGGCCAATCCAAATGCAATTATCACCCTTGTAGTAGATGGACAATCAAAATCAGGCACTCCAATCCTTCTATGAAACCCAAGCTCGGGTAGGTGTCACTTGGCAGCATGGGTTCTATTCAAAAATTGGAATACAGTAGACCCAACCCTAGGGTGTAAATAAAGTCCTTGCAGTTTGTTTAAGCAATAGAACCCAGAAGGGAAATTTTCTCTTCCTTTGCTGTCTGTGGAGCAATCCAGCACAGAAATTATGCCTGAGTGGGAATGGAATGTTACAACAGTTTTTTTTTTATTTACTTATATGTTAACTGGATCAGTGAGCTGGGCCATTTCAGGTGTTTTCTACCACAATCCAAGCCACAGTGGTAAGACTAATTAATTAAAGTAACTAACTAACTAATCAATGGTAAATTAATAACACAGTTTTATCACAAAACACTGGTTAGTAAGGGAAAGGAAGGGGAAAAACTGAATGCCATCATGGAAGTTGTGACATCCCCACTCTGGGCCAGTAATCAAGGAGCCTGAATCCTCACCACTGACACTGGAGAAGGATGTCCACTTGAAACAAAAATGGATGCAATCAGTATATCCAGATGCAGACTTCTCTGCATCGAGCGCAATTTCCCTTAAGAGCACACAGGGAACATGCTCAGCCCAGGGTCTGGGTTTGTCTCTTTCTGTCTCTCCCCAGATCCTCAGTAAGGCTCCCCACTGGCACAGCTGCAGAGTTAGATCCTCAGTCAAGTGCCCAAGCCAAGTCCTCCATCAGTCTGTGAAACCAGTGCTCTGTGTCCCTGCTCCACATATCTGGCACACACACACATGATTTGATTTTCTCACACACACACACTCACACTTGGGAAAGGCTAGCACAGATTTACCCACTGTGCCCCCTCCTGCCCAGACTATAAAGCAGTTATCACTGCTACCAAGCACTACAAAGCCAGCTACCTAAGTCTCTTAAAAGAGTACCCAATTATACAGAGTGAAATTAATATTAATACAATTGGTAATGTTAACCAAACAGCCAGGCTTTCAAGAGTGGCAATAGTTATCACCAAATGAATATGTGTAAATACTCTCAAAGCTTAAATATTCCTTAAAAGGACCAGACACAATTAAAAGTTTAAATATATTTAATAATAAATAATAAAATAACATGAAACTACTAAATATCTATTTACAGTAAACACCAGAGTGTCAACCACAGGAAATAGTAAAACTAACACGGCTGGAAAGAGTCACACAGATACAGAAAAACAATACTTAATTAATCTCACTATATATTTCCTGACTAATCTAAAGAGTACTAGTCCCTGGTCACTTGCTAGCACAAGGCAAAATGAAGTAGGTGAGTTGTCTTCCTTCTTGGTCAAGTTTCAAAAACAGAGTGCTCCTAAGACTTCAGTCTTCTCTAATATTCAAACATTATTTCTGTATCAAATTACATCACATACATCTGGTCATCTGAATCCTGTTTCCCATGCAACTCCATTGCTAGAAGCTGTCAGCATTTAGCACCTGTGTGTTACCATACACACAGATAGAGCTTTGCTCAGATCTGCTGCTGCTCCTGGAAATCATAAAACTATTCAACACTTCTACTACTCCTACAGACCTACTAAGCCAGGCTTCTTACTGATATTTTGTCAGCAGCTGCAGTCAGAACAGTAAAATACAGTATTTATGGCTCAGTTTAATTTCACTATTTTTCAAAGTTTCCTGCAGCTGGATTGTGATTAACCTCTTCTCTTTCAGTATCTTCTGTTAAAACATATACCTTTAATTCAGTTACAATAATACATGAACATTTATTTTCTTTTCAGCAAGGCACACTGTTGATACATTTTTAACACAAGCAACTCCACAAATACATTTCTAAACATAAGCATCTATACAAATCAGTTTGATGCAGAAATGACATGTAATTCTTTACAAAACTCCAGCTAGCTTGTGCTGGCATATGTAACACATCTACTGCTCTACTTATCCTGACATGGGTGGCAATACCTTCTATCATCACAGAAGTATCGAACAGAGAAAACTACAAAGCAATTAAAACAAGAAGTGTCATTATTAGAAAAGTATAGAAAAAGGAACAGATCAACAAAATACTCAGAAAGATAGTCATGATAAAAACAATGTACAGTATCAGAACAGATCAGGATCTATTGTGCACTATCGCAAATAATAAACTAAAAATATCATCACAGGCAGAACAACTTCAAAGATCTGCAGATAAGTTCAAAGGAAAAGCACAAAACAAGCAATTTATTGATGACCCAAAAAGTTTTATAGAGAATTGGGAAGCAAGGCAAAAGGAATTGATACACTGCCAAAAAAAGAAAAAAATAGATACATTTTGGAGAAATATCTATGAAGACCCTGTAGAACATAACAAAGATGCTAAATGGATAGAAGAAGTGAAAGAAAGAATAAGAAGTTCAAATGTACAGGTTATCAAATGGGATGAAGTAACAGCCACTGAGACTGAAACAAAGTTAAGAAAAGCTCCTAACCAGGAAAACCCAGGCCCAGATGCAGTACCTAACTTCTGGCTACAAGTACTAATATCTTTACATGAGGACTTAGCCATGAGTAAGAAATATTTATATGTGCACCCTGAACAGACACCAGCCTGGTTAACAACAGGAAAAATAATGCTTCTACTTAAGAATGAACCTGCAAGCTATCCTAAAAACCTATAAGCCAATATCCTGCCTTCCAACAATGTATAAACTATACATTGGAACTGATGACAACAGAGTTTATAATTATTTAAAAGAAAACTCAGTCTTGGCAATAGAACAAAGTGGTAATAAAAGAAAGTCATATGGAACAAAGGATCATTTGTTATTAAATAAAGTCATAAAGGAGAACTGTAAAAAGGAGAAAAATCTAAGTATGGCATGGATAGACTACAAAAAAGCATTTGATAGTATCCCTCATTCATGGCTAAAAGAGTGCTCAGAAATGTATAAGATACACCCTACGCTGATCAATTACATTACAGTGACCATGAATCAGTGGTAAACTGCTTTGCAGTTCAGCCATGATAAAGGACAAATTATTATTCCAAGGATAAAAATTCAAAGGAGAATATTCCAGGGTGACTATCACCGCTGCTTATTTGTCTTGCCCTTAACCCATTGAGCTGTCTACTTAACAGATTAGGTCATGGCTGCAATTTGGCTCCAAGAAAACAAGTGTAAAGACTTCTTATCTTCTTTTTGTAGATGATTTAAAACTGTATATTTCATCAGATGAGGAACTGCAAGCACAACTACAAGTGGTCAAAACATTTTCAAATGACATAAGAATGTCATTTGGTCTTGATAAATGTACAAAAGCAACCTTTAAAGCAGGAAAGCTGCAGCACCAGGAAAACATCAGTTTGGGACAGGAATATGATATAAATAACTTGAGCAACAGGGAGTATATAAACATTCGGGAATTGATGAAGGTCAACAATAAAACATGAACAAATGCAAATAAAACTCAGTAAGGCATATTTTGGAAGATTTAAATTAATACTGCAAAACAGTGTTGACATCTTGGAATAAAGTCCAAGCTATAAACCAATTTGCTCTTCCTTTCCTATCTTATAGTTTTGGAGTGATTGACTGACCACAAAAGGTGCTGGATAGGTTGGACAGGAAAACAAGAAAGAAGCTTCATGCTCATCAAATGATTTATAAAGATCAGTGCATACAAAGGCTATATATTCCCCATTCTGAAAGAGGTATGGGCCTCCTTGAAATTGATTACATATATAGATCTGCTATCATGGAACTGCATACATATCTGCTGACCTCACAAGACCCAAACATAGTGAAAGTTTTGAAACATGAGAAGAAGTCTAAGATGACTTCCCTGCTTAGTTTAGCAGAAGCAGTTGGGAATAGAAATTAAACCAGAAGTAGATAAAAATCAAGCAGCAACTGAATGTGCCAAAAAACAAAAGAAAGAATATAAGGTGAAGGATCAAGTGAGAAGGCAAGAAATATGGAAAATGCATAAATATAGTTACAAATATAGAAAACTCTTGGAACAACCTCATGTTGATTAGGCCTGAACACAGGAATGGTTAAAGAGAGGTGAATTTAAACTAAAAGACAAAAGGTTAATATTGATGCCCCAAGATAATGGGCTACATACACATTGGTTTACACAGTCCATTGAACACAGAGAAACAGACAACTGTAGGTTTTGTCAAACAGAATTGGAAGCAGTTGCATATCTTGCTGCTGGTTGGGATATACTAATGGCAAAAGGACTGTATAATGAAAGGCATAATAATGTGGCAAGACTGTTGTATTGGGGATTGTGCAAACATTATAATATTGAAGTATCTAAAAAAAATACTAGGCACATGAGACACAAAGCATTATAAAAATGATGAACTTTATATCATATGGGTTCATCCATTACCAGCAGTTCAAAAAAAAAAAGATGCAAGAAAACCAGATATAGTAGTCCATGAAAAGAAGACAAAAGTAGAATTGATCACTTGCTACACCCGGTGACCACAGTGTCTTATGTGCAGAGACACAAAGTCATAAAGTACCAGAATTTGTAGGCAGAAATGAGGAAAATGTGGAAGAATGATACCCAGACAGTTCCTGTAGTAGTAAGAGCAATGGGTCTTATAAAAAAGAATTTACAATCATACTTAGATATTTTACCATTATATGTAACTCCATACAAATTGCAGAAGGAGTCATTACTGAGCACACTGCGGTGCTGCAAAGAGCAGTTCTGGCTGATATCAAAGATTGAAACAATATTAATTTCATGAACTTTAATCATACTTTTACATAGGAATGGGGCCCATTCCCATCATGATATTAGAAACCCAAAAGACTTGGAGAAATTAAAAAAAAAGTAAGACTACATGTAGTGTACATATGGACATATGGACAGTTTCTGAAACATCCAGTTCAAACAGCATGCTATTCGAAGGTGAAAGATAACTGAAATACTTGGAGAAAACCACATGTACACAGAAATTAAAGCTCTAGACAGAACCCAAATTCTGTGCTCTGAGTCTGAAATCTTCATCTCTGAGCTAGATTGCTGCACATAGATAGATAATGTAGATCAGAATTGTCTTTCTTTTTTAAAGAAATCACATGTATGAGTTCTATATCTGGACACTGAGGGAGCAGATATAGCACACTAAAGATGGCACAGTGGTGCAGCTGTAACATTGTCACCTCACAACAAGAGGTTCTCCGGTTTGATTCTGGGCCGTGGTGCCTTCTGTGTGGAGTCTGCATGTCTGCATGTCCTCCCTGCATTCGTGTGGGTTTTTCTCTGGGTGCTCCGGTTTCCTCCCATGTTGCAAAGACATGCACCTGAAGCATTTCTCCCCGGGCCTCCTCAGAAAACTGGCTTTGTTCTAAATCAGACTTTCCTGGTTAACAAATGTTAAATAAAAAAATAAATAAAGAGATCCTTACACTGGAGGATCAGGTGTTCCTTAATGTCACTGCATTGGATTATGAATTCGGGTAAGGGTAGAATACTGTATGGATGAATAGAGGATATTTTAATTATTGCAAACTACTGTGATTTATAAAGTGCACCACAATAAAACAGTCTTATTTGAAGTTTGTAGAAACCACGTATAACAGTAATAAACATTTAGTATGCTGCTGGTGCTGCTTCATTAGATAGCATGGAAAGCAGCAATGTGCAGAGAAGCACAGGCAGCATGCTTGTATTGGAGGAAAACAGAACAGTATGCAGCTTATGTCAATGGCTGCATAATGATATGGAAATGAAGGTCTAATGCAAATGAGGGGCAGCAATTATGCAAATCATGCCATCCAGCATAGGTTCATAGGTAGGTACTAGGCTATTGTCCCCTGGACCTATATAAGCCTAGCCCTAAAGATTCCCTGGCGTCAGCCACTCAAAAAATGTATTTTCCTGTGCCCCTGTCAAGCAGAGTCACGGAAGTGGTCCCTGGGGTAAATTTCCTATTTCCCATCCAGTTGCCCAGATTTTTCTTAAAAGGGCCAATGAGTTGCTCTTTTTGACATGAATGGGCAGCTTGTTCCAGAGTATGGGAAGTCTCTGGGACAGAAACCTATCCCTCCAGCAAGTTCTGTTTATTGTGGTGACAAGGTTAAAGTCCCTGGAGCATGTGGCCCAAAGGGATTGGGATTTTTTTAAGTGTTACATATCCAATGGCTCTGGGATTGACATGGCTTTGTATGTTAGGCAGAGATCGCCTCTGAGAAGGTGATATGAGATGGAGTAGAGCTGGAGTTTCTTAAGACAGTCTGCATAAGGTAACTGTTTGAGGCCAGTGATCCTCTTTGTGAGGTATTTCTGCAGCCTTTCCAGTTGCTGCACATGTCTTATGAGGTACATCCCAAATGGGGCCTGTACTCTATAATAGGTCTAATGAGGGCTGAGTAGAGGCAGACAATGACCTCTTTTTTCTGGATGAGAAACCTTTTGTGATGAGGTGTGCCACATAGAAGGACTTCCTGACCACTGTGGTGATGTGGTTGTCAAAGGAGAGACTACTGTCAACCTGTTGTTCTAGGTCTCATATTACATTTTCGGTGTTGAGTGGACTACCACCTATGTGGCAGTTCACTGGCACAGGGTTTTTCCCAAAGGGGATGACTATGCATTTTTTGGCGTTGAGCTTGAGGCCGTGGCTTTGACAGCAGGCATCTTCCTCAGCAAGGCCCTTTTGTAGAATATTGGGAGTGATTCAGAAATCTATAAAGAAGTTATAGGTTCATAGGTTAGTACTAGGCTATCGGCCCTAGGGCCTATACAAGCCTAGCCATAGCAATTCCCTGGATATTTCTTCCCACATTATTTACTTCCCTGGACCCCTGTCTAGCAGGGCGACTGATGTGATCCCCAGGGTGAATTTCCTTTCACCCATCCAGTCGCCAAGGCTCCTTTTGAAGAGGGCCAAAGAGGCTCTCAGATTGACATGTATGAGCAGTCTATTCCAGAGTCTGGGGAGTCTCTGGGTCAGAAACCTATCCCTCCAGCATGTTTTGTTTATTGTGATAACAAGGTTTAGATCCCTGGAGCATGTCGCTCTGAGGGATAGGGATTTCTTTAAGTGTAGCATGTCTAACAGCTCTGGGTTTGACATGGCCTTGTATGTTAAGCAGAGATTGCCTCTGAGTAGATGATATGTGACAGAGTATAGATGGAGTTTTTTAAGGTGGTCAGCGTAGGGCATCTGCTTTTGGCCTGTGATTGTTTTAGTGAGGTATTTCTGCGGCCTTTCCAGTTGTTCCAGATTACTTGAGAGGTACATCCCAAATGAGGCATTGTCTTCTATAATGGGTCTAATGAGGGATGAGTACAGTGGGACAATGACCTCCTTTTTTCTGGATAAAAACCCCTTAATGGTGAGGTGAGCCACATAGAAGGATTTCCTGACTGTTGTGGTGATGTGGTTTTCAAAGGTGAGACCACTGTCCACCTGTGTCCCTAAGTCTTTTATCACACTTTCAGTGTTTAGTGTACTACCACCAATGTGGTAATTCATGGGTACATGTTTTTTTCCAAAGGGGATAACTATACATTTCTTGGCATTGAGTTTGAGCCCATGGGTCTGGTACCAGGCATCTGTTTCTGTAAGGCCCTTTTGTAGAGCATCCACATCATTTGGGGATTTAATAATGGCTCCCAGTTTGCAGTCATCTGTGAATTTTGTTAGCCAGAGTCCCTTAGTGTTGGCCTGTACTTCAGAGAAGTAGATGCTAAACAAGAGTGGTCCCAGGATTGAAACCTGAGGTACACCACTTGTCACTTGTCTGGAGCTGGATTTGGAGTCGGCTACTTTTACAGTGTGGGTTCTGTCAGTAAGACAGATGGCAACCCATCGAGTGGTGTAGGGATTAATGTCCAGCTTAGCAAGTCTACCTATGATTCCAGAGTGGGGGATGGTGTCAAATGTCTTGGTGAGGTCCACATAGGCTGTGTGGACTGCCTTACCCTCGTCCATGGCTCTGGAGACTGATTCGAAGAAGTCAATCAGGTTCAAGAGACAAGATCGGCCCTTCATGAACCCAAACTGAGTGGTGCCCAGCATTTGAAGATTGCCAATGTCTTTGTTTATAAGTTCCATAATAATACTTTCCGTTACATGTGTGGCTGTTATTACCAGAATTTGGCAATCTTCTGGTATTGAGATGGGCCATTTAGGGGGTGAGAGGGGGTGAAGTTGGCACTGAATTGATCTGCCAGTATATTGGCAACATCCTTGGGATCAGTATATTTAATGCCATTCTGTTGTAGTTCAGAGCAGATCTGAGCATTGCCATTTAGATTCTTGACATAGTTATAGAATGCCTTGTGGTTGTCTTTGGAATCTTTGGCAATTTTTATTTTTGTAACTAGCTTTGCAGGATTTTATGAGGGATCTCAGCTTCTTACTGAGGCTGGTAAGGGAGTTTTTTGCATCCTGGGATTTTCCTCTTTTCTGCAACAGTTTCTTCCTTTTGTTGTAAAGTTTGTTTATGGCAGGGTACCACCAGATTGGCTTCCTTTTTTTGGAGGAGAGCATCTTGGTTCTATTAGGGATGGCACGATTCATGCATGGGTGGATGTGCTCGTACAGTGCCTTAGTGTAGGATTCAGCAGTCGAACTTTCAGTTATTGTCTGCATAGGTGTCATGAAGTTTGTCACTTCTTACTTGATTAGCATGAAGTTGGCTTTGGAGAAGTTTTTTATGGAGGTTTCCTTACTGGGGGGTGGGGTTGGGATGTGGATGTTAAGGGTGATTAGCTTATGGTTAGACCTGACCAACGAGGGGGTGACCATAGGTGTGGAGCAATGATTTCCCATGTTGGTAATGTCCAGGTCTAGGATTTTGGAGCCCCTAGTAGGATTATGGATTATTTGATCCAGGGCATTGGAATTTATGAATTCCAAGAACCGTTGGGCAAAGTTGCTGGTACATGAGTAGTTTTCCCAGTTAATGGCAGGATAGTTGAAATCACCCAGTATTAGGGTGTTTGGTTGTATCTTAATATTTTCCAGTATGTTTAGAAAGGTGTGGTGAGAATCCTGGGGCATGGTGGGGGATCTGTAGCAAGCTACAATTTGGATTGCAGTCTTACCTAGTGTTAGTTGCACCTGGAGAATTTCAGACGAATTGTGTTGGGCAACTAGCCTGGTGGTGTGAATATCCTTGGTGAAGATGGACACTCCTCCACCTTTAGTGTTTCAGTCCTGGTTTGGTGGCTGAAAAGTGTGATAAGAGTTGTAGCCTGGTATTGCAGGGGTGATCTCTGGAGCCTTGAACCACGTCTCAGTTACTGCACATATATCGATGTTCTACATTTTTAGGAGTGCCTCGAGAGAGTGCATTTTGAGGTTTAGACTTTTAGCATTGAGTAGCATTACTTTCAGAATTTGCATGCTTGTACCTGTTACGGTAGTGGTTTTGTCCTTTGAATTTTTCCTAAAAAAGGCACTATAGGGGTGGCAAGAGCCTTAGCCAGTAAACTGAATCCCAGGGGTGACAGGTGCAGACCATCTCTGGCAAAGCATCGTGGTATGTGGATCATGTTGTCCCAGGCAGACAGGTACTGGATCCCCTTTGAAGGACACCAGAAGCTGAGCCAATTGTTGAAGTCAATCATTTTGTCCTTATATTGTGGTATTATTCTGGGCGAAGGCAGGATGCTACTCAGGGCTAGGGTCATACCTGCCTGGGCCACATGACCTGAGAGCTCTTCCATGTCTCTTTTCATGTAGTCCAGGGAGGTACATCTCAAGTCATTCACTCCCACATGGACAATGACAGAGTCATATTTGTACTTGTTGTGGAGTGACTTGAGTGCATGCATTATGTGCTGGATCCTGGCACCCATCAAGCAGCTGACTGTAATTTTCTCCTTGTTCAGCCTGGTGAGTGGGACATCAGTGTGCCTGACTATAGAGTCATCTATGACTAAAATGTTAGGTATGTTGTCTTGGCTTAGTGGCTGCTGCTGAGAGGCACACTGGTGTTGTGAGCTATGTGACACTTTGGTTGTGATTGGTGTTTGCATTTCAGCTTTGGAGGTCCTTGTTGCTTGGGCAGGTTACAGTTAAGGGCCTCCACATATCTGGATTTAATGCTGCTATGTGTGGGTGTTGTTGGAGTGGGTTTAGAAGTTCTCTGTTTTGCTTGAGGTGTAGTGCAGATGTTAACATTCTCCTCTTAACTGTCTTAGCACAATCCTGGGTGAAGAGAGCTTTGCTTCCAGTTTGGCTATGTAAGTGCATCTCTCACAGGTTGTAGTGTCAGATGGTAGAAAGAGAGAGTTGTCTTTGTACATGAGGTAATTGCTGCATTACCCCAGTATGCCCAGATTCACCAGCTGGACAGGAGAAATCATTAGAAGCTGACCCTTGGACATGCCTGGTTTGGTGTTTTTTTGTAAAGTACAGGAGCTGTTTTCCCTTGCCTTAGCAATAGGCTGTTTAGTGCCTACAATTAATTTTTCCTTATTAACAAAGAGAGTTGAGTGCTTGTATCAGTTTAAGGCTTCCTAGTGCCTTCCCACAGGTATTAGAGTAACTGCTAGTCACAGGGATGCTTAAAAAAGGTTTACCCTAAACACTGCAGTGTGCACTAGATAGGTTAGATGTGAAAGTAGGTAACTTAAGTTTTACCTGTCTAAAAAGTTAAGATTTAGTGGAGAGTCACTATTTTTAAAACAGCAAGACAGATTGAAAGGGGGTGGTCACTTTTGTATTCTGGTACTATGAAATACAGTAGGATGGCCAATAAATGCAAATAGTTGAAGGGGAGTGATTTCACAAAATTATAATTTTGTGCTTACTCATACAAGCCAGTGA
Organism: Protopterus annectens; assembly: GCF_019279795.1. Lineage (NCBI taxonomy): Eukaryota > Metazoa > Chordata > Ceratodontiformes > Protopteridae > Protopterus > Protopterus annectens. Next base: position 1,263,572,863 of record NC_056725.1, on the reverse strand, counting down.
AAACAGTGAGGAAATGAGATATATGGTCAAATTAACATAAGGGGCAGGCAATTAGAAAGACAGTGGTATTTAAGAACACGACAGTCAACGGGTGGCAGGGTGAGGAAAAAATTTCTGCCTGACTCACAAGAGACAGAGATGTGGTCTCTTTTGAAGTTTTAATATGCAGTTAAAAGCAGAATACAAGTAAAACACAAGGTAAAGAAAACAAATCACAGTATTCAAAATATAAAAAGGCAATAAAGTAATATAAAGTGCAACAAATAAAAAAGCAAACTAACCTTTCATTCACAGCAAAGTGTAGCAGAGTCTGGGTGAGCCTTTCTAATAAAGCTCTGAAATGTTTTATTTTACCCCTTAAATAGAAAGTTTAGTTCCTAGCTCCACCCCTCAGTTCACAAATGATTAACCTTAAGTGACCTCTTCCATCTTATGTATGAGTCCTTAATTGATCAGTTCTAATTTCTGCCTGACTCACAAGAGACAGAGCTGTGGTCTTTTTTGCAGGTACATGGCAATCACCTATTCTGTACTTCAAAATTGTTGATGCAAAATGCAGTAAAATGCATGCAATACTAGCAGCTATAGCAAAGTAGCACATGTCAATGGCTACTTTTGGATTGAATGTCTATAACATGGCATACTGCAATCCACCTCCCCAATGAAAGTGGTGTCACCATCACCTAAAATACTGACATTTAGCTGACCATGGGGATAGGGACACAGAATGGGAGCTACTTGAATTTTGTTGCCCACATACAAAATTATGGGATTGCATGGACAGCCCATCCCAGTGGATGTATAGTATGTAGTCTTGGTCTATATCACTTCAACGAAATGGCTGAAGTTCAAACACCATATGTTCGAACTTCTAACCTCAAAGTACAAAAACATCAAAGTCTTAGAACAGCGATTTTGTTTCCCAGGGAAAGAAAAATCACTATTCCAAAGCCTACACTAAACTGTACATACACTACCATCTATCTACTTACCTTAACCAAAACCCTAACCCTAAGGTCCGTCCCTATTGCACACTCACCTGACCCGCACCCTAACCTTAACTCACCTATCCCGCCCTAACCCTAAAGGCTGTCACTATCGCACACTCACCTCACCCACACCCTAACCCTAACTCACCTAACCTGCGCCCTAACCCTAACGTCCGCACAATCGCACACTTACCTAAATCTGACCGGTAAGTTTCCACCACAGCGCTGACTATAGCGAAGCCACAGAAATAGCCCACTGAATTCTTTCCCTGGGAAAGAATTCGGTGTTCAGTGGCTTTGCAATAATCAGTTTTCAGATGTCACAGTTCGAACATATGGTGTTCGAACTGCTGACGTTTCGATGAACTAATAGGAACCCTGTAGTCCCAGTATGCATAGCACTAGCCCTCTAACAATCCTAGCTACAGGAATCTTTTAGTGGCCTATAGATGAAAGGCTAGGAATTTTGCAGACATCACCCTCATACATCCTACGCCATTTCCTCAAAATTGTAGTATGAGATCATCATCGTCATCAGCCCTCTTTTTCCCATTTTTGTTTCCTACATGGAGTCAGGGTATCTTGTTAACTGCCACCAACTCTCTCAATTCAGTACCACATTCCTGCCTTCTTCAACACTCATTCCTGACTGTCACAGATCTTCTTTCACACAATCCATCCACCTCTTTGCTGGACATCCTCACTTCCTTTTACCTTCTTCCTGTCTGTCCCAAAGCTTCCTCACAAGATTGTCTTCTGCTTTTCTACACATGTGCCCAAACGACCATAATCTGTTCTCTTTGATCTTTTCTGCAATTGGAGCTACTTTGGCTTCTCCTCCTATGTCCTCATTTCTTCATCTGTCCCACCTTGTGCATTCTACCACCTTTCTCAGGCACTTAATTTCCATCACCTCTAGCTTCTTTAACTGCTCTGCCTTTACTGCCCAGGTTTCTGTACCATACAGTAGTACTGGTCGCACCACTGTCTTGTACACATTACTTTTCAGGCTTTTCGGCAATTATCTGTCATAGACTACACCCGATACTCTATGCCATTTGGCTGTAGCCCCTCTAATTCTAGCTTTGACCTCTTCATTCAGACTACCCTTCTCCTCAACTACTCTTCCCAGATACTTGAAGCTGTTTACCTGTTCCACTATCTTCCCTTCTATCTCTGTTCTCAACTTCTTCTGATTTTCCCAATTTTCTGCCATTACCACCATCTTATCTGTACTTAGTTTTATCCCATGTGCCTTCAAATTTGCATTCCAGTCTCCTATCCTTTGCTAAAGTTCTAGCTCAGAGTCTGCCTGTACTGCCACATCATCTGCATACAGCAGCTTTGTTGATCCATTCTCTCCAACCTGTTATGAACAGCAGTGGGGTTAGAGCTGAACCCTGATAAATACCCATACCCACTGGGAACCCCTCTGTGAGGCCGAACACTGTCCATACTTGAGTCATTGGGTCCTTGTACATGAGATGTGGGAGGGCATATACTGATTTCAAGTACTGCAGAGGAGTAAGCCACCAGTATATGGTCATTTTTACTCCACTGTACCTTTTGCTGTGCTCCTTGGAACCATTGATTGTACCCACATTTCCATCAAGGCCCCACCTGGTCCACAGGTTGTGAGCTACATCAGTAGGAAGGGCTCGCGGTCATTCAGGTAATGAGTTGGATAGAATACATTGGTTATCATGCATGACATATCTATGTGCCACCTAAACAGTTGCCATAATATTCATAAATGGCACACATCCAAGCCTTGCTAATATTTTATGCTGGTCCATATCACATTATTGAAGGTTCAACTCCATGAATCTCCATTCATCAAGCCAACAAGAGTGAATGTTCACTTAAGCAAACATCCACATTAGCAAATGTCTAAAACAGGGAATGGAATTAGTTGGCTGACATTGTGACCATCACATACATCACAGTATGTCAAACCCACCAAGGTGGGGGGATGCACCCCAACACCCCCTCCTATATATACCAACTCTGAGATCACACTACAGTAGAGAAAAGGGAACATTTCCTGATGTTGGCCAACTAATTCCATTACCTGTTTTAGATATTCACTAATGTGAATGTTCGCTTAAGTGAACATTTGCTTCTGTCGACTCAGCAAATGGAGGTTTGCAGAGTTGAACCTTTGATCATATAAAATAGACCTGTTTTATGTGTGGTGACATTTGACAGGATCATCTACTTAGTAGGCAGACATTTAGGCAGGTACAAACCCCAGCACATACAGTCACCATGCAATCAGGTAGCAGCCACGTATAATGGTGCCACCAATGCATGTTGCTGGGAATGTTATATATGCATTGGAACTGTGTCTGATAACCTCCAGCCACAAGCACAGACAGTGGCAGAAATAGCATGTAGTACCTCACAAACATAGAAACACAAAACATTGTGAAATAGGAGTTTGGTTAATTGAACAGACATTTTCAGTGATATATGCGTCCAGAGGTATGCATCTGAGACCTAAAGCCGGATATTTGTAGCGTGAACCATGTTACATATTATGTTTGTCCAGAAACAGCTTTAGCTGTAGAGAACCATCCCAGCAGGGCCTGTCACACCTGTTGGAGCACTAAAAGTTGAGCAAGGCAGTCAGTCAGAGGAGGTCGAGGCAGTATCAGAGCCCATGTGAGGCAGAGGTGTGTGCAGTACTTTGCAGCACTGACAAAGAGGTATCATCTAGTCCATAACTATGACCCGTGATAGTATTGTTGTCATCTGTTACTGTTTCCCCCACCTGCACAAACGATAATGTGTACATGGCACAATCAGATGACTGCAATTGTGTATGGGCTGGCCAAACTATACGTCAGACATTATTTTAAGCACTCAGATTAGAGTGCAATCAGAGCAAAGTCATCATAATAGGTATAGGTGGAGGTATCAAGTAACAGGTGACAGTAATGTTATAATATTGACCAGGGTCATGACAGTAGGATGTGACAGCTCTCAGTTTGGTAGGTTTGTGGTTGTCAGGAATTACATCCTTCAAAGCAGAGTGGAACTGCTGTATTGCAAACATTGGCACTATGTACTGCATGGAGCAACTGTCTTGGAGCTTGATGCAGTCCAAATAAAGAATACCAAACTCTAGAAATGGAAGAACTTCCTTTAATAACCACAAAACTTTCGGGTTAATACCCTTCATCAGTGTGAACATAATCACCATAAAGCTTTCAGGTTAATACCCTTCATCAGTGTGAAAATAATCAACACAAAGCTTTTGGGTTAATACCCTTCATCAGTGTGAATAAAATCACCACATAGCTTTCAAGTTACTACCCTTCATCAGTGTTTAAATAATCACCACAAAGCTTTCAGGTATATGCTCACACTGATAAAGGGTATTAACATTAAGCCTTCCGGTGATTAAAGGAAGCTCTTGCATTTCTAGAGTCCGGTATTTTTTACTTGGACCACATTTCTTTTACAAAGGACTCTGCTAACCATTGGCTTTTATATGCTTTTGCTGTTAGCTTGATGCAGTCCACATCAGGTACAATGCAGAACTACAAGAGCATGTATGTGTCCCTGAGGGAGTGTATCATGGCTGAGCCATCAGTTTTATGAATGCCACAGATAGGTGTTGTGCTCCATCATCTCACAGTGGATAGTACAGGTAGAAAAATATGGGAGCAAGAACGTGTCAGTCTAGTAAGGTGACACAGGGTGAATACTAAGTAGCATTGGTGGTTATTAGAGGACACTAACTATAAATAGATGCTGTGGCCTATGTGGTAAGACCTGACAGTGATGCTGTCTCAAGAATGGTCTATGCAATCAGGGTGTGCCAAACCTGTGACTGACCACCTTGCATGTGCACCCTTTCATGGCCATGGACAGCAGGATCTGCAGATATAGACCAAGGGACAGTTGCCATCTGTGATATGAATGCATCAGTAGATGCCGCATTAGGCACCAGGGATATGAGCAGCACTGACTGCTCTCTGACCCTATATTCACTGTCACTTTGAAGACACTGGATACCATCCTGTAGCCATGCAGGAGTCACACATCTGTCCACAAGTAATGCACACTTGCCACCACTTCAGTGGTGTGACTAACAGTTGGCTGTGCCTTCATCACTAACCTGCACATACACTAATTAATGCCAAGTGTTGCACCAAATTCGGGGCAGACCTGGAGTCATGGTGATGCCACAAACTATCACACCTCCCCTCTCGTCCACATCAGAAGCAGTGCAGCTTGTAGATATCATCTCAGTTAGGAACACCTGTATAGTATAGGTGGGGCTCACAGTTACAGGATGTGTGCCAGACAGTGACAAAGCTGGGGCTTTGGTCTCTTACTGGTTAGGGTCCACATATGGAGGGGATGTAGGTGAGACCTTCACTGATAGTCTCTCTGACAGTGCAACTGTGTTATCTAACTGTGTCATGTATACACTGACATCATCATCATCATCAGATACAGGTCACATCTGACATCTAGTATGTGTTGTCCCATTGTACTGGACCATCCGTCAGTAGACCCTGTGAAAACATGAAAACAATATATCTGTGAAAGTACTGTAATAAATGCCTTTGCCCAAAAGGCATGCTTGTTATATGACAGCATTTATGACTAAGACATGGATACCCACATACCATGCTTTGCATGGCATTGCATTTGTAGACTGGTGGTACCTGTAGGACACATATACAGAAGCCTCTGTCCTGCTTCACATGCATGATAATGTACTATATGGCTATGTAATGGCTAATACTTATCTGGTGCTTCTCCATCAGCCACTTTTGCCATCTTCACTAGCTCAGCTCGCACAGCCAGCCCCCAAACAGGAACTCTTCTGTGATTATCCTCTGTGTTAGTGGTCCACCTCCTGTGATAGATACAAACTTGGCAATGGCCTGTGCTCTATTCTTACACTGCAATATTAAATTTACCAGACCTATTATGGCCATCCAGAAAACTGATATCCTGCACCACTCCCCCAAAAAGACTTATCTCCCTTGCCTGTGGCAAGAATGCATGTACCATATACGCAGAGGGCCTGCAGTAACACCTTAGTCACCAGGATATTGAACTTTTTCAGTAGTTGCCTCTATCATGGGCTCATGACAAGGCATATACACATTCAAGGTGCACATGTGAGTCAGTATGCAGATGGATGGCTATAGACGCCCCATATGAGTACACATTGCTCTCCCACCCCATAAGGTGCCTATTTTCTTGTTCCCCATTGTGCTTTGACACTCCCCCCTGTCTAATGCATACCACAGCTATGGTTCTGTTTTTTACATCATTTCCTGTATCAATGGACTGAATCCTTGTACATTTCCTCAACTAATATACAGATCTCATCATTCCCTTGGCTGTGTGGTATGTCCAGCCCTCTGTGCACATTTCCACTGATATTCCACAAATGCCCTGACATGACAATTGTCATATCACCGTGGTGTGGTCCCACATTCACATACAGTAACTCCTCCATGACCCTTTTGCTGTAGAATTCATCATGTGTCTTCAGTAGAGTGCAGGGTTACATTACCACATGTCTTGTATTCCCTCTATAGGGATTTTTCATCCATATGGACTTCCAGAACTACCAGTTAGGTCATTATGAAAGGTCCATTGAATAATGTAAGTGCCTAGCATGAGCTTTCCAAGGAAATGAGTGATAAACCTGGCATCATCCATTCTGGCAAGCACTGCAGCCATTACTAAAATGACCTGCAGTGATGTCTCTTTAACCTAGTTAACCAATGAGAAGCAGAGATTAGGGATATAGAACCAGATTTTGACTGTAAGCTTTCTCCACCATTTCCAGGTGAAACATTGCACTATTATTCTAAGTTTGTCTTACAGCAGTGGAGGCTCCTAAGGAAAACATACAGGGATGCCTCAGGAGGCAGGAGCACCTTTCCTAGTGGCAGAGTGCATATTCTATTTGTAGTGCTATTCTGTGTGCTTTCACTGTATGTGTCACATAAATATGCACTAATAGGGTCTCACTTTATTTTCTCTTCATTTTGCAGGTCAAGTGGCTACAATAGCAGTTCAATAGTTACCTCAACTTGCATCAGCTGATGGCTCTAGTGCTTGGACACCAAAATGTGTTAAGTCTGTTCTCACCAGAGAGATGGAGGTCACTCTGCTGACAGTAACCAAGAAGGCCCACAGGTGGTCTTTAAAGCCACTAGTCAGGAAAGTGGAGGTGTCTCTTCGGAGAGTGTCCCAGTGGGATCCTCTGCGGTGTCCCAGTATCAGCTGCACAGGTTAATGATCTCTAAGGTGCATTAACACCTGGATCCCTGGCTCATGATTGTGAAGCACCTCCTGGCCCAGCTGCATGAATCATATGATCAACAGGCCCTGATTATTAGGCCACCAAAGGTAAGGCCTGAACATGATGACAGCTACCAAGGTAACCCAGTTCAGTGTGGGTTGGCATCTGGGGCAAAGTGGCATCTGCCATGTACTCTGCTCTGTCCCCCATTCCTGTGTTACCCCCTTCCCTGTGTGTCAATTTCCCATACCTTGCTTGTCATTTAATCCTGCCTATAATCAAGTCTCCACCCTCTGCCATCTGTGTCTTTCCTCTGTTGCCCACCCATCTGCTGTACCAGTACCACCTTTGCCCATGTCTGCATTGTATGTTTATTTGTTTGCAGCATCCTTCTGTTGTCCTGCTGTCCCTCACACAACTATACATTACTACGTTCCACAGCTATTTCCTTGTCTTTTATAAAAAAAAAAAAAAAATGTGATCCTTTCCCAAAAAGGTATCCTTCTCCCCCTTCCAGTTATACCTTATGGTTACCTTATGACTTTTCGTCTTCTTGTTACTCGCTTTTATTATTTTCCTAGACCCCTTTCCTCCCCCATTTGTATCATAAATTGGAATGGCACTTTGCTGTGCTTGTCCTCCTTGGGCTGAGTGCCACTGTGTGTGTGGTAGCAATGAGGCACTTCACTGTGTGTATAACTATGCATAGTCTTATACCCACTCAGATAAAAGTTCTGTAATGTCCGCCACTCCAGCCATATGCACTCTGATAATGCGTCTGCTCTAATAAAGTGCCTAATGCCACTTGCCCCTGTACTGTGCCTCTGTTAATTTCCTATGCACTACATTTTGTCAACTACTGGTGTCATGACTGCTGTGATTCATATTTAAACTCCTATAGACCATATTGTGCAACATCCTTGAAATTTAGGACAGCACAGCTAAGTGCTTGTCGATGAATCCTATACCATGAGTCATTCTATCTTAAAGGTCTTCAATAATCTGTTACCATTCTTGTATACTGACTGATGTCAGTGTTTCTAGGTCTTAACAGGAGAATTAATTTTTTGCCTACAAATCTCAGAAATATTATATGATACTTAACGCAGCTTGTATTTCCAGTCATCGCTGTTGCTGCTCTGCACAGCTGAGTCCTGTATTAAACATGCTGCTACCAAACAGTAAGTTTGGGGAAAGGTATGATATTATCCCATTTCTACCATACAAGATCCCCATCCTCTAACATCACAGTGTTACTTATGCATGCTGGTCAGCATGAGCAAGCTGCAGTAAATAATGTAAACAGTTTGGAGTGCTCAGTCACCTTTTAAAATGCCCATGACCACGCATATATCCAGGGTAATGGATATTCTGATATGAACAGCAACAAGGAAGAAAACCACTCAGAACTGCAGTTATTTCACACTGGTAGAAGAACACAGATCTCATTCTGAGGAATGGCTATTTCAGGAATCACAAAAGCTGTATGAAAGAACAATTCAGCTGCTAAGCTGCTCATGCTGTGTCTGAGATATCTCACAAATCTGGCTCTTTCCATAGTTCTTCTCACCTCATATCAGCATCATCATGCATCTGGCAAGGTACAGATATGCAAACAGAGCTTAATCTACAATACTACACCTTTGAGTACACACATGATCTTCTTGCACCAGCAGCATTTTTCTTTATATTGTCCTAGTTTTTCTTTGCCTAACATAAATGAGCATCATATATAACAATACTCTTTTGCTTTAGCTCAGCATGTGTAGCATGGCAATTTACTTATTTTATAAAACCATTTTATCCTCAGCAGAATATGATGACAAATGCAATTTCATGCATATTCTTGCTTCACTCTATAATATAAAATGAGCTGCATACATGACTTTGCATAACTATTAAATACAAATTTCACTTTGAAAGCTATCATTTCAATCAGTCCTTATCTTTCCTTGCTTTATATTAGCAATATATCATAAACCATCGTAAAATATCATTCCTGTCACCATGAAAATAAATATTTAATTACCTGACAGTCATCATGTTATGTGCAAAATAAGCTATACCTCATGCATGCAAAATTAAAATGACACATATATATATTTTATTTATATATATTATATTTAGAAATCAACATCTGCTCAAATGTGCATGTTGTTCATTTGTTAAGCTATATATTTCTCTGCATACTGTGCTGTGATTTTTTTTAACTGGACTTTTCAGGTCATTGCCTGATTTAAAAAAGAGGTAAAACATGGATTTGAAGGTTTATTGTAAGAATTTATATTTTACTATACAATGGCAAACATCAATTTACAGCCTTTTTATTTTTGTAAAAATAAAATGACCGCTGAATAACTTTGATGGCATTTGGCAGTAGTAAATAAAAATTTACATGCTGATAGTACACTTAAAGTACATAAGAGTGGACACATACACGCGTGCACGTGCAAACGCACACACACACACACACACACACACACACACACACACACACACACACACACACACACACACACACACACACACACACACACACACACACACACACACAGACACACACACAGACACACAAGTACTAAAAATTGGAGCATCTGTTAGAAATGTACTTGGACTTAGGAAACGTGTAGACTCCTCACAAAAGGCAACTAAAATGAAAAGTAAACTGGTGGAAATGGAGGAAAGAGAAATGCTTGTCTAAACTTGGTCCACATGTGCTCGTTTCCTCTACTCCCTTTTTAGAGGAGTTGTTGATGTAGTCTTTAACCTTAAACACTATAGTACTTTTAGCAGCAAAATGTAATTACTTTATAAATCCCTGAAATAAGAGAAATATCAACCTGAATGTGCAAACACATCTAAACAGGCTAACAGAAACAATAAATGTGCAAAAGCAACCTTTAAAGCAGGAAAACTGCAACGCCAGGAAAATATCAGTTTGGGACAAGAATGTGATATAAAAGAACTTGAGCAAGAAGGAGTGCATAAATATTTGGGAACTGATGAAAAATCAACAATAAAACATGAACAAATGAGAATAAAACTTAGTAAGGAATACTGCAGAAGACTTAAATCAATTCTGAAAACAGCACTGACATCTAGGAATAAAATCCAAGCTATAAACCAATTTCCTCTTCCTGTCCTAACTTACAGTTTTGGAGTGACCAACTGGCCCCAAAACGTGTTGGATAGATTAGATAGGAAAACATGAAGGATGCTTCAAGCTCACGAAATGATTTATAAAAATCAGTGCATACCAAGATTATATATTCACCATTCCGAAGGAGGGATGGGCCTCCTTGAAATTGATTACATGTACAGATCTGCAATTTTGGGACTCCACACATATCTGCTGACCTCACAAGACCCAAATGTAGTGAAAGTTTTGAAACATGAGCAGAATAAATCTAAGATGACTTCTCTGCTTAATGTAGCAGAAGCTTATGTGTCAAGCAGGAATGGAAATCAAACCAGAAGTAGGTAAAAATCAGGCAGCAAATGAATGTGCCAAAAACAAAAGAAAGAATATAAGGTAAAGGATCAGATGAGAAGGCAAGAAATGTGGAAAAAACATAAATATAGTTGCAAGTATAGAAAACTTCTGGAAGAACCTCATGTTGATCAGGAATGAACACAGGAATGATTAAGGAGAGGCAAATTCAAACCAAGAGAGGAAAGGTTAATACTGGCGGCTCAAGATAGTGGGCTGCATACACATTGGCTTATCAAGTCCATTGAATATGTGGGAGAAACAGACAAATGTAGGTTTTGTAAAACCAAACTGGAAACAGTTGCACACCTCATTTCTGGTTGCGACATACTAATGGCAGAAGGACTGTATACTGAAAGGCATAATAATGTGACAAGACTGTTGCACTGGGGATGTGCAAACATTATGGCATTGAAGTGGTCGAAAAATACTGGAAACATGAGCCACAAAACATCATAGAAAATGAGGAAGTCTACATCACATGGGATCATCCATTACCAACAGTTCAAAAGATAGATGCTAGAAAACCAGATATAGTGGTCCAAGAAAAGAAGACAAGAGTAGCATTGATCATTGAAATTGCCACACCCAGGGACTACAGTGTCTTGCATACGGAGAGACACAAAGTAATAAAATATTAGGATCTGCAGGCAGAATCAAAAGCAAGGTGGAATAAAGATACCCAGACAGTTCCAATAGTACTAGGAGCAATGGGTCTTATAAAAAAGAATTTACAATCATATGTTACCAATACATGTAACTCCATATGAACTGCAGAAAGAGTCATTAATGGGCACATTGTGGGTGCTGCAAAGAGCACTACTAGTTGACATCAAAGACTGAAACAATACTAACTTCATGAACTTTAATCATACTTTGACTTAGGAATGAGGTCCATTTCTGTCATGGTATTAGAAACCCAAAAGACTTGGAGAAATAAAAAACAGACCTCTTACCGTTTACATCCCTGATGGGGAGGCTTTCAACATTTCTTAGCTGTCTCTCCAGTTGTTTTAAAATGGCATTATTCATTAATACTTGCTGCCACAAAAACAACTGACATTCCAAAGATCAGGTAAAGTACTGCTGATAGTGTATGGCTACATGCTGTGTTATTATTTCACTTCAGACATGTTTCCACCTTTTCTCTACAACTTTATCTCAACCTGAACTGCTCCTTTTTACCCAGCACTTTTAGGATGTCTGCATGTGCTAGTCCCATAACTGGCTGCAATTCCCACCAGTTGTCTCTTTTATTCCATTATCACATCAGCATATATCACAACTAGTTACAATACACCTTTTGTAAGTCCTGTGCTTCCCTTGATGTTTTGTGCCCTCTGCACTTTAACCACTCTCTCTCTCTCTCTCTCTCTCTCTCTCTCTCTCTCTCTCTCTCTCTCTCTGTCTCTGTCTCTGTCTCTCTCTCTCTCTCTCTGTCCCTCTGTCTCTCTCTCTCTCTCTCTCTCTCTCACTGTCTCTCTGTCTCTCTGTCTCTGTCTGTCTGTCTCTCTCTCTCTCTGTCGTTCTCTAAATACTGACCTGACATCTGTCTCCCACTCCTTGTCCTTTTCTTGCTCCTCCAGTTCCTACTCCCCCAACCCTCTATCTATTTCTCTGTTTTGCATTTGCTTTCTGCTTAACCATTTGCATCCACTTAACTGAGTGTATCTTAGACATTTCTTAACCCTCCCCCAAAAAAGCAATTTTCAGTGGCGGTTGCTAAGCTCAGGTTAAATATATTTCTGATAATAATACAAAGAAGCATCTTATCATACTTGTTAATGCTCAAACTCCTGTGTAGTCTTCCCTCATGCTAAGGAATATGCAATTCTTCTCTATGGACTGAAGGTCTGCCTGTTAACTCCCATATTACTAGCCTTTATGGTCACATTTATCTCTACACCTTTTCTGTTATTTCTCCATACCTGTCTGAAAATGATAAAGTAAGGAATGGCTTTGGCATTTGGAAAAATATTCAAAATAAAATGTTATCATATAAACTCCAGTGTTTCATCTAGGCCTCCACTATACTACCAGATGTTGTTTGCTTCTAGTTGAATCACCAGAGCATCTGAACCTTTCCTTGTCCATATCTGTCAGCAGCAGCTCCCCCTATCTTATCAGCCATAATATCATGTAAATCATTTTTATTTCTCTGGGGATTGCACCCCAATGATAGTCCCCCAGCGATAGTCTGTTCTCCTTTGTGACCCATGTATATCAGTGATTAATGACTAACATGGACTTTGTTCCTGTAGCATGAAATATGGGTTAGTACTTGAAAGATACAAGAACAAGAACAAACAAACAAACTTGAAAGATACTTTCTTTACAGATGCTCTTCTCCTTATTTCTTTATTTTCCTCTTTTTTTTCCTTTTCTTTTGCCATTGTTATATCATGAGCATGTAAACCAGATATCTGTTACACAGCCATAAATCTAGAGCATTTAGTATTAGCTAGCTCTGCCTATTTCAGTCACAGATCAGTGACCGCCCTTATGAAATACATCTTTGCTGAACCCTGTGATCACAGGGCCTTCTTTTCCCCCTGCTGGTCTATGCCCTTGCTAGTCTTCTACTCGCCAATATATGGATAATTAACCATTAAGCAGTCCTTCAGATTTGCATGTCTTCCACCCCTAGTGCCATTATCGTACAAGTCCTTATGACCCTCATTCTGTCAGTGTATATGCACACAAAATGTCCATATCAGTTTTGGGCTTTTTTGACCATGTGAAAAGGGCACCACCCATTTGCTGAAAATGTACCCACTTGAGTCTCAGAGTGTCTCCTTCTTCATGTTTCCCAAAGTTTCTTAGTAACTCATATTACTGTCTGGTACATACATAAGACTCAGCACTAGATTATGGTTAAATGAGGCCTTAGGCAGGAAAATAGACCAGCAGCCCCCACCCCACCTCCCACCACCCATGCAGCCATTCCAGAGTCACATTACATGTCAGTGTACATTCTTCTTACTTTTACAATGATTACAGAGATATTTATTAAATTAAAAAAAAAATACTATTTTCAAATTTTATAGCACAAGCATTGCTGATCATTTGTTATACAGAGCAAAACAGTTGTCAATTGAAAACATATATAGCATGAACAACAAATAAACTTCTCTTCCCTTGAAACTCACATTCATTGAAACTGCATCCAGCCAGTGATTGATAAAGTGTACATTGGTCCCCAAGCTGTTTTCAAACCATGTGTGTATTCTTTGATGACCCTTTATGATTGTTTTAAATTATATTTCTCATTGCAGTAACATTTGTTAGAGTGTGTTTTAAATTTGTTGTTTTGAGCATTTTTTCCAATTAGTAGTGAAGCAAAATGTATGAACCAATAATGACAAAAGTATCCATTTCAGAATATCTCAGCAATAAAAGTTCAAGCAAGCTGCCATCATAATAATCCACCTGTACCTGTATTCAACTAATGCAGGCACAGTACTGCCTGTGTACACGTCACATATCTGATTTTGGTAAAAATTGCCACAATAAAGTACTCCAGTTTGCTTCACCCAAATGCACACTAGTCCTGCAAAGACAGGCTAATGACTTTTAACTTTATCTTCTCAGCAGAGTCACTTATTTTTATCTACAAATACCCCCCAAACCCAGCAATTAAAGCTGTACTGAATACATCCTTCTCAGATCTCTATTCCACAATTAATAATAAAAAAATAATAATAATAATGACAAGATTCACATATTTTAAATTTGTTTCGCACAAACATACAGCAGTCAAAGTATGCAAAATTAATTAGCACACACACACACACACACACACACACACACACACACACACACACACACACACACACTAGTCCTGCAAAGCTAGGTTGGAGACTGTTTAAAAATGACCACATGGTATGAGTATATCATACCACAGACAAGCCTCCACACCATTAATGATTGTAGCCACTTTGTTGACTGCTTACTCCCTTACTTTTATGAAGACATAAATTACATGTACTTTATAGGTAGCTTTGGTTAAACTACACTAAACTTTATAAAGATCATTAGCATCATGCTATAAGATCCAGCCATGTGTAGTACAGTTTAAACATCAGAGTATTTATGAGAGCATAAGAAATATTAACCACTTGCTAACATATTCTAAGTCAATATGCACAGTCTCTGCAGAAGGAAAAGTCATCTGGATAATTCTACATTAAACTGAACTATTACTAATGAGAAGGTTGCTGCTAGCAAATAACTTTGCATTTCAGTGTTTCACCTACAAATGCAATGCCTGCTACCCTTGAAGAATAAATTAGTTATGTTGCATTAAAAATGGTGTGCTGGTGATATTGCCATAACATTTCCTGAGCTAGATCAGTTATGCAATAGTGGATGGCTTGCAAACAACAAAAGATTCATAATTATAAGCCATGTAGTCAAGAAGACCATGAAGTAGCCTAACCCAAATTCCTAATTGATCTGAAGTTATGCATGGTTAAGTGACTTGGTCAATGTCACACAGTAGATAAATGGACGGGGAAGATTCAAACCTTGCACCCTTGCCACAAGAAGCAACTCATTCGCAACTTGGAGCTTTAGACCTCTGTACTAACTGCCAGAGTGACAGCTTTTAACTAAGCAATAATTTACAGTCTAATCTTATAGATAAGACTGTATCATGGTAATATGCAACAATGACTTTATAATGGATGCTGAAGATCAAACTGTTCTAAAATCACTCCAAATAATGCAGACTGAATGACCTAATAAACGTCAACTCCTTTGAATTTGCTGGGGGCTATAAAGAAGGCACTGCAAAAATGTAGTGCTAAAATGCAACATTGGTAAGACTATATTACACAGGCCGTGCCTATTAATGAATTAGTTCATTCTCTGGTACAATGAATAAAGCAAAAACAATTACAGACAATATAACTGCTACTGCCGCTTTTGTTGAACAACCCACAAGTCATAAAAAAGCAGATATATTACTGCATATAGCATATTATTTTCTTGGGGTGGGTCTTACATGTTTGCAAGACATGTACGCACTATTTTTGACCTTCCTATGTCTTCTCTGTCATCAAGAAATGTTATCCCCTCTGACATCACTCAGTACAGGTATGACCTACTTGAATAGCTAATAATTCTGTATTGCTGCAGCATACACCTTCAGAGTCTACATAGCCAGATCACTGATAAATGAGGCCCTATATAGAGTAATGAATCAGGCCACTGCCACCCACACCAGCATCTCATTATTTGGCCATCTTTCCCCTGTTAGCATAAACACTGTCTAAACCTGTCAGTGTCTATACTATTTTTTCTTTACTTTTACAATTATAGCAGAGATTTGGGTTTCATTTAAAACTATTTTTTCAAATTTTACAGAAAAAAACACTGACATTTTCTATACAAAACAAAACACTTTCACACTAAAAATAGACTTAGCATGAGAAACAGTAAATTCCTCTTCCTTTGAAGCTCACATTTAGTAAAAATGCATCTGGCAGCCTATTAATCCAGAAGAGACATGCTGAGATTCATATTCAGATAGCACATAGTGAAGTACTAATTAACATCTACATGAAGGGGTGCAGGAATTCAAAGCACAAATGTATAATGTATTTGCTAATAGCCTGGGAGCCTACTGAAAGTGTAACCATTTTCAGATGCAGCCCAGGAGTACCATCTAGTGAAGTAACTTGCTAGAGTTACACAGAAGACAAATGAAGGCTAAGGGAATCAAACCATGTATTACAAGAAACAACTCTTAACAGCTCATAGCCTTAGTCATCTGCACTAAGTGATAGGCAAACTGTTGCAGCCCAAAAACAGTGTCTGTCACACTTGTGTGCCTGCAAAACACAAGCTAAAGTAAAAAATGTATTCATAGTTAAAATATTAGCATTAAACTCATACACTTCATGCTGTCCAGTTTATTTGTCCGTACATAATAAACACACTGTCAGCATTAAGGAAACCAGAGGATCACATCCAAAGAACATGGCTCATGTGATGATACTCCTATTTATGTAAATCAGTTTCCCTCCTTTACATCACAACTACTCTGGTCCATATATACTATTTACTAGACTTGCATTCCAGGGGCAACATTGAGGAGCCTAGCCCAAATCTCCAGGTGCCCCAAAGCAATGTCTGGTTAAGTGACTTGTTCAAGGACAGGGCACTGACTGCAATCCTCAGCGATTCACCCAAATTGGGTTTGACACCTCCAGCTTTCTCTAGATTAGTTTTCAAATTAATGCCCACCTTGGTGGAAAAAGTGGGTTGTGTACCCACTTTCTCGTATATGTCACTGTTGGTTTTAAAGATGCCCCAATTTCTATGTAGGACATTTTTAACTCTATTAGAAAGTGGGCAATGCTGTATAATGCAGGCATAACTGAAATCTACCTGTTCTGTATTAAAATATGTGTTAGAATCTAATTCTGCTACCTTTTGATCTCTACCAGGTGTTATATGTCTCGCCCCATTGCCTAACAGTGATTTATATTTGTTTCTCCGTTGGTCTACAATTTCTCTTAAAATAGGTTCCAATAAGTTGGTAGGGTACCCTCTCTCAGAAAACATGGTCATCAGTCTAGTAAATTCATGTTTGACATCATCTCTTTCAGATGTTATTCTGGCAATTCTAATGGCCTGGCCTTTTACAATACTTATCTTTTAACTCTTGGGGTGATGACTATGATAGTGTAAATAGGTGTTACAGAAGGTAGGTTTACGATGTATGTTAGATTTGAAACCTTGCTCCATTTTAGAAATCCTAGCATCCAAAAAATTAATTTCAGACCTGTCAACATGGTAGGTATATTTTAAAAAGGTGGTAGTATTGTTAAGATATTCTATAAAATCTGGTCAATGAAGTTGCCTCCCCATAAAACAAAAATGTCATCCAAGAATCTATGATATAAAATAATATCTGATTTATATTTGCTGTTTAAAACATATTGCATTCCCCACCCAAGCAACACTAAGTTGGCATATAGGGGAGCACATGCTGCTCCCATGGCCACTCCTCGGATTTGTTGGTAATACTCACCCTCTAAAAATATATAGTTGTTATCTAACACATGAGCCATAATCTCACAGGTGAGTTGTATCCGGTCAGGGTCAATGAAAGAGCATGCCGATAATGCATCTTCAAAAAACTGCATCCCCTCAACCCTGGGAATGCAAGTAAAAAGATCCTTGACATCGATAGCTAAAAATATAACTTCATTAGACCAATAATTCTGTTTAACATGCCCTAGAAAATCCCAAGAATCTTTGACTATATGAGGTATAGCTTCCACTACATGTTGGAGAATTTTATCCACAAAAACAGCTAAACCTAAAAGGAGGAGAAACAATATTTTTGTGCATCTTGGGTATTCCAAAAAATGTTGGGATTCTGGGGTTTGAATTCATAAGAAACTTATAAGTTTCTTGACTAATTCTCTGGTCTAACAGGTACTTCTCAAGATAACTGTCAATACATCAGTAGGCAATGTGTATTTCATTTTTAGAGACTTGCAAGTAATTATCTTGATCAAACAACATTTCTTGCATTAAATTAATATAATCATCAGGGTAAAACAGCACTATTCCACCACCTTTATCAAGGGCCATAATTCTTAGGGACTTGTCCTCCCTCAGTTCCCTCATTAAAATTCTCTCCTTGGGATTTAAATTGTAATAACATTTCTTATCCTGTGCCCAAAGTTGATATATTTCTTCCTTAACATCTTTCTCAAAGGTGTAAATCAATGGGTGAAGTGGTGGATTATATATGCTATTTTTCTTAATTGTATCTCTCTTAGTATATAACCCAGCTTCCCCTTTTCCAGCAAACAGAACCTTAAAATTAAGTTTTCTTGTATATAGGTGTATATCCACCATATTGTCTGCTAAACTGGGAATTTGGGTAGGTACAAACGTAAACCCCTTCGAGAAGAGGGTAAAAAATTCTTCAGTAATTTCCTTTTTGGTGTAATTGTAAATGTTAAACCCTTGGAAGGAGTGGAGAATACCTCCATCTTCAACAATCAAAACCGGCCTCTCCCCCTCCCCCGGTTGGCATAACCTTGCCAACCCTGATTCGGATGAAAATTCCTCTTCTCGACATTCCTGTTCGCTAGTCTTTTGGAGCATCTGGGCATTTGAAAATCCCCCTGATCACATTCACTTACATCAACATAATTCTCATTATCGTCTCTTTCACCAAAATATTCCTCTTGGATAATAGCTTCCTGAGTAGTCTCTCCCCCATATTCAGCTAATTTCTTTTCAAAGTGTATCTTACTAGTAGGGTATACTTCCTGGTGTGCACACTGATTTATATTCCTACTCAACTTTCTTTTTTTCTTATGGAATTGCATGCTGCACCTGTATTCCACTCTGTTAATTATTTTTTTCATAAAGCCCCTCATATTGTTTAAATAAAAGGTCTTCAAGTATTTGTTGATTCATCTCCTCAAGTTCTTTCCCTATCTTATTTTTCATCTGTTCCTGAAAAGAAACTGTTTTTTCTAAAAGTTCTAAACCCCATTTGTCAAAAATTCTGACATATTCCATCACAATCTCAGTGTCGTAATATAAACCAAAAGGAAACTTACATACACGAAGCCCTTGTGGTACAATTTTCAAACGGATACATTCAGTAAAGTACATAATCTCAATCTGTAAAGTTTTCAAAAATTGACTGTGTTATAAAGAAACAAAGCAGGCCATAAGGAAAGTAATGCAAAAACAAGGAACGTTTCCTTCTTTTAACTGTTGCTGCTACAATCTTATATAAAGTAATAATAGTTTTCAGCATCCTACTATAGGTAGAGAATTTGTGTTCAACTGTTCAACAACTTGAAATGATTATAATATTATTTATCTTGCTAACTGTAAAAAATGTAATGCTTTTTATACTGGTAAGTCTCGTAGGAAGCTCAAAGAACAAATAATTGAGCATAATTCAGATGTTTGTAGGAATGTGCAAACTAATGCTCTGGCTTAACACTACCAGGAATATGGAAATGAGCATTATTTTATGTTTAGAGTTATTGAAATGATGAATCCAAAATTAAGTTGGGGAGATGTTGATAATGAACTTGAACTGCGTGAGTATAAATGGATAATTTTAATCTGTGCAGAAAAAACTCCTGGTATAAATGCAAGTATTAGCCTGAAGCCTGTATTAAAACATAGGCAAGCTTGCTTGAAATAGCATTGTTTAATGATTCATTTAATTGTTTTAATTGATTTTAATTGATTTATTGGCTGCATTATTTAAACCGAATGAGAATGCGTGTATTTTATGAAGTTAAGCACTGAAGAAGGACCTTTTTGGTCTGAAAGCTTTGCTAAATAAAAGTGTATTGTTTTTACAGAAATTGCTGGTGTTTTGTTTGCTCTTTGGAATTATATGAGCATACACACACACACACACACACACACACGCACACACACACACACATGGATGTGCTTGCACACAAGTGCTTGTTAACACGGCTGCTTGTTCTACTTGTTGTTGTTGTTGTTGTGTCTTTCGGCTTTTCCCGGTTAGGGGTTGCCAGAGCGGAACTCCAGTCCGCTAATGATTGGCAGTAGATTTTTACATGCCGAGTTGCCGGCCCTGATGCACAACCTTCATCAAAGGTACACCCATTCATGCATGTCTCCACACAGAAGACGCTCTAGCTGAGAATCGAACAGGACAACATCTTACTGTGAGGCGACAATGCTACCACAGCACCACCACCATGGATATGGCTGCTTGTTCTACTATGAAATTAAATTGTGTGCCAGTTCCAAGTCTCTCATTTGCTGTGCATGTCTGCTCCAGTCTCATTGCCTGAAAGCATTTACACCAAGTAAGAAATCTTAAAGCAGCACTAGCAATATGTGGCATCAGTTTGGATGCCAAATGCTGAGGATTTTTTTTAATCCCCACAACCTACACATTGATTGAATTCAGTCTATCAATCTTGTACTTGTTGTAGTGGTAATGGCCCCTCTGCCTTTGCTTCCTTTTCCCTTTTTCTCCATTCCCTCTCACAACTTGAGTATCCCTTTAATTATTCAGTGACTGCTTGGGTCCCCTTTTAGCTTTATTAATGTCTTCTTCTGCCAAATGTCTATTGTTATTTTTGCTGACAATGCCCCACTGTCTGCTTCTTCATGAGATATGCTATGATTTCTAATCCTACGTCCGTTGGCTTAATCCTCAGATATGTCTGTAGCTCTCTTAAGTCTGGTTATCACATTTGGAAAGGCTTTTCTGTTCTCCGTGACCAATAAGTAGTTTATCAATGCATTTTTGTTCAATGTAACTGCCCATAAGAAAGGGGATAAACTCATCCTCTATCAATGTCTTTGAAACCAGGGACCAAAAATTTTGAATCTGAAAGTGAGAAACTGAGAAAGTGAGCCAGGAATGCATTTATTATACCTGTGATACATTCACGTCATACTTCTCAACCTCATAGCACAAAAAAAAATCTGGACAAAGCCAAACATAATTATGGTGAATGGGGTGCTAAGTCCCAAAATTATGGGCAATTTTTAAATATATATGCTCATAATCTTGCACAGTTGCTGGAATAAAAGGTTTTGTGTTACCATGCATTTTGTGTAGGATATGAAGTCTAAAACTCAAATACCTGATATTATTCAGTAAATTCAGTCCTCACCGATTTGTCACAAAAATCCAGAAAACCACACATTTTATGAGGAATAGACCAAAAATATGAGGTAAAAATCTGGAAAGTTAATAGGTATGATTCACATTTAGAATTGTATCTTGCTAGTAACCCTTGATCAATTCTGCTAATCTGAAATACTTGTCAGAAGGTTTCATTAATATATTTGTTATTGCCTCTTTGGCTAACACAGTGCATAATTTGATTTTTCTGAGCCTCCCAGCTATAGCCACATCACCTTGCACATGGAGATTAGTTTCAAGAATATGGCATCCTTTAAGTAGTCCTTCTTTACTTAGTCACCCATCTATTCTATAGATAAACAACTTTCTTTTTACATCACCAAGCTTTATAACATAAAGTTGAAGATCACAACTTCTGAACCATCTTTCCTGCCCAAATGTTACACCATACTCTGTTTAATTAAGGGTCGCCATTCTCAAAGATTCTCTATTGTTTACTCAGATAAGTGTACTTAGTGGTGTTTATTTTTCTATCAAACCTTTTCCCTGCATCTATAATTTATCACTAGAAAAGGGAAACATTTGTATGCAGAGAATATTGTTACCATGCAGAGAGAAAATGTGTTATAAGATACTTAATGAACTGCTCTGTGAATGCACTGTTGTTTTTATTCATTTATTTATTTTTTTAAAAAGCAGGTCATGTGCAAAAAGACTATACAGAAAAAAATGCAAAGCATGTATGTAGTCTGAGAATAGCAAATAAAACTTGTCCTGCTATGTATTAAATGTAAAGAGGTAAGCTATTTTTGGCCAGACTATTAGAAGTGGGGAAAACAATTAAATTGAAATGAAAGATAACAAAAATCAGCACAAGATGGAGGAGGGCAGAAATAAACATAAATAATGAGAAGTAATTTTAGGCAGTCTGAAAGATGACTGAAAAAGAGAAGCGCATCACAGAAGTTAAACTGGTGTCACAGCAATATACGACTGAAGTGTTACAAACAGATAAGGTCGAAGCAGAAATAGGCGATCTCTGTTCTTGCATCGGTATATAAACCCAAACAGACGCATATGAGAAAAGCAAACAAACTATATTAGAATGAACAAGAAAGCAATGGAAATAATAATCCTGATTTCTGAATGTAAATAGTTGGAAAAACAGAATACAGGTGGTGCCTCACAATTCAACTACAATCTTTTCCGGAACGGCAGATGAATTGCAAAACGGTTGAATTGTGAGATGCCATTTCCCATATAAATGTATGGAAAATGGTTTAATTCATTCCTGGCCCAAACAAAATTAAAAAAATACACTATTTTTTTTTAAATGTAGCTCACTTTGATTTGAAGTATAAAACATCCCTTAAATGGAGGAGAGGATGTGGAGGAGGGATGCGGGAGGAATGGAGGACTACTGTACATTCCTAATACTATGGCTCACATGCCACATACACATTTATTTGATGTTAAATCCATCCGAGAATGCAGGTTGTCATGCTTCCTGTCCAGCTAAAATGCATGCTCTTTACATCATTGTGCAATATCAGTTCTGAAATGAATATCTGTTGTCTCTGATTATGATAAATGTTTTATTTAATTCACTTTAATGTGATATAAATTATAACTTAAAACATCTTACAACAGTTTCCTATCCACACCCTCAAAAAGAAATAATAACATCATAACCTATAACATCTTACAGCAGTTTCCTATCCATAGCCACAAAAGAAATAAAAGCATTATAACTTAAAACATCTTAAAACAGTTTCCAATTTACACTATTTATAGAGTCTACTTAGTCTTTAGTTGTTGGAAGTGGAGTCTTCTTCACCCTGTTCTGGCTGTTCCCTCTGTTTTTGGCAGGTGCAGGTGAAACAAATTTGTCCAGGGTGACTTGTCTTTCCTTGTTTTTCAGGATGGACTTGACGTGGTGCATGATTGTGTTGTTAAATAAGGCTGTTATCCTGTTGACGTCACCTGTGTTGGGGTGCCACTCCAAGACTGTAGTCTGCACATGTTCCTAGTTGGATAAAAGATCTTTAATGCAAGCTATTGGCATAGGTCCTTTATCCCTGGCATCCTCATCTTCAGAAGAAATTTTCCTTACTTTTTCTTTGAACTGCTCATTGGAAAGTGCTGTAATTTCCTGCATTATGAGCTTGTTGTCATGGTCTTGTAGTAGTTCCTTCACATCTGTCTCATCAACCTCCCCTTTGTCCATATGCTCTGCTGTGGAAATGATGTCTTGCAGCACTTCAGGTGCTTCAGCTGCTTCATCCACAATTTCACACTGGGAAAAGGAAGGAACCAGTTTTCTTCAGACTGCACAAAGGTCTTTCTGAGACACTCCATCCCAACTACTTTTAATGAATGATATGGCATGAAGAATGTTGAACTCCATCTTCCAGAATTTCTTCAGTGTTTTATCTGAAGAATGGGTCATGAAGAGCCTTGAAAAGAGTGATTTTGTGTAGAGCTTCTTGAAGCAGGCATTGACTTGTTGATCCATAGGTTGAATGAGGGAAGTTGTGCTGGAAGGCGGGAACTGAACCTTGATGAAATCATAGTCTATCTGAAGAATTTCTTTGAAACTCTCATGGGTGGGCAGAGACATTGTGCAGAAGCAAAAGAGCGTTCATTGGCAAATTGTTCTCTGTCAGGTACTTCTTGACACTTGGAGCAGACTCCTCAAAAATCCAATTCTTGAAAACTGACTGGTCTACCCAAGCTTTGGTGTTTGATTTCCAAATTACAAGTAGTTTTAATTTTATAATCTTTTTTCCAAAGCATCTTGAGTTTTCTGAGTGATTCACCAGCAGAGGCTTCAGCTTGAAGTCTCCACTGGTGTTTGCTGCCAGGGGAAGTTTCAGCCTATCTTTTATGGGCTTGTGACCTAGAATCCCAGCTTCTTCTTGGGCTATGTAAGTCCCACCTGGCAATCTCTTCCAGAAAAGTCCCGCTTCATAGTATTAAAAATCTGTTCTGGCAGATAGCCTTCTCTCTCTATCAGTTCTTCAAATTCCTTGACAAATTTCTATGCACCTTCTTTGTCAGCAGTCTCCTTGTCTCAGAGCACTGTGGATGCCACTTCTTTTTTAAATCTGTGGAACCATACCCTACTTGCTTTAAATTCTTCTGTTTGCTATGAGCTACATCCAAGAGTTGTTTTTGTAGGTCTTCAAAGATGACCTTAGTTTTCCACAGATTATGGTCTGAGTTATTGGATCTCTCTTAATCTGCCTGTTCTGGATCCAAACAAGAAGCATCTTCTCCATATCTTCATGAATTGTTTTTCTGTGTGTGCCCAAAACCTTTTTTGCTCCTTTTGGCACATTAGTACCCATGTTACTGTCTCTAGTTTTCCAAAAATGTTGAGATGGTAGACCTAGGGGACACCATATTGTTCTGCTATTCATCCTAGTTTACCTCCTCTCTCAATTTTACCTATGATTTATTTCTTCTTTTCAATGCTCAGCCACTTATATTTCCTGCCAGTATCACTCTTTTTTTCAGTCTTCTTTGGCCCAGTTTCTTCACTTTTTCGCAACACTTTAAAGGAAACAACTGCACTGCATAACACAACAACAAAAAGAAACAATTAACAACTTTTCAGCCTCCTTTCTGGGTTGAATTGTGAGATGGCAGTTGAACTATGGGATGCCCAGGCAGCTAAAAGCACAGCTGAATTGCAAAAGGGTTGAGTTGTGAGGTGGTTGAATTGTGAGGTATCACCTCTCCTTAGAATAGCTATAATAGACTGGAAATGTAAGCTGATATGTAATGTCTCCAGAAATCTAAAAGATGTTGGATTGTATAGTGGTATTTGTTAGAAGGACTTAATTTAAGAGTTTCCCCCACCCAAGCCTGCTTAGCCCTCTGGCTGTTCCTCTACTTAGCATGCCAACCCATCACTGGATCCTCTTTCAAGTATAGCTCCAAACATAGCCCTTTTGCCTGGTGGTCCCTGTCATATTAGAATTCAACCTTGCAGTACTCATCTGTAGTGCCCAGGGAGTAAAGCACCCAGTAAGGAGTTGCAGAATGCAACACTGGGATCCTTCATGTATGTAGTGTTTTCTAATTAAATTCCCTAGATTATGGCACTGGTGTGTGTAATTACATCACAATAAGTAGCCCACATGTAAGGCTCCTGGCTGACACTAGATCCTACAAAGGCAGTGGCTTCCCAAGAACTCTACCCTGAGATAAGACAGCTGGCCACTGTATCCCTTAACCTAAGCCTCTCTGGACTAACTCTACCAATGATCTAAGCCATTTTCAAAACTCAGGTCACTAGCAGCACAGATCATGCCATGGAAGTGTCATCTATCTTTCAGTGTTCACCTTTTGCACTAACGCTTGTGAAAGCTGGAGTTACTAACTCTTTTGAATTTTCCATGGGTATAAAAGCAAATTTTGGGTATGTCCTTATCTACTATGTATGTGGTAGTGTAATAAGGTTTCTGCAAAACTTCACTAGCTTTCCTGTCTCCATTGTATTCATGTGTGCTTGGTGGTTAGTCAATGTGTTCTCTAAAATAATTATTCTGTATTAGTAAGAAATTTGGATTTTTCTCAGGTTATCTCTGTTAGCTATGTTACTGGCAAAGTCCCTTTTGTATGATCTCTATGTTTCTGGCAAGGTCCCTTTCATATGATTTAATACCCATATAATCAAATTTCACAAGATCAAGCCAAAATGCTTGAATCCTGGAAGACTGAACTGGCTTAAACAAACCAAAACATTTTTATTTTTGCAGGGACATGGAATATGAGGGTTACAGCACAGCTTGGATCTGGGTATTGATCCTTCCCCACTGTGGTGGGATCTTGAAGTTTGAATATATAAGTAGCATGGAGTGTGGGAATGCAAGGAATGCTTGCAGGTGTACAGTGTGTTTTTTCTAGTTTGTTCTTCTAGGATTTGAGCATTTCAGCTCAATCTTGTGAAATTCAATTAAAAGGGCATTCAACCCTATAAAATATATCAATCTGGTCACACACACACTCTGCACCTGGACCTTGAACATGCAGCACAGAGCCTAAGAAGTCTGGGGTGAGCTGAGTAAATTTCTGCACTGAAGAAGTCCTAGGTCAGGAGGTCAATCAAGTAACAAAGCAGGAATTTGTCAAACCATGAGACATATTGTATCACTAAGTCTCTATGCTGTGTTGGCTCTGGGGTACAAAGGGATGGGCCCTTACTGAGACCCAGATGACTTAGGTTTGGTTATTGACCCTGGCACTAGAGCATCCAAGAAAGGAGGGAGAGGAATGAAGAGGAGTGGCCAATTTGCTTCTCCCAAAGGGTTGGATGTGTTCACATGCATTCGGATACCCACTGGGTGATGCAATCTCTCTGATGATGTCATCTGCTTTAAAGTGTTCTGTGACAGTATAAAAGTCAGACTTGTGCTATGGTGATTGTGTGAAGTACTGTGTTCTCTAGTTTGTGTAAATTGGTATGTAGGAGTTCTAATCTCACTGCAAATCAACTTGTGTTCAGTTAGCTGCCATTATGGAGACCAATTTCAAGCAGCATGCAAGACACTCCAACTAGCATTGTCTTCTCACCAGACACTGATGATCTCACCTGCTATGAAGTGTTGTCTAACACTATGAAAGTCAGACTTGTGTCATGGTGGTGGTGTTAAGAACTGTGTTCTTTAACTATTGCACATAAGTAGATAGGGGTTTTAACCTCACTACAGTCACCTTGTGCGCATTTGTGTTCAGTTAGCTGTCATTCTGGAGACCATTTTAGAGCAGCATGTGAGATACTCTTACTAACATCTTCCTCTCACCAGACACAGATGACATCAATGCTATAAAGTATTGTCTGACACTATGAAACTCAGAATTGTGCCATGGCACCAGCATTAAGTACTATGGTCTCCAGATAGGTAGGGAGGGGTTCACTGTCATTCTTGACACCATTTCAGAGCAGCATGTGAGAAACTCCTACTAACATTTTCATCTCACTAGACACAGATTATGTCATTTGCTATAAAGTGTTGTCTGATACAAAGAAACTCAGGCTTGTGCTATGATACTGACATTAAGTTCTGTAGTTAGTGCAGTAGGTAAGGTTTCTAATCTCACTGCCATCAACGTGTTTGTGTTTAGTTAGCTACCATTTTAGAGCAGCATGTGAGACACTTCTACTAACATCTTCTTCTCACTGGACACTGATGTCATGTGCTGTGAAGCATTGTCTGACACTATAAATATCTGACTTGCACTGTGGTGCTAGCATTAAGTACAGTGACCTATAGGTAGGTAGGGGTTCTAATCTCACTGCAGTCAACTTGTGTATGTGTTCAGCATTTTGGAGACCATTTTAAAGCAGCACATGAGACACCCATATTAACATCTTCTTCTCACCAAACACCAATGATGTCATCTCCTGTAAAGTGTTGTCTGACATAATGAAAGTCTGACTAGCTGTGCCATGGTGCTAGTGTTAAGTACTGTGACCTGTTGATAGGTTGGTAGTGGTTCTAACCTCACTGCAGCCAACTTGCGTGTGTGTGTGTATATATATATATATATATATATATATATACACTCTACTCTCAGTCTAGAGACAATTGTAAAACCACATGTGAGACTACATCTATGTTATGCACTCATATCTGCTTCTTATTATCAACTTACACTTATGTGATCTCCTGCAAAGTTCACTCTGACAGTATTGCACTCAGATATCTGTGTTGGCAAGAGCTTTAACTACTATTTTCTCTAGCTTGTGTAGCTAGATAGTTTGTGCTTCTAATTTCAAAACAGACAGTGTGAGTTCATTCAAATATGAGGGAGTAGACAATTTTACACTAAGATGTAAATCCACATCTGTGTGACACACTCCTCCCAACATCTTCTTCTCAGCATAGAATCCTCCATAAAGTGCACTGTGACAATGTATAGTCAGACATCTGTGTTTTCCTACTGTTGTGTTGTATTGAATCTAGTTTGTATACCCATACAGCTCTAATGGTTCAAATCTGACCTCATTTAACTGCTATGTGTATGTGGTTGATGGTACATTAATACCAGTGTATGGCCTTTTGAATCTCTTGTCATTTGAATGCCTCTCAGGAGAAACTTTAACATAGCCCTATGAATCCAAGATCCTCTAATTCCCTCTGCCAACATAACATGCTTTCTACAGAACCCTGGGTGACATCATTGTCTCAAAGATGTGTAAATACTTCATGAAGCACAGCCTTTGCATGACTCTCTGCAAGCCATCTGCAGACCACTGGATGTGTGGTTGATAATTCTGTCATGAGGTGGTGCACATTTCACATATAGTGAGAGGTAGAAAGTAATACATTTACATACACACATATGCATGTACCCACACTATCTTCCATCATATAAATATAGTGAATTTTTAATGCTATAATAATGGATAGAATTTAATGTGATGTTGGGTGTTAGCCTAGTAATGTCCTATGACCCTATGAAGATTGTACATGTCAATGTTGCTGTCATCCACATGTGCTGTGTTGAGGTGTGGATTTATAGTAGACCTACAACAGTGTATTCCAATCTGATTGGAGGTAATGTATTGATGTCCACTTCTGCCATTTGATTACATGTTCTTTCCATAACAGCTTGAGTAATATGCCTCCTGAAGACTGCTAGCATGCAATGATGCTATTTATATTGTTTTCTTAGTAAGGCATGTGTTCTTGTAGTAGAGTATAGTAACATTCTACACATTTCTCATTCAACCATCACAGTGACACTTGCAGTATGGCACATGTTTGCATGTGTATACCTACCATCATGAAATACTATGTGGCATAGAGCAATATTGCATTATACTAATCACATGGGCACATACACATTGTTTCATCCACATATTGTAATGCTGTTATATACAAAAACATATAACCAGTTCAGATTCACTTCCAAACTTGGGGAATTCATTGTATGTACAATTGTGTTGCTATTCACAAGGATTATTCAAGTGTTGCCCAGCAGCATTGTGTGACTGTCAGTATTTGTGTCATTAACTGTTCTGCATGCACCACAACCACCTCATTTGTAATGTGCACATATATGGTATCAGAGCCTTCACACACACCTTGCCAATGGCAAACATATAAGCATATTATGTGGAAGTGATGTAATGACATGAAATATGTAGAGTTGTACCACTGTGCGTCATGTGATGCATAACCCAGGTTGTAATTGTAGGTGCTGTCACAAATCATTTTTAAGTAAGTACAAAATCGTAAGGGGAATATACAGCTATGCACACATATGGTTGTGGCTGGCATTACCAATACTCAACCAGAGACAATAGACAACCTGCTAGCTGGCACATTTGGATCAAACTTCACCACCTAGTTCCCTCTGCTCATCATGCAAATTAGACATGCAAACATGGGCACTGGAACCATAGAGCACGGGGGGGAGCCCTCCCACTTTTGCAGATCATCTGCCCCTTTTGTTTTCCATGCAATGACGTCAGAGCACCTATTTCTGGCTGTTTTTGTGAGCAGGAATGGACAGAAAGGCACCTATTTTCGGCTATTTTTGCAAGTGGGAATGGATGAAATAGAAAGGATTTACTTTCTAGAAGAATGGAGTGGATTAGCTGCTGCGGGGCAGGAATGACAGGATGTAATTGCAGAGTGGATCAGACAGACATTGAAGTGGGAACAACTGCAGAGTGGAACGGACTGCTACTCTAGCAGAGTGTGTGTGTGTGTGTGTGTGTGTGTGTGTGTGTGTGTGTGTGTGTGTGTGTGTGTGTGTGTGTGTGTGTGTATGTGTGTGTGGGTGAATGCCCCCAGCAGGATACATCTGGTGGCTAGAGGTTCTCAGGCTCAAACCCTGTACCTTGGGTACAGGTAAAATGAGCCTAAAGTCCCTAGCCACCATCAGGTGTGAATTTATGCCTCATAGTTTTGTTCTGTTCCTCTGGTTTGCAGGAGTGGTAAAACGTTTTATTCTAGCAATTTTCTAAGATTATAAAATCAGCATTTGAAATGTGTCCCTATTTTGAGGCTGTATTCCCCCATTATTGGCTTTGTTCTGTACTTTTGTGCTAAGAGGTTGAGAGCTATGGTCAGAAGTGAGAACTGAATTAATTAAATGATATGATGGCCATTTAAGTTTGTCTTCCTGTTTTTCAAGAAACTGCTGGTTCAGCTTAGTGGTATGTTGCTCTGACTGTACTGCACACATTTCTGGGTTTAAGAGTTGGCAGTGAAATGCATGGTGGTAACAACATTTTATGCAAGCAACTTTCCAAAATTATACACACAATGTTTAAAATGTGTCCCTGGTTTTTGGCCTTTTGCCCCCCCCCCCCCATTGAAAATAAGTTCAGCATGCCTATGGCTTACACTCTACTGTGATTCTGTATTTCTATACTGTGTGTGGAAGTAGACTGTTAATCATGGAAATTTTCTGAATAGGGCAGTTTTGTCATTATTGGTGCATGTGTTTTGCTTCATTGCCTACGGAAAAATGTTCAAAAAAATTTAAAATGCAATTGTGTGTGGAAATAGACTGTTATCATGGAAATGTTCTGAATAGGGAAGTTTTGTCATTATTGGTGCATGCATTTTGCTTCACTGCCTACTGGAAATATGTTCAAACAATAAATTTAAAATGCAATTGTGTGTGGAAGTAGACTGTTATCATGGACATTTTCTGAATAGGGCGGTTTTGTCAGTATTGGTGTATGCATTTTGCTTTATTGCCTACTGGAAAAATGTTTAAACAATAAATTTAAAATGCACTCTAACTTAAGTCTAACAAGTGTGCTGTATTATGCAAGGAACATAATTTAATGCAATCAGGAAGGTGAATCAAGGAATGCATACATGTATGCATGGCCCTAAAAATGTATTTGAAAACAGCCCAGAGGAAAGTGTAAAAGGCTCAAAATCATGGGCATATTTTAAGCTTTACTCTTGTTACCAAAGCAATGGATGAAGGTAAAACAGTTCGCACCACATTACCTTGACATGGCCAAGCCTTTTGACACAATCCCCTACTCAGGTGGAGTACAAAAGATGACTAATGTAGGAGCAAGCACTTACATCACCAGTTGCATTGCCAACTTGGCTCACAGGATGCAGGAGATCAAAACAGGTAAAGAGACCAGTCACCAATGGAGTCCCCCAGGGTTCGGTGCTGAGACTTTTTCTGTTTGGCATATACATCTCAAAAGTAAAAGGAAATATCAAAGAGCTTTGGCCAGCTAAGTTTGAGATGACTGCAAGCTAGGAGAAGTTATTCAATCCCCAAATGACTTAACCATCATGCAGGAAGATTTGTCCCAAATAATAACTGATGTCAAAATCATGACAATGCCCTCTGAGAACTGTTTCAATTGTTTGGCAATTGGGAACTTGTGTGCACAGTGACCTAACTTTTGACCAATACGTGCCCAGAGTCATAAGAAAGCCTTTCTATATCGCACAGCTTATAAACAAATTGATTGTGACTAGATGTAGAAATGTTGTTGTCCCCCTTTACAAAGCTCTCATTATGCCAATCATTTTGTATAATACCCACTTTGGTATGTATCTGTCCAGCCCCATGCAACAACTGGAATACCTTCAGAGATACCTTACTAAAAGGATACAAGTCCTAAACAATAGGTCTTGCATGGACCACCTCAAAGATTTATTACTATACTCAGTATCCTACAGAGTGCTTAGAGGTGACACGTCTGGCATACAAAGCATCCTCTGACATAATACAGATGAACATCAGCAAGTCAAATGGCATCAGAAATACTCAGTCCAGGTATCTAAACTAAATGTTGGGGAGTGATGGATATATATCACAGAGGCTACCACTGTTCCGGAACAGGCTATCCATAAAAATAAAGCAAAGCTCATCCATCCATATTCAAATGCAACTTGGATCTAAGGATGGGTAATAGAAAATGTACTCCAGGATTTCCCCTAATGGATAGAGGCAGTTCCTAAATGCTGCATCCGTTACATGGCCCCCTCAAATTATCTGTGGTATGATCACAGTTTTCACTAGGGCTAATATACAATTATCAGCCATGGAGATAGATAAGACCAATCAGAAAATGTTAATTCAAGCACCAAAAGGGAATTGGCTAAGCTTAAAATGTCCTCCAAGTGAATCTATGTTGTGGTAGCAAATAGTTATAAAAAATTACCCTTTTTGGTTCACTAAGTGCCCCTGTCACCCTCCACCCCCCCCCCAGTCTTTAACAGCTTCCAGTGCCTATGCATGCAAACATTACTCAACATATTTTCTAAAGAGAGCATATCATCTGTGCGGTCCCTAATGTTAAAAACATGGCATGAATGAACCCCAACAACATCCCAGGTTGCCTTACCAATAAATTAAAACATGACTTAGTACACACAGTTGGATTCCTGCTTAACCACAGCCCACAGACAGGCTATTTTCTAGCACAGTGCTGCACAACAACAGTCATCTGTCTGAACAAGGGGGGGCCATTACCCAACACAGGTAATTATAGAGCCATAAGCCTGACTAACCTTATCTGTAAGTCCGTGGAAAGAATCATTATGGACCTTATCAACAAGGACATAGGTCATCTCCCAACAGTGTAACCAACCCATTTTTTATTTATTAAGGCTAGATTGTGTATGGTTGGCTTATTCAAGAAGGTCGCCAAGACCATAGATGAGGGAATGAATGTGCATCCCATCTAACTTGACCTGGCCAAAGCATTTAACACAATTCCACACTCAGGTACAACACAGAAACTATCTCAACTGGCTGGAAAACACTGTCACAAAGTAAGTAGCACTGTGGATCACCAAATGGACACATACTGTCAATGTGTGTGACTTCAGCTCTAGCAAAAAGCCAGTGACCAGTGGTGTACCACAAGGTTCTGTACTAGGCCCTTTCCTGTTATGGTATTTAATTCACAGAAGTCAAGATAAACTTAGACAGCCTTTGTCCAACCAGCTTTGCAGATGACTACAAATTGTGGCCAATCCTTATATCCAGTAACAGCATTGATATACTGCAGAAAGCATTAAGTCACACAAATGATTGCTGCCAGTGCCATGGAGACAAACTAAATGTCCAAAAAATGTAATTATTACCTTTTGTAAAGTAAATATCCAAGCTAATTGCAATATAGATAGCACACCCCTGTGAGTGGACCCAGTGGTATGTGATCTGAGTACTCAGGTAGATAGTAACTGGAAGTTCAAGCACCATGTGTCCACAGTGGTGACAAATCTCTTCTGTAGCACAACTCATAAGTATGGACAGGTCATCCACATCAAAGAACATTATAATTCTGTTGTACTCATCCCTCATCACAACAATAATTCAGAACAATGCACCCTTTTGCATGCAACTCACCACACATCTGCAACAGCTGGAGTAATACCAAAGAGTTTGTACAAGGAAGATACAGGGTGTAAAAGACAAGTTCTACATGGAAAGACTGAAAGCCGTATTCTGTCCCCTACAGACTACTAAGGGCCATTTTGTGTCTGACTTACAGGAATTCTGCAATCCACCTCAGATGGCAATGTTACACATTAGTAAAGCAAACTGCATGAGGGTTACTTGTTCCACAAATGTTAACGTAGCCTCTGACATAATAAATCATGTTGGAGAAATAAAAATGTCTCTCAGACACTGCCCCCTCCTCTCTGGAACAAGCTTCCCATTCACATAAAACAAAGGTCTTTCCTGTCCCTATTCAAGTGCAACCTACATCAATGGATGGTTAATGGTAATTGTACTCATGGTGTTACGCTCATGTACCTCATGGATAGAGGCAGTTGGCGTTACATAACATAGCATAGCCTTTCAACTGTGTGAACTTTGTTCACATAGTTATTTAAAATTGTGAAACTTGTTAAATATGGCTATGCTTCTATGTCGTCTTGGAACATTAGCCTAGTTCTGTCCTACGAACCTGTGAACCCATGAAGTCCAATTATATCTTAGGTATAGCTGTAGTGTGACTGTGCAGCATCATAGATAAAACAGTACATCACATCAGTATCACCACTTGATAGTTTATGCATGCATGTCAGGATTTCATGCCAGTATAACATTTCATTGGCAATGTCAGAAGGACAGTAATTGTGTGACACGCCTTGAGGTTTGAGAGAAATTTGACAAGTGCTTATATGGTGTGCTACATGCATTGCTTGGTATGCAAACAATATCACAGTGACAGCTTCCTCACCATTCTTTGCACTGCTGTACATTCTGTGCAAGTGGGCATGGTTGATGCATTGGCATCAGTCTCACATACCGCTGTAACATTCACTGTAACACACCACTGCTTAAACCAAAAGCTGTAGATGGACTAAAGGAGCACACACAATTCTTTAGTACTTTTGTTCAAATTTATTCTTCATGAACTTCTTCAGAAAAAAAAATTTGAACGAAAGTACTAAAGAATTGTGTTCGCTCCTTCATTCCATCTACAGCTTTTGGTTTGAGTTTCATTTTCCAGTTTATTGCGTGCTTATAAGTTTTTGTATATGACTGCTTAATTGAAATATCAATTGCAGATACTTCAGACAATA